>NC_082342.1:1630000-1945000 GCF_027477595.1 Haemorhous mexicanus
GTGGGGCTGGGATCACACACCTTAGCTGAGGAGAGAACATTCAGAAGCTGGTGTTTAAAATGCCTCTGTTGAGCTGAAGGAGAGATTTCAGAGGAATCACACCACAGCCCCCACAAAACCTGAGCCACCTGTAGCAGGGAGAGACCTCTGGAGCTGGGGTGAGCTGTGGCTTCACACCTGGGGGCTGAGCAGGTGTTGGGTGGCAAGGATGATCTGGTGTGGGGGAGGAAATGTCCTTAAGCTGTGAAGGAGCCTCTCGAGAGACAGAGGGAGAGGGAGTGAGACGAGACACGGAGCCGCCCCCGCGTCCTCGCTCCGCCGGCGCTCGTGGAGCCCAACAGATCTGGGGACCTGAGTGTGGGTGGTGTGTGAGGAAAGCACTTGGGTAATGTCCCTGGAATAGAAACTCAGCCCAGCTCTCTGCCAGAACAGAAATGGGAAAGGTTTTGTAGGGCTTTAGTCAGTCTGCACGAACTGGCACCAAAAAATAAAACAAAGAGAAAACTTGAAGTTCTCAAGGGCTGGGCAGAAGGTTGGACAGCAAAAAGTCCTTTTGAGGATACCTGGAATCCAAGTGGAATTTACTAGAAATACTGGGACAGTGTGTTTGTTTTTAGCTCAGTGAACATGTTCTCACCCTCTTTTAAGTGCTGCTGAGGATGAGCCAAGCTGGGGGGTGAGGACTTGAACTGAACTCTCACAGGCTCCTCAGAAGAAAAATGAACCTTCCTGGAAAGCAGCATGGCCCAAACCCTCAGCTTGCTAAAATATGTAAAACTCCTTAAGAAGCTGGAAGTGAATAGCCAGGAATAAAGAGGGGGATGATGATGGCTTGCAGCACTTTGGCCAATTGCTGGCTTGAGGGGTTTCTGCTGGAAAAAGGAGATTTCCATCCTGAGCAGCCTTGCTCTGTTGGAGTTTAGGTATGGGCTGCAAACCTCAGGTTGTTTGAAAACTTGAAAAAAAAGGCTTAGCTCCTCTACTGGATGGAGAGGGGTAAAATAGTAAAATACAAAATTCCTGCTTAGTCCTCTTTCCAATCACTTCCTGACATTCCTTGAAGAAAGTGATTCCTGCTTCTAGAAAATCACAGAATAAATAGTTCAGCTTGGGAGGGAGCTCAGCACTCCAGCCACCTGCTCAGGTCAGCTCTGGAATTATCTCCAGAGCAAGCTGGTGGAATAACCTTGGCAGCTGGATCCTGTGGATTGCCAGAGCCTGGAGTGATGTTGAAGGATCTGGATGGATCTGCAGAAGCACTGGGTGGAGGATGAGCAGGAACAACCACAACCCCACTCTGTATCAAAAGAGTGTGAGCCAAGGGGTCTGAGTCTGTTGTGTTATTTTTATGTTTTAGGTGCCTTTTTTTTTTTTAGTAGTTTTAATTTTATTTTTACTATAGGCAATTTCCAGCCAAATTCACAAAAATACACAAAATTAAATCAAGACTTGGTTGGTCTTCTAGCAGTTGCATAGTTTTCTCCCCCTTAGAGATAAAAATAGTAAAATTGCTGGATTTATTTTTATTCTTTTCCAGCTTTTTATTGAGCTGGAGAGGACAGAGAGAACATGGGAAGTGTAATTCATGTCTCTCACCTGTGGGCTTAGAGCCAAGGAAGGCAAGCAGTTTAACTCAGTTGCCCTTAGCTGGTACAGAAAGTAAAATGACTTTTTTTTTTTCCCATGAGTGAGGCATCTTCTATCTCATCCATCTTTAGGATTTATTGGTCTGGTTCTTGCTGCCTTGAGGATCCATGGATTGGTTTCTTCTCAGCTTTCTTGGCTGAAGAGCTGCACTGGGCAGAGGCAGACTCTGCTCCAGGTGGTGCCTTTTCAGGGGAAATAATCACAGCCTGCCTCAGTAAATGCTGAGACCTAATGCCTCAAATCCTGAGTTTGGAAGGTGAAATGTTTGGTTTCTGTCTCTGAAGTAAGGAGTTCCAGTTAGGCTGGGGTTGGTAAAGGTCTGGCAGAGGTGCTGATGATGCCAGGACTGAGGTCCTTCCCCTGGTGACCCTGGAGGACTCTTACATAACTGTTCTAAACCAGCTTAAGGGAGGCTGGCATGGGGAGGGGAAGTAAAAAAAGCTCACTAGGGAAAGATTGCTGATTACCCCAGAGAACCCAAGAATAGGATCAGGCTCCAGGGAAGCAAGGAGAACCTGCTGGAGGTAAAAACCTGGAGATTGACAGAAATTCAAGGGACTCACATGAGCCCTGAGCCTGACAAAACCCAATCTTGGGCCCTGATCTTGATGTGAGGATACCTGGGATGTTTATAAATTGTGTCCTGGCTGGGGAGGATGAAAAAAAAACCTCCTCAATTCTGGCCAGACCAGGATGCTCCCATGCCAAGGGATGCAGGGGGAGTTGGAGGCCTGGCACTGGCTGCAGGAAAGGAGAATGAATGTTCAGATCCAGAGGATCGAGGAATGGGGTGGGTTGGAAGAGTCCTTAAAACCACCTTTCCTTGAAAACTTCCATGGATTCCTCTTTTCAGTTGAAAAAGGTTCCTGAAACATGGACAAAGAGCTACACTGCCAGATTTGGGAACAAAAAAGGCTTGACTCTCTCCCCTTCCCAATTATTTCCCTTTATTCCCTTCCCTATGACAGATTCACCTGGTGATTTGTTGTGCCAATTCCTTCTGCTTTCATATAGCAAAGAGAGATTCCTCCTCTTTTCTGTGTCCAGTTACACTTTGCTAGTCTGGAAATTAACATTTTTTTCAGGAAAAAATCCCCTCCTCGTCTCTACCTTTCATTTTCTTTCTTTCCTGGCCAGCTCTTTTCCTGTGGAATTCTGGTTTATCCAGACTGGGTACTGGTGGCTTTAAACCCTGGTGTGCTCATCCAGGGAACAGGAATTTTTCAGTTGATTTTCAGCAATGTGTAAAAACTATTCTAGCAAAAAGAAGAGTATTGCTGATGTTCTTTTTGGTTTCTTTTGGGTTTGGGTGTGGGTTTTTTGTTTGTTTGTTTGGGTTTTGTTTTGTTTTGTTGGTTGGTTGTTGGTTTGATGGTGATTTTGTTTGGTTGGTTTTGTTTGGTTTGTTTTTGTTTTGTTTTTGTTTTTGTTTTTTTTTTTGTTTGCTTCTAATGCTTATAAAGCCTTATCCTGAAATTTCTTGCTGAAATTTCCATTTCCCATCCTGAAATTTTCTTGCTGAAATTCCCCACAAACAGCAATCATTTTTTGAGTGCTTTCTCTTTATTTGATGACCATCCCAGTATTTTTCAGGACCTTTTCACTCTGTTTAAAACAGTGGCAGGAACTGGCTTGGCCAGCAAATTACTGAGTGTGAAGTCAATTATTCAAAGCTCTCAATGTTTTCCTACTTAACCAAAAAACATTGACTCAAGAGCAAGCTCAGTCTGGTTTCTTTGGGACTTATTTCAAATCTTTAATCTTCCCACTTCCATGCCTTCCCCTCTCCAGCTGTACTTGCTGATTAGTCTTTGACAGCAGCCTGGGCTAGAGCTGCTCTTCCTTTGGGGGGAGGTTTATTTGATCTTTTCCCACCCAGCAGCAACTTTTGGAGAGCATTCCAGCTGGGCTGGAGGAGGCTGAGCTCCAGGGAATCACTGCCTGGGGAGGGAAGGAAAGGTGGGAGAAAGCAAGGAACAGGAACAGAGGCACTTATGCAACCACCCTGTGTTTTGGGAGGAAAACAAGCTGGAAATAAAGAGATTTTGGCTGGTGGAAGGAAAAGCTGCTTGTCTCCTACCCAGACAGTAGCTGCTCTCAAGACAGGATCTTAATCTGATGGGATGAAAACCCAGAGTGGCTTTCTGGAAAGGGGATAAAAGCCATTTAATCCTGGAAATGCTCTGTTTGTGTGTAAGTTTCATGGGCAAATCTTCCTGAGAACCTCTTAAATAAATGTGTATGAGACTAATAATAATAATAATCATAATAGCTTTTCTGTGAGAGTTCTGTGCTCTGGAAAACTCTTCTCTGCTTCCCTGGGATGTGGCTGCTTTTTGGTCTGTGTTCCAGGTGGGAGATGCCTGACCCACCTGGGCAGGGGGCTCTGTCTTCTGAGCAAGTGTAGCCTTGAAAATTGCACTTTTCTCATGCTTGCCTAGGGCTAGCTCATCAAGAGATGTGCAGGAAGCCTTTTTATTGACTTCTTTGCTTGTGTGGTGCTCTAAGATCCACCCTGAGCAGTGTCCTGGTGCCATGGATGTGTTTTTAGGGTGGACAGGGAAGGTCACTGTGGTGAAGAATGGATGTGTCCTTGTGGTCAGTCTCACTGACTGAGGGATGCTTGCCTAGCTGCTGTGGAGTGTGTGCTGCTGAGCACCCTGCTCTGCTCCAAATCTCTTGGATGTTTGTGTTTATTTTTTGCTCCTCCAATGTCACAAAGCTACTTTAAAAAAAAAAAAAGACTTCCAAGTGGTCCTTTTTCCTAGAAAGCTTAGAGTGGTGCAGAGAAGGAGAGAGAAATGCTGTTGCATCCTGGCCTCTGGGCTCCTGTGGGATTTAGCTGCTCCAGATGTTTGGATAAACTGCTCTGGGCTGGGAGCAATTCCCACCAAACTGCTCTGTGTTAATGGACCCTTGGGGGTCTTGCCTTGAGGTCATGTTCTCTGGAGCACAGGGCTATAAATAATGCCCTGGATGAGAGCAGTGTTTTGAGGAATCCCAGATGGAGAGAGCTTTGTGCCAGCATCTCCAGCCCCCAGGCTCATCCTAACCCCCAAAGGTTTGTGGGTACCTTTGATACCAATCCCAGAATGGTTTGGGTTGGAAAGGACCTTAAAGCTCTCCCAGTGCCACCCCCTGCCATGGGCAGGGACACTTTCCACTGTCCCAGGCTGCTCCAAGCCCCATCCAAGCTTGACCAATTCCAAGACTGAGGCAGCCACAGCCTGACCATCTTCCTTTGAAGCAGATGTTTGCAGGTGTCCCTGTTTGACTCTAACCCTGATTATATTGAAAACATCATTGTGCTGATAATGTGCCAGTCTGGAAGAGTGTCACTGGTGCTGGAAAAAGGGCACCAGGACACAGTGAGTTAATGCTCAGAGAATCAATGCTCATCCTGTTAAAAGGCCTCAAAAATGACTGAGAGCACTTGGACTAATAGGCCTTGGGTTTGCATCACTAAATGAGTTTGTGAATCCCTCATGACTGGGCCTTTCCATAAGGAAAACAAGCTAGGAGCTGATGTAACTGGCAGATGGAGCCTTGTTTTTGTGTTTTATTAGAGCAGGACTCTCAGGCAGAGCTGGAAATGCCTGTGAGCCTCCTCTGCTAACTCTGGGAGTGACCCTGTGGCTGGAGGGGTGGGTCCCTTCCTGACCTCACCTCTGTCCCCATCCCTCCTGTGTCAGGGTGACCTTAGCCCACGTTTGGAGATGCTTTTTGGAAAGCAAGGAGCATTTCAGACTGATGCAACTCCTTGCCAGGTCAATTGAGAAAATTCCTTTCTCCTGAAAGATTTATGCTGCAGCAAACAGAGTGAAAATCCTTTTGCCCTTATTCACATCTTCCTAAAGATCAACACCAGCTTTTGGCAGGATACAGGAGTCCCAGTCAGGACAGGCATTTACCTGGAGCTGAGGGACTCTGGAATGGGGTTGGGGTTGTAACCTGTCTCTTGTTACCCATTTGTTTCCTTGGATTTTTTTTTTTTTCCTTGCACTTTTCCTTTCCCTCACGACAGGGAAACTCTCCTGTCTGTCTCCTTGCATTGAGCAGAGACTGATCTGTACAGAACTGGAAAAAAACCCAGTAATAACTGGAAGGAGGCTTTAGGAACATGAGACAAACCTCTGCTTCCTTGGAAAAGAAGAGGGATAAAGTGGATGTTAGCCTTCCTCTGGCAGAGATTAAATATCTTGTGTGCCACAGGGGTGGAGGAGGGGTTGGGGGATGCATACATCTCATTTTTCCCCACATCATTTTTGTTTCCATGTTTTTCAAGCCATCACAAAGCTGTCGTGCAGGTGATGAAAAGCTGACTTTACTTCTTGAACTTCTCCTGGACTTCATCAGTTACCTCATGGACCTCAAAGCCCACCCAGTTTCACCCCCTGCCATGGGCAGGGACACCTTCCACTACCCCAGGCTGCTCAGGAAGGCAAAGCAAGTTTATTTTTTCTTTATTTATTTAGCTCCTCTGCTACTTGAGCACATTTATTTTCGTGAGTAATGTCTCCTGCAGCCGTATGGAAGGAATCAATCATAGGAAATAAAGAGCTTGTAATCCATTTAACTAGGACTTTCCACCTCTCATTAAGCCAGAAACATTCATGCCTAATTCTCTGGGTAGCAGTTGCACAGCAGATGTGCAGGGTATCGATTGGAAAATGAGTCTTGCTGGGTTTGTTTTCCTTTTTTTTCTTTCCCTCCCTTACTGTTTCCATTCCAGTGCCTGCAGTGGGTGTGGAGGCACTTGGCTCCCTCTCAGATGAGCCTTCCTGGGGTTCTTGGTGCAGTTTTCTTTCCCTGCTGGCAGGAGCCAGGTTTTCAGCAGGGAATGTGTGGGACAGGCTCCTGCTCCAGCTGCTGGCACCATCCCTGGGCAGCTCTTCAGGGCTGTTTGGAAAGGAAAACCAGGAGAGGGAGGAATGCTTGTCTGAAGAGGAAGCTGCTGGTCAGGGTGTGCATGTTCAACCCCAGCTCTGTTTCCACTTAATTTCTCAGCAAAAACCTGCTGGTAATGGGTAAGGATTGGTGCAGGCTTCTGGTTTGCAGCTTGGTGAGGATGGCAAAGCTCCTGGAGTCTGTGGAGAGGAAAAATCTTCTGTAACCTTTTTAATTCTTTAAACACTTTTTAATTCCTTGTTGGTGCATGGGTTTTGTTTAACACCCAGCTGTTGTCTTCTCATTTTTCCTGTGATGGTTTTTCCTGTCTTTTTCTCACCTGGGCTGTCTCTGTTGAGCCCTGCTGATTTTTTTGTCATCACCCAAACCATACCAACATCACAGGACATTCTCTGTCTGAGGCTCTTCACACAGCAGAGGCTGAACATGGGGTCTCTTCCTCAAGACACTCCCTTCCCATCCCTCTTCTCCCAGTTTGGTGCTTTCCTGCCTGTCCCTTTGGGTTTGTGGCTCAGATTCCCTCCACTTCCCTGTCTTCTGCCAAGATCAACAGCACTCTCGGGCTCCTGGTGGTGTCTCACCTCACCTCAGCTGCTATTTTAGATTTTAAGCTGTTGAACTCCTGGCTTCTTGTGCTGCTCTGAGTGTTTCTGGAATGCTGTCCCAAGGGGACTCCACCTGACATAGACTTGGAGAGGTGGAAAGGTTTGACTTTCTCTGCCAAAAATGTGATTTCACGCACTCTGGGCTGCCTGACGTTTCTCTCTGCTGTTTCTAAAAGCCAAGGGCTTTATTAGAATGAAAGATATGAGAAGTTCACAAGTTGTTGCCCATCTCTCCAGCAGCCCCCAAAAGATGAAGCTCTTTTTATACTCAGGTTGTCAGAAATTCTTTGGCAGAGGGGACCTGAAGTGTCCCATGTTTTTCCTCCTGTGTTTTGCTGCTGGGAGTTACTTCAGAACCTGCTCGTGGGCTCACCTGATATTTCTGGATCTGCAGCAGAATTTGGGTTTTCAGAGCTGTGCCAACACCTTGACCTGCAAGGTTGGTGCAGAAAGCAGGGACTGTGTTTAATTATTGCTCTGCCAGAAGTTTATACAGGTTTTTCCTGTGCCCTGTTCCTCTTCTTCCAGCCTTTCAAAGTTCCAGGCACCCAGTCCTGCCTCTCTTTGTGGAAAACATTAAGAAGCTCCGTGGCAGAGGGCGTTAGTCCGTCCTGTGCTTATTTATTTAGGGAGATTAAAGTCTAAGTTTTTCTTTTGTAATCCCTTTGAAGTGTTTATCTTTTGAAGTCTGAATTTTCATTAACTGGAAGTGCACAACCCCCAAACTACCCGCTGCCCTAGTTTCAAAGCTGTAATTTTATTTTATTTTTTGGTAGAAAACATTTAAGAACAATAAACAACAGGTCAGACCCACGGGGGCTCCACATCAGCCAGATCCTATTTGGGATTGTCTGTTTGGCTCATCCCTTGCCACTCTGGGGACTCCAAGGGGATCTGCAGGCTCTCTCTGGGTTGGGATGTAGCCATGGATTTTTGGGATCTCAGGGAGACAGGGATGTTCCCCTTCTGAGTGCTCTGCCAGACCAACACATGGCCTGTGGACCTTTCTCTCATTTTTTAAATTTGTTCCCCCCCCCTCTTATTTTCTGTCATTGAGGCAGCAGCACTCAGCTTTAAGGACAAGGCTGTTGTGCTTTCCTGCCTCAGCTCTCATCCAGAATATTCCATATATCCATATATATATCCATATGCACATGGCAGAGGATACTTTCCTGCAGTTCATCTTTTTTGTTTGTTTGCCAGGGGGGAAAAAAACCAGCTGTTGACTGGAGTTTTGATATATCTGCTGCTTTTGTTTGTGCAGTATTATCAGTGTAAAAATGAATGTTTTCAGCCTGGAAAAAGTGGGTGGGGAAACCTCTGACCCAACCTGATTTCCAGAGTGGGGAATAACAATGTGTGTGGGGAAGAATAACCCTGCTGGGTCGTTGCCTGGGCATCCTCCACCCCCAAAATGAATCACCTGAGGCTGTTTTCTGGCTTTGGGGTGTCCCATTCCTGCCTTGAAATGAAATCTTGGATCTTGCAAGCTGAGATGCTTTGGGTTTGTGCCAACAAAATGTGGAAAATGGTGCTCAGTGTGTGTGTGTGCATCTCGATTTCCTCCCCTGGGAGTGGCCAGAGCAAACAGCCCTCAGTAATAGCTTGTTATTAAACAGATGGGGATATTGACCCTCTTCCATTTCCATTTTCCACGTTGGGGAAAGTGAAATTGCATTACTTTGGCTTGGATGAGTTCAGTGTATTAATAAAAAAATGTGGATGAAAACCAATGGAGAGTGCATGCAAATCCCAAGAATTTAGAGAATGATTTCAGCCCTGGCTGGGCCATAGAGATTTCTCTTCCATTTTTCTTTTTTTGTGCACAGAACTATACAGTTTGCTCTGGAATAGCTTAATTTTTTTAAGAAAGTATTTAAGGAAAATCAGGATTTTCCAGTATAATTAGGGAAACGATTCACAAGCAGCCTTACAAGCATATCAGTAGGGCTAATTGATTATCAGGCATGTTCTCACCTAGTTGGCATAGGAAATTATTTGCTTAACAAGGTTTTAGGCATAATTAGATTGATACAAGTTTTAGTAGAGATAGAGATGTTGAATTTAGAGATTCTTGATAAACAGGGATCCCAGGAGTCACCAACAGGAGGAAGAACCCTCCTTTTAATATGGAAATCAGTGAAATCTGCCAAAGTTCTTTTTAAAATGAGTTAGCATAAAAAATTAACCTTAAGTACCCCTGTATTTTTTTATGTTTGTTTCTATTTCAAGTGGGGTGAGTTTCCTTGGGCCTGAATTTTGGGAGATGGGAGCCTGTGTGCTCAGGGCTTGCTTTGGTTTAGAGCCTCTCCAGGTGTGGGGGGAGCACGTGCTTCTTCCCCTCATCCTCCCCACTGCTTTGCCTCTCTGGAACTACATGGAAGGCCCAGGTTTTCCATTGGATGGACCTTCCCAGCTGTGCCTTGGCAGCTGGAGATCCTGTAGGACACCACAGGTGTCTTCCACATCTGCATGGTGGTGGGGTTGTTGGAGAAAATTGTGTCTGCCTCTCTCCAAATGCTTGGCTCTGCTCCGACATCTCCTGGGCTGGTGGGGACCTGGCAGTGCTGGACTCCATGGCCTTAGGGGGCTTCTCCAGCCTTAAGGAATCCATGGTTTCATTATTTGTGAGCCTCCATTGAAGCATCCTTGGCTGTGTTCTGGGTTTTGTTTTGGATGTGCTGATCCAAACCCTCCTGAGCAATCCGTGGTGGGTGTTCAGAGCAGGGCTCTCCGTGGTGTGGCTGGAAGGGCAGCAGGGCTGCTTGGCTTTTAAAAACCACAGAACATCCTGAGCTGGAAGGGACCCACAGGGATCAGTTCCAACCCCTGGCCCTGCACAGACACCCCAAATCCCACCCTGGGAGTTCCTGGAGCTCTGGCAGCCTCGAGGCTGTGCCCTTTCCCTGGGGAGCCTGGGCAGTGCCAGCACCTCTGGGGGAGGAACCTTTTCCTAAATCCAACCTGACCCTGCTCTGGCACAGCTCCAGCTGTTCCTGGGTCCTGTCTCTGTCCCAGAGAGCAGAGGTCAGTGCCCCTTCTCTTCCCCTCATGGGGAAGTTGTACCTGCAGTGAGGTCTCCCCTCAGTCTGCTTGAGGGGGGACCAAAGGGGAGGGCTTGGGCTGCAGCCAGCCTTGGGAAAGGCTGTTAAACCTGCTCCTCTGGAGCTGCATCCCCACATTTACTCAGAGCACTTCAGCACTTGTGCTGTTGCTCTTCCCCTCACTAAAATGAGGGCACTGAGCTGCTTTAGTGATTGGCCTTGATTGCTGCCTTCCCTCTCCAGTCCAGGTTTCTGAATATTGCCCTGAGACTACAGGGATGGAGCAGTTAACCCAGAGAGACAAAAATCAAAAATTTTTAGGCTGGATCTCCCCAGAGAGCTTCACTTTTAAATGTGCAACTCCAATTCTCCCTTCTTTTTTTTTTTTTTTTTTTTTTTTCCCCCTCCAAAGCTGTTTGGAAAGGAATAATGTGTAAGCAATACCTCCACTTCAGTATCTCAGAAGTGCAGTGTGTGCTAATTAGGCATCCTGGAGCCTTTGGAAAATGCTCCCATTGTATTTCTAGATGGAATCTACCCTGCTCCCCCTTTTTGGACAAGTGAGCTGGTTATTCAGCTCTGAGAAGCTCACAGCCATTGGCAGATGATGCATCTTGAAAGTCAAGGTTGTGAGAGCATGAGTGGGTTTGTGTTTTCTATTTTATTTCTTCCCCCTGCCTCCCTCCCTCCCTCCCTCCTGGTGCACGTTGCTGGATTTGAATAATTAATGCCTGTTGTCTTGCTTCCTGTTTTCATTTCTGTATGTAATGCTAACCAGCAGTGGGCTGGATCATTCACAGGCTGCTCTCTGCACCTCGGCAGCTGGAGATGTCATGGGAGCAGTGACTGGGAGGTGCTGCACACTTTCTGCTGCTCCCTGGACTCTGTTTCTGGAAGCAGGAGCAGTAAGTATTGAGCCCGTGCTCTGGGCCAAGCCAGGCTCTCTGGGCAGATGGTATCAGTGTGGTTTCTCTCCCTGCAGCTCCTCTTACTGCTCAGGTGTCTGTGTGTGTGTGCAGGGCAGGGTGGCTGCTGGGTTTTGTCCTTTCCCACCTGTTTTGGGCTTTGATGGATCTGGTTGTGATGCTCATGGAGAAGAGGGAGTGGTTTTAGGCTTGTTGGTTGTGCCTCATGCAATTACACTGTATTTAGGAATGTATTTTTAAAAACTCATCTTAGATTTTTTTTTGTCATTGTGCTTTTCCTGAGTTTTTGTGGAGAGCAGCCTGGAATTCTGGGCTCTCACAGTGCCTGCCTTTGCAGTGAGAGGAACCAGGGTGGGAGCTTCACTTGGTGTCTTACAGAGCCTTTCCATCTGTCTTTTCCCTTGGGCACTGCCAGGGATCCAGGGACAGCCACAGCTCCTCTGGGCACCCTGTGCCAGGGCCTGCCCACCCTCCCAGGGAAGGATTTTCTCCTGTCAAAGTGATCAAATGAAATACCCAGTGAAAGCTTTTGTGGATGGACCTGGCCTATCTGCCCTCCTGCCTTGCATGACTAAAGCAGGAAGAGGTGGAAGCCAGGAGAGATGCTGTCCTTTGGAGAGGAATTAGTACAAGATGACTTGGAACAGCTACAGCCTTCTAGGTTTTCAGGGTGGGAATAAGGGCTTTGGCTGGGGAGTTGTTAATAGGCTGTGAGTGATTTTTACATCTTGCACAGAGCCCTCAGCATCTTGTACATCACTCCACGCCTGGAATCTTCAGGGCAGGGAGGATGCTTTAGCCCAAGACCTTTAAACAGCATCTCCAGTTTTGCACCTCCTCAGTGCCTCTGTCCCACTGTGACAGGTTTTGTGGGAAGGCAGAGGGGGAGGCTCATTTCCTGGGGATGGTCTGGAAGCTGAAGATGGGGAGGCAGCCTGAGCAGTGACTGATGCTGAGCTTCATAAATAGCAAGAGGAGAGGTGAACCCCGGGCACAGGGAGGTGACCTCGACACAAGGGGGGACAAGAGCAGCAAACAGCTCTGGTGTCAGGCTGGCTGTGCCTGCCACCCCCCAGGGGACGAGCAGAGCCACGTGGGGAGCTGGGCTGGCCACACGTGGGTGTGTGGGTCGTGCCCACCTCGTGTCAGCACCCAGAGCAGCACGGGGAGCTCTGCTGAAAGCACAAAGCTGCCTCTGTGTCTGGGGGAGAGGGAAGGCACAGGGCTCTGGGGACAGCCTGGTGACAGCTCTGGAGCCACAACCTCCAGCCTCTGGGATGCTGAGTCCTGATTAAAGTGTCAGGGCAGGGCTGTCCTGGGCTGTCAGCACGGAGTGTGAATGGACACAGACAGACAGGAGCTGGGAGGGGTGAGCTCTCTGCGTCCCTGCTGACATTTCCAGACTCCAGCACTGTGTCTGCACTGCCTTGTGCATCAGCTGGAGTGAAAAATACAGTCAGCCCTGCTTTTGGAGGCTTCCTTCCATGGGATGTGTCAAGGAAAAGCTTTCAGGTGGCTGGTTTATCTCCCTTAGCCCAGCCATGCTTTGCTGGTGCCAGTGAGGATGTTGCTGCTCAGCTGTCACAGCTTTGCCCAAGACCTGAGCCCTGGGAATCCCACATGTAAGGAAGCAAAGTGTTTCCCCTGGAGAGGGTGGGATGTACTCACCCTGCACACAGCCCTGCATGCTCAGGAAAGGGGGAGCAAGCACTGTGCAAGCTCAGCTGCTGTCAAACTCCACTGCCAGCCCACGGTGATGCACAGAGCAGCACTGTGGGGCTGTGGGTGCACAGGAAGCTGTGGGAAACCTGTGGTGTGGGATCAAGCACAGCATCCAGCTCTGCATCCTGTGAGTGCTTGAGGGGTTTATAAAGGGAGAGGGTAATATCTGTGGTATACATTTTGTGTATACACACTCTGTATTCCATTTTCTTGGGGTTGTCCAGAAGTCTGGTCCTTGCTGGATCCCTTCCAGCTCAGGATAGTCCCTGATTCTGTGATGCCCCTTCTGCAGGAGGCATGGAAGTGTTTATTCCTTGTCTGGGACTGTTTTGCAGGCTCCGTGGGCTGCTGACATTAAACTGCTTTAGCGTGGCTCAGCTTCAGCTTTGTGGAGGTCTCTGAATTGATTTTCAGGTGGTTCTTGCAGCAGCTCTGTCTCTTTACACTTCAGTCATTCATAAGAACCCAGTCACCTGGGCTGCAGATCCTCATCCTGCTGCTTTTGTCCTCACATGGCTTTCCCTGCTGATAACTCCTGTGAGCACATTTGCTTTTGGTGGTGTGGGAGAAGCTGCAGGAGGAAACAAAACTTGCAAACTAATTAAACTTCTTGGTCTCATTGAGTAACGAGTGGGAGATGTTGGCAGGGCTGGGAACAGCTCTGATTCTCATCCCTGCTCTCAGCAGCCAGAGGACACGGTTAATTATTAAATTGCTTGTTAATGTATTGAAATATCGCTCGGGATTTTAATTTCCTTTTTTTTCTCTGTTGTTGTTTTCTCTGCTTTGCCCCAGGGCGCTCCCAGGAGCTGATGGATTAGTGGCAGCTGGCTCTGGAGGGGCTGGAAGGAGCATGGTTAAACACCAACCCCTGCAGTACTACGAGCCCCAGCTATGTCTGTCCTGTCTGACCGGGATCTACGGCTGCCGCTGGAAACGGTACCAGCGGTCACATGATGACACCACCAAGGTGAGCAGGGGACAGCAGCTGCCTGCCACCTCTCCCCTCTCCTGTTGGCTTGTAGCTCTTGGTTGAAAGCATGAAAGTTTTGGGTTTTTTTCTTATTTACTGGCTAGGATGTTTGATGGGAGTTGTTGGGCTGTCCCCGTATGGTCGATGTAGAGATGGGCACAGTGGGGGTGGTCATGGGGCTCCAGGGGATTGAAGGTGCCCAAATCTGTTGATATTGTGCTGAAGGGGAACACTTTCCTTGTGGTTTTTTTACTCCTGCTGGTGCTTGCAGCACCCTTGGCTGGATAAGTCCTGTGTTTCTGCAGCATCTCTGCCTTTGTGATGTGGTTTCAGTGGGCCCAGAAGGGACCTGGTGATCTTGGAGGTCTTTTCCAACCCTTATGATTCCGTTCTTGATGGTGGGATTTGGCCCCAGAAGGGACCTGGTGATTTTGGAGGTCTTTTCCAACCTTTATGATTCCGTTCTTGATGGTGGGATTTGGCCCCAGAAGGGACTTGGTGATCTTGGAGGTCTTTTCCAACCTTTATGATTCCATTCTTGATGGTGGGATTTGGCCCCAGAAGGGACCTGGTGATCTTGGAGGTCTTTTCCAACCTTTATGATCCTGTTCTTGTGTGTGACAATGAGTTTGTAGGTAGGGGAAAAGGGTGCCCAGAGAAGCTGTGGCTGGCCCTGGATCCCTGGAAATGTCCAAAGCCAGGCTGGACAAGGCTTGGAGCAGCCTGGGACAGTGGAAGGTGTCCCTGCCCATGGCAGGGGTGGCACTGGATCATCTTTGAGGTGCCTTCCAGCCCAAACCCTTCTGGGGTTTGATGAAAGGCAACAGAAGGTGAGAGCAAGCTGGGGGTGAATGGGAAAGCTGTTGGAGGTGACTCTTCCCTCCCCTGGATAAATTTAGATTGCAAGAGCTCTGCCAGAGGGCATCCAGGCTTGACTTGCACTTCCCCTCTTGCTCTGGGCTGTGAGATGAGGTCTTGTGATGTGTTGATAGGAAAAGTGTGAAAATATTGCTGTCAAAAGCACCCTGATACAGCGTCTGGGTAAGGATTTTGTTTTACTGTTCTCCTGTACTCCCATGTTGCCTGGGATGGTTTTTTAATGTGTGCTTACAAGTTTAAATTGGGGTTTTTTCCTTCTTTAAATCCTGTTTCATCTGGAAGTGCTCCCAGGGGGCCCTTTGGTTGCCTTTTGAATGCTTAATTTCGCTCTCCTATCGCTTGGCTCCTCTGTTCTGTTTTTAAGCCTATAACCAGGGATCTTCTTGGCTCTGGAGTGCTTTTCCTCTTGGAAAAGCAGCTGTGAAGGAGCAGACAGGGCTGTGTGGCAAATCCTGTGCCAGAAATGCTCCTGGTTGTGAATTGCAGCCATTGTTGGTGGTGCAGCTTGGCCAGGAGCTCCGCTGTGATTGGAAAGTCACGCCTTGAGTCTGTGCAGCCTGAAAACAAATTTCCTTTTGCAAAGTAGGAATGTTGGTGCTGTTTTCCCTCTGCTTTCAGCTTGGTCTGGGTGACCACTTCAAGCCAGCAGAATATTGCAGTTCTTAGCTAAAAATTTACAGGAAAGTTGCCATGAATTGTTCAGTGAAATCTGCCTCTGGTTGTGTTACCAAAAAATATCAGTGGCAGCTTTCCAAGTCTGCTTGGAATTTCCATTGGATTTTGCTAGTGCTGGAAAGGAATTCATTGTCTTTAAAGGTAGCTGATCCAGGCTTAAAACCATGTCCAGTCTGAGTTGGTCTTTTTAAAGTCTTTGTGAGGCCTCAACTTCCACTTTGGTAAAAGAGAGATGGAGACAGCAGCAGGAGTAGGAGAAGAAAGCAGGTAACACAGCCTGCAGCTCATTTTAGGCTTTCTTGTTAAAACATCAGACTCCCCAGAATAAAAGGCTTTCGTCTAAATTTGGATCATGACCCAACCTTGCCTCCCTGATCTCTTCAGCTGATGCCTGTGAATGTTTGGTGTCTGAATTGTGCTGCACCTCAACAGCCAGAATTTTAGTGATTCCTCTCTTTTTCCTTCAAATGTATGTACATCAAGCTTCCTACTCCACATTAAAAAATCTCATGAAAATTAGAATTTTAATTGGACACCTGAGTTCTAGGGTTTTTTTCTTGAGAGGTAGCTTGCTGGAATTGTCATTATCCTTTGCTTTTCTCTGACCTTTGAGTATGAAGAGAGAGGCTGGAGGCACACAACCAATATACTCTGATCTCCTTTTAAAATTTTGAACATTTGCAAAATTCCTTTTTTCTATTGTGGGCCCTCAGCTTTAATGGCAATATCCCCTTTCACTTTTTTTTTAAATATTTTTTTTAATGAAAGACACATGAAGGAGGAGAAATGTTCTTGCTGAGATTCAGATCATTATAATCTCTGTTGCTGGTGTGAGGAAGGAATTTCTGATCTAACCACAGCTTGTTCATCACATACTCAACCAAGGATTTTATGAAGTCAGTGCATGGAAGCTTTTTTTTTTTTAATTGTTTCCAAACCCCTGTTGTTTGTACACAGCAAATATCCCAGCCTGGAAATCATCCTGGGTGGGAGAGGGGACAAAGATTTCCTTCCAAAGGAAATAGCAATGATAATTTTTTAATCTATCCAGTAAAAAGAAGCCACTTTTATTGACTGGGCTATCAAACATGGTCTTTCTTTCCATCACTAATCTCCTAATCCTCTTCTTAATTGCAAGTTGTCTGAACTGTGAGGATGTGGGAGGGGAGATGTGCAATAAAGCCTCTCCCTGCCTTTATCTGCTGCTCATGTAGCTGCAGATCTATAAATGATAAATCAACCCCTTCCTATGAATTGGGCAGGATTTGTGCCCTTCAAGTGAAATGTGTGTGATTCCAGATAGTCCATTTGGTTAAATGCATCACATGACCTCCAGCTGAGGCTTCTGATGGCTTTTTGGGGTCCTTTTGTGCAGAGATAAGTGAGGAGCTGTGATCCATCAGCATAATGAATTGCAGGGCTGTGTCTGGGCTGTGTGTATTAATTCACTCTCTGGTGAAATGCTCTTGTCATTCCCGCTTGGCCAGAGCTGTGAAATGACCTGAACAGATGATCTAAGCCTGGGCTTTGGAGCTGGGACTTTGTCAGGGCTGATTCCCAAATGGCCAGAGGTCACTGCTCACAGAAATTGCTTGCTTTGCTGCAGTCTGCTGTTAGGGGATGGCTTCATTTGCCCTTTTCCCTGTGTTCTTCAATTTGGGAGGGTTTCAGACCACGGGCCTGAAGGCACAGGAGCTCTTGAGGGAGAGGGGCTCTTTCAAGGTTGTTTGATTTGAGGCTGGGCACTGAAGCATTGGATGTGAGCAGTGACTCAGAGCTGAGTCCCCATGAATGGATGTGTCCAATCATGTTGGCTTGATGGGCTAAATGCAGGGAAATCCAGTCACTCCATTAAATATCAGTGTGGTTTTTCCTTATTGTTCCTGAGGGTGCCCCCCTCATTAGAGGGGTCTGGGCTAGATGATCTTTAAAGGTCCTTTTCAACCCAAACTAGTCTGATTCCATGATTCTGGTTTTTTCCCCATGATGCTTAGAAATGAAAGCAAAACCAAGCTGTGTTTAGGGTCTGACACATCACTTAAACATCTTGTCAAATTCACCTTTGAGCCCTTCACTTTACAGAGAGGCTGTGAGGTGGATGATTGTCCAGGGAAACTGTGACAGCTGAGCCAGGCAGGAATTGCATTTGCTTTGTGTGGTGCCTTCAGACCAGACTTGGCAGAGTGTTACTGGTTTTAACTGGGAATAGCATATTTTGGCCTTCATGAAGGAGCAAGACCTCTCTTAGACAGGGCAGGATCCTGTGGAGGACTGGCAAGGAGCAGAGAGGTGTTCCAGCCTCAGGAACTGGGGTTAACCTGCCAGGACCTTGCTTCTCTTTGATTTCCACACCTCCTAGAAAGGTTGGGATGAACCAGCTTGCCCTGTGTCAAACAGGTTCCCTATTTCTGCTTTGAAGATGGGAAATCCCAAGTCCTGGAAACCCCAAAAAGCCACAGGATTAGAGCCTAATCTTGTGGTGCACCCTAAATATTGTCAGGGGGAGGATGTTTGATGCTGAATTGTGGTGCAGAATGCCTGTGGGGGAGAGTCTGCAAAACCCATTGACTGTGGGGCCTGGGCTGGGATTATGGGCTCAGACTGGGTGATTAACATGCCCTGGGATCTGTAAAGCTTTAGAGGTGTCAAAGGTTTTTCCTGCAGAGCATCTGCAAAACGTGGCTTTGGGCTCTGAACAGCCAGCTCTGAAGTGAGCTGCAGCTGGAGAAAGGGGGAAGAAAAGGGGGCAAGGAGGGATTTTGGGGCCCTTAGAGCCAGCCATGTGTTTTTACAGGGATTTCTTCCCCCTGGACACCTGGGTACAGCAGTGCTCCTCCAGTCTAAGGTGCAGCCACTCCCATAAAATCTTGACTGGTTTGAATATGCTCAATCAACTCCTGGTTTAACCCATATGGGAAAGCCTTTCCAGATTCTCCCTGTGAGTTCCCTGTACTGGTTTTGACTGGGATACAGGTAATTTTCTGCACAGCAGCTGCTCTGTGCCAGATTTTGTGACTGAAACAGTCTTACAGCTATTGCTGGAGATTTTTACACAGCATCAAGGTACAACATTTTCTGAATTCCTGCCAAGAAGGGGAAAAACTTGAGGTGGTTTTTCTGCTTGTTTTCCTAAACAAATGTTCTTCCTCTCAGCTGTGTAGTTGTTGTTAGAATTAAAATTTAATTATGTAACTCCTTTTTCCAAAGAGGCAGTGGGAACCTGTGATCCTGTTAATCCCAGGTTAATTAATTGTGTCTCTCTTTACTCAGACATTTAGTCCTTTCCCATGTGTGGAGCCATGAGTGTGAATTTTGAGGAGAGAAAATGAGAAAAGTGAAATGGCATTGACATCATGGGAGTTTGACTTGTGGGAGTCTGGATGTCAGAAGTTCTCTCTCTGACCTTGACAGAAGAGTGAAAAATTGTGGCCTTTTTCCAGAGGAGCCTTGGTTTTCCCCACCCAGAGGGAAGTGAATGTGACCTTGCTGCACTTGAGCTGGACTCCAGTGATTTGCTTTACATTTGGGGTTGAATTTGCCAGTCTCCTACTTCACCAACTCTGCTTTTCCAGCCTCTCTCGTGAATTCCCAGGTGTCCTGGAACAGATCCAAGCACGGTTGGGCTGTGACAGAGCAGAAAATGTTGGAGAGCAACTTTGCAGTGTGTCCTTACTTGGGTGGTGGATGCACTGGGAGAGGGCAGGGGCCAGTGGAAAAGGCTTTTTATCATCCTTTCTTTCTTTCCTATCCAAGTTGAAGGTGTTTTTTCTGTCTCTCATAAAAGTAGACTTGGTGGAAGTGCCTCAGGGATGCTTGTGGCTCCAAAATGACCACAGAAATTACCTAAATAAGAAGGAATAGGAAGGAGCAGGGTTAGTTTGTGGTGATGACCCTTGAGAAAGGTGGAAGAGGAAGAGGTGGAAGCTGGGGAAGGAACCAGTCTGGGAGAAGATCATAGAATGGGTTGGGTTGGGAAGAACCTTAAGGACCACCTAATTCCACCTTCCACTAGCCCAGGCTGCTCCAAACCCCATCCAGCCTGGCCTTGGGCACTGCCAGGGATCCAGGGGCAGCCACAGCTGCTCTGGGCACCTGTGCCAGGGCCTGCCCACCTTCCCAGGGAACAATTCCTTCCCAATATCCCATCCTAACCCTGCCCTCTGTCAGTTTAAAGCCACTCTCCTCTGTCCTGTCCTTCCAGGCCCTTGCCAAACACCCCTCTCTGAAATCATGGTCAGCAGGGAAGGGGCCAACTTGAGATCTGTGAGGTGTGGCTTTCCTGGCATTGCTCACCAGGCATTTCAGTCATCTGCCAGTCTGGTGTTTTGGAGAGGGCTCTGCTGCCTGAGAGGTCTGGGTGGGGATCCAAAGTGCTTGGCTTCCAGGAATGCTTGTGGCTTGTAGGAATTGGGAACCTCTGTGCTGCTGACATGTCTTATTAACAAAACTGATTAGCAAAGCTGAACACTGTAATGACTCTTCTTTGCTGGCTGTGAAGCTGATCTGTGATTTTTTTCACTGTCTCGTGTGTTCCTCTGGGAAAGGAAGCTTGGATTTAGGAGTGTTAGGTTGCAGATTTAAGCTTTTTCTCCAAGTTGTTTCCAGAAGAACTGTGGCCAAGCTCCAGAGTGGGATTTCAAGGGTGTAACCAGCAGCTTCTTGTCCATGGCTAGAGGTTTTAATTGTTTTTTGGTTGCTTCTCTTTGTACTCATCTCAGCCTTGAAAATTATTCTAATTTTTTTTGCCTTTGTGCCCTGTCTACAGTGAAGTGTTAAAAGCAAAGCTGGTGAACTGGTCTGGGCCCATAATTTCCAGTTTGACATGCAGTTTTGAGCCTTCTTTTGGCAGATACTTATTTGCAGATGATGTCAGCAAGCACTTGAGAGTCAATTGACTTCAGTGAAGTCAAACGAGGCCCTTTTGCAGGGAGAACTATGGAACAAAAAATGAAACAACTGAGGCTTCGTTTGAAGTGGGCACTTGCAGCCTGTGACTCCTAGAAACTGAATTAACTTCCTTGTGAGCTGTCCTGAAACTGGCTGGGAAGTCCAGGCTGACTTTTGGGGGACAAAAAGCAGTGCCACTGACCAGCAAGTGGAGTTTGGGTGGTTGTTCAGATCATGCTGCCTGTGCCAGAGATGGCCCTGGGGCCAAGGAGAGCAGCTCTGGCATCCCTGAGGCTGCTGGGCAGGCACCAGGCTCTTGGTTTGAGGGTGATGTGAACAGCAGAAGGCTGGAGACTTTAACATCCCCTTTATGCCAAAGTGTCCTTGCTGGACTCAAATTCCCAACCAAATTCCAGTGGGATCAAATCAGCTGGATGCTCAGCAAAGGGAGAGGAAGGAGACCCCAATCCTTGTCCCTTTCAGCAGAAACCAACCCTTCTCTTGATTGTAACCAAGAAGAGACCTCAAAGATGAGGTAATTCCAACCTTCCACCATCCCAGGCTGCTCCAAGCCCCATCCAGCCTGGCCTTGGACACACCCAGGGATCCAGGAGCAGCCACAGCTGCTTGGGCACCCTGTGCCAGGGCCTGCCCACCCTCACAGGGTGGAATTCCTTCCCAATATCCCATCTGATGATGCCTGGGGGGAGAGATGGGTGTTTTGGGTGTTGATGTGCTGGCTCTTTGCTCCCCCAGGCTGCTCCTGTGGCCACAAAGCTCTTTCATTCTCACTGCTGTCCCTTCACCTTTGACGTTTTCCCACGTGACTTTTTGTGGCCTTTCTGGAAAAACAAACCTGGTTCCTGTAATTCAGAGCTTGCTGTGCTGCCACGCCTGGTGTGTCACCACTCAAGCCACCCCTCTGTGGCTGTGCCTCCTTGTCTGGCTCTGTTCCTTCCCCAGCACGCTCAGGCTGTATCAGAAGTGGGGGTGTAGCTGAGCAGGATCTGGAAAGGATCTCTCATTTCACTGCTTTTTTCTCCCCCTGAGGCTGATGCAGATTTACTCTGTGTGTGTTTGCAGGATTTCGTAGCTGTGTGCTCAAGTCTGACCAAATTATTTTGCTGCTGCCATCAGGGATTCCTGTTTCTCCACCAATGATGGACTGGTGTCTGTCATGTGCTGGGCTTGAAATATCAAAGTTTTTGTGTGATGAGCCAGCTCCAGCATTTAAATTTACTGCCAGGATGGCTGATTGTTTGTTTTCTTTCTTGAGATTTAAAAAATAGTAATGAGTAAATAAGCCAAGCTTCTGCCTCCTCTCCAGAGGGATGCTGCCTTTGGACACTCAGCTGCTGCTGGGCCTTGTGGCTTCATTTGGTTTCCCTCTGGCAGTGCACTGAACCCATTTAAATCTCTCTTAGGGAAAAATAGGTAAATCCCTTCCATATGTCAAGTATTAGGAAACTACATGATGTCTCTGACTTGCACAAAGCATCCCCTTGTCTGGCAGATCCAGGAACAAGTGCACCCTTGTTTCTGGGAAGTCAAGCCCTAACCTCCTGCTGGTAAATCTGACATGTCCACTGTTTCAGGCAGTCTCTGTTGATGTCAGCTGTGCCTCTGGAAGCTGGGGAAGACCCTGGTTTTATCAATTTTCCCCTTGAAAGAGAGAGGCACTTCAGTTTTGCCTTGCTCTAATTCTTTTTTTATTCTAGGCCTTCAGGTCACTGGGTTGCCACCAGAGCTGGGGCAGAAAGCCTTTGGCACATTATCCCATTCAGTGGCTTTTGTCACCAGATGTGTCTTTGCCCTCTGGACCATCCTGTGGGATAAATAAGGCAGTGTTGGGATGGGGCAGCACTTTGTGGAGCAAAATGTGAGCACTGAGGACTTGCCAGCTGGGTCAGCCTGGAGGTCATCCTGCCCCCCATCCTGTGTGTGCTGCTCAGGGCTGGGCTTTGGGAGGAGCAGGAGATCAGCCTGCTGTGCTCTGGGCTCCTTCCTGCTCCCTCCTGCTTTGTGCCCATCTGGGCTTGAATGCAGATGGGATTTTGGGAAGGAATTGTTCCCTGGGAGGGTGGGCAGGCCCTGGCACAGGGTGCCCAGAGCAGCTGGGGCTGCCCCTGGATCCCTGGCAGTGCCCAAGGCCAGGCTGGACAGGGCTTGGAGCAGCCTGGGACAGTGGGAGGTGTCCCTGCCATGGCAGGGGTGGCACTGGGTGATCCTCAAGGTCCCTTCCCACCCAGCCCAGTGTGGGATTCTGTGAGAAAGGACTCTGGAAAAACATAAAACACAACCTGGGAAAGAGGGAGGGAAGATGAAGGGCAAGGAAATAAAAGAGTGCAGTGGTTGGGTCCAGTCTGATCCAGTATCTGTCTGTTCTTCTTGATTTTAATTAACTGATGTCCATCAACTGCCTGAAGAGTGGCTGGAGAGACCTTTCCAGTTTAATAGATAAAATTTGACAAGTGTCTTAATTGGAAATAAAGGTGTTTTCTGGTGAGATGGCTTTGGGTGGACACATGGACTTCTTAGAGAGATAAAAAGGAGTTGCAGTTACTCCTGAGCACACTCCCTCTGAGAGATGGACAATTGGAGGTGGTCCCAGGGACCTCCTTCCATATATTATATTTTCACATACTTTTTCATTTAGGATATTGTTCAGCTGCTCTGAGTCTCTTGTAGGACTCAGGCAGAGCTTACCTGCTTGGGAGTAGAAACTAATTCAGGATCCTTACCTTTTGGCTGTATATTTGCTGGATTTCTGGTGCTGTTGCATAAAAGTTTTTTTGTTATTTGATTGGTTTTTATTTTGTGATGAACTGGCTCCAGGTGGATAAGTAAAAAATTGCTTTTCCTGCTTTCTTTGAGTTGGACAGCTTATGATTGTGGAATGTGGGAATTCATTTGAAAGAAAACTGCTTCTGAAGTTACAGTTAATTTTCACCAAGAGCAGCTGTTGAAAACTGAGATTTCCATGACTTCAAACTTTATTAGTGGTCTTGTGATGGGAGGATTTAGGGATGGGGCCAGACTGCCCTCTGCAAATATATTAAACCAAATATATTGGGAGGTGGCTTGGTGTGTTGTATAAAAGGAAACTGAGAAAAATCAAATAAAAGGAATCTTTCTGCTCACCCTGGGCTGAAATGGCAGCCAAAAAATTTAAAGCAACCTCTGCTTTTATTTTGGCATCTTCATACCAGTTTCACTGGGATGAGCCCACAGGGCTGAACAAAGGAATGGCTGGAAAATTAATTTCCTTGGGATTGAAGACAAATTCTGCTCAGAGTTGTCTTTCAGTTACTCAGTGCAGCTGGAGTGAGCCTCTTGTTGTGCTTCAGGGTTTTAATTGTCTTCAGTGGGAATAATTAATTAATTGGTGTGAGTGTGGTATTTACTTTCACAGGTTTCAGATTTGCAACAGTTCTTAATTACAAAGCAATATCTGAAGGGGTTTCAAGAGAGCTGGAGAGGGACTTGGGACAAGGGATGGAGGGACAGGACACAGGGAATGGCTCCCACTGCCACAGGAAATAGATGGGACTTTGGGGAGGAATTCTTGGCTAGGAGGGTGGGGTGCCCAGATCAGAAATTAGGATTAGAAATTCTGTAAATAACTGCTAGAGAAGCCAATCAATCACCTATAAAAAGGTCAGCCCTGCTCAGGAGCTAATTGGGAAATTATCCAGAGCCTGGGTTTGAAGGCAAAGCAGCTGAAGCTGCAGAGAACACCCTGCCACCCCCAAATCAGCTGTGATTCCTGGTGGCACAGCCCCAGTGCCACCCAGCTCACCTCCAAAGCCACAGGCAGTGGCTGGTGCTGTCAGGAAGCCTCAGGTACCAGGGAGAAGGCTGATCCCAGGGATTCAGAATTCCTCAGTGGTGACACCAGCAAGGTCTCTTCCATCCCAGTCCATTCTGTGGTTCTATGCAATGCTAATCTCCAGCTGTTTGGGAGGTTTTTTTCTGTATATTTTCCCCTTGCTCTCATTTTGCCCCTCACCTCCTCTCCTGGTTCCATCTCAGACCTGCTGCCAGAGGAGCCCAAAATGAGCTGCCCTGGGGGGAACTGGCAGGAGAAGGAACTGGGAGCTCTTTTCTGGCTCTGGCTCTGTTGTACATCCTTGCAGAAGCCCCTTCCTGAGGGGGGGATGTGCAGTCTGGGCTGGTTCAGTGGGATCAGAGCAGCTAATGAGGGGTATTTCCCTTGGGATTCTGTGCCAGCACTCCATCCTTGGAGATAAATGTGTGCTGGGAAAAGGGGGTGTTAATTCAGCAGTGTGACATGGCAGCCTGGTACCTCTTGGTAGCATCATAATTCAGGCAGCACAGCAGCCAGAGGTGCTTGGCCACTTCTGGAAGGTGGGCAGAGCTGATGCAATGCATTTGTTGGGATTTCAGCCCCCCAAGTGCTGGTTTGGGTGTAGGATGATGCTCTTAATTCAACAGGCCACATGCTGAGCTGTCACCACTTCTTGGGTGAAATAAACCCCAATGTTTGCATTTGGTGGTTCCTTTCAAACCAAGCTCCTTGTTCAGTTTTCTGGAGGGGTTTGGGATTTGCCAGTGTGTGCTGGTTTTTGTAATATTTGGTATTCCTCTGGGATTTTTTTTTTCTTTCCAGTTGTACTAAAAGCCCTGAATGATGGATGTGATGAGATGAATTAAACATGGGCTGGCTCTGGCCCTTACCTCACCAATCTTTGGCTTTAGAGGTGTCAATTTAATGTTTCTCATTCATGTCAGTGGAGTGGCATTTGACACTTTCAGGGCCCTTCCAGTGCCTAAAGGGCTCCAGGAAAGCTGGAGAGGAACTTGGGACAAGGGACAGGACACAGGGAATGGCTTCCCACTGCTAGAGGGCAGGGATTTGGGGGATTTTGGGGATTTTGGGAAGGAATTGTTCCCTGGGAGGGTGGGCAGGCCCTGGCACAGGGTGCCCAGAGCAGCTGTGGCTGCCCCTGGATCCCTGGAATGCCCAAGGCCAGGCTGGACAGGGCTGGGAGCAGCCTGGGACAGTGGGAGATGTCCCTACTCATTGCTGGGGAGGTTGGACTGATGAGCTGTAAAAGGTTCCCTACAACCTCAAGCTATTGATTCCATTATTCTCACTCCTTTTTTTCTAGAAAATCCTGCAAAAATTCAGGAAAGCACTTTTTTTTTTCTGCTCTTGGGAACAAAGCTTTCCTGGGCTGGGCTTGTTCCTTCAAAGCAGATCTGTGTGAGAGCATGAAAGCAGCTGGGGAAAAGTGATGGAGAAGTGGCCCAGGGCACACAGAGCTGTCAGGATGGTTTAAGGTGTTAAATCAGCTGCCCACAGTGGCATCCCAAGGGAGGGCATTTGCCTCTGGGGCTGCCAGCAGTGGTGGATGGGCTCACCTGGAGCCAGGTGCTGCCTGGAAATGCTCCTGTCACTGCCAGGCCTGATGGATGGGGCAGTCTGGCACTGCCTTTGCAGCAGCAAAATGCAAATAATGCAAACAATGAGTGTGAAAGGGTCATTCTAGCTGTGCCAAAGCAGGCACCAACAGTGCCACAAAAAGTCACTGCTTGCAGCAAACCAAGCACTCCACCACACATTGCACCCAGACAAGCTGGGCCACTAAGGGAGCAGCTCACAAAATCCCAAGATTTTGCAAAATCCTGACTTCCCAAAATCCTGAGTTTATCAAAAGACAAACTTGAAAGAGCAAAACAAAAACTATTTTAAAAAACCTTGCTGCTTTACAAGTAGAGCCCATTAAAAGGCCATGTTTTAACTATAAAAAACCTAGTCATTTTTAAAAAGAGTGCTATAAAGCAGTAAAAATGCAAAATTACCTAATACTTACTCTCAGTGCAAAAAAGAAAAAAAAAATACAAACCACTGTCAGTGTGGAGGCTGGAGGGAATTTCTGGTTGCTTTTCTGAGCCCTTTTTGGGCTCATTTCTCTGCTGTGCCTGAGATGCTCTTGGATCTGTTTTATTCTCAAGCCTTGCACCCCTTCTAATTATTGAGGGCTTGCCAAGCACTCCAGGACAGCTTTGGAAATGGAGACTTGTCTTCTCCTCTCCTCTGACTTATCTCCAAATGGGAATAGTCATTTTACCCCTGAGATGCTGCTTTACCTGTGCTCTGGAAATGGATCCCAAATTGGGATATTGCACCTCAGGGAGAATCTGGGAAGCATCTGCTGCTGCTGGCACATTAAGTGGTTATGAGCACTAAAACAGCTTTAGGAGAAGCCAGCACTCAGCTTCTTATTAGTCCAGTGCCTCTGTGGCTTGGAAACAAATTAAATTTGAGATTTTCCACACTTGCAACCAATGTTTAAAGCTATTAGAGAGGTAAGAAGCTGAAATGGCTCTAAAGCCTCCATTACAATTTTACCACTGACTGAAGGGTTTTTCAGAGGTGGCAAGAAGGATTTTTAAAGCTGCTGCTGCTGGGCTTGCCTTCTTTAGAAGCCTGCAGTGAGGCTGGGGAGGGGGGTGGATGTGGTCCAGGAGGAAGTTCTGCCAGCCCTGGTGCTGAAATGCTCCCTGGGGATGGCCAAGGGTGAGGGGACAGTGCCTTTGGAGACTCCAGGGTGTCTGAGGGCAGAAAAAGCAACAGGAGGAAAAGAAACTCTCCCCTTCTGCATTGCTTCCACCAGCACAGGCTTGTTCAACAGCTAATCTTGCCCAGAGTGAACTTTTTTCTTCCTTTTCCCCCCCATTTCTTGGCAGTGGAATGATTCATGTAGCTTTGTGGTTTTTATTTAATTGGTGCTTCTTTCCCTCCCTTTTTAACCTGTTCTGGTTTTCTTCCTCTTTCTGTGATCTCCTTTCTTCTGTTTGCTTGGAAGGAGAGAAATGGCCCAAATCCCTTTCCCCAGAGCTGCAGTACCACCAGACTGCTCCAAGGCTGTAAACTCAGATATTCCATGTGCACCAGAGCTGGCTGAGCACAAGGAGTTCCTGTCCTCTTGTTCCTGATGATTTAAAGACAACACCAGACTAAGAAAGAGATTTTATTTTGCCCTGCTTTGAGATCGATAAAGAAAAGATCTGGGTGAATTTCCTGGTGCTTCTCAGAGTCAGGCAGAGTGTGTTCCTTCTGCTGTTCAGGTTTTTTTATATATATATTATTTTTTTTCCCCCTATTTTTGCTTTTTCAGGATTGACTTTCTCAGTGGCTGCTGGGTGTTAAAGTTGGGTGGGAACTCCTGGTGGAGAACAGAAAATGAAACTTTCAGATATCATTGTTTCCTCTGGACGTGTTTTGTCCTCCTTGTTGGAGCAAGTTAAGGCTTGAGGATGCCTTCAGAATCAGGAGATGCATGAAATGCCACCCA
This sequence comes from Haemorhous mexicanus, assembly GCF_027477595.1. Taxonomy (NCBI): domain Eukaryota; kingdom Metazoa; phylum Chordata; class Aves; order Passeriformes; family Fringillidae; genus Haemorhous; species Haemorhous mexicanus. The sequence continues at coordinate 1,657,589 of NC_082342.1, forward strand.
GTTACCTCTGGAAAGTCATTTCCTAGGTGGAAATTTGATATTTTCTGAATTATGGTGTCTTTTTGATGGAGGTCTTGACTTTGGCAGGCTCCACCTTCTACAAACACCTCAGAAGATCACCAGGAAGGAGTTAGCAAGGGGAGAAAAAACAGATATGTGGACATGCTTTGGGGAAAAATCATTCAGTTCATGCACTGCCCAATTTTTGGACTCTTGCCTTGCTTGTGGGCTTGGGATACATGAAATGCTTTTTGCACTGGTGGAAAAGAGGCTTTGAGTTTAATGATTCTTGTATGGACATCTTGAGCTTTGTTCAAACACTTTTGTCTGTCATCACAGCGCTGGCTTGAAATAGGATTAGGGTTTGTTTTCCTTGGCTTCCCAAAATTTTGCTTAAGGAGGACTTCAGCTCTATTATTAAGCCATGTTTAGTGTGTAGGGACACTGACACTGCTGAGGAAAGCTTGTGAAATAAATCATGTGCTCCTTGTGTGTTTGGCTGCTGCTTTTTATTTGTTAGGACTTTCAGCAGTGGATTTGCTTTCATATAATTTGGTGGGAGGAGGGTGATTTAAATATGAATTTGATTATTTCCAGTGGTAGGAAAGGAGCCCTCTGTAGCTGTGTGCTGTCACTGCTGCCTGCAAAATTGCAGCTATTTATCCTCCTCGGGGTCCTGTTGCAGTCAAATTCCAGATGTCAGAGTTTGCTGGGGTTTAAAAATGATTTTAATTTTCTCAGAGGTCTGGAGAGGGTGTCAGGATTGATTTGCTGTCTGGGAACAGAGGCTTTGGTTTTGTGGCCTCTGAGCATGAAAGACAAATTCAGGGTCACTGTTTATCTCTTCAGAGGCTTTGTGAATATGGAAAACCAACTTGTCCAGATCAGCCTCCTCTTGGAAATGCTGCTTTTCCTGCAGGGACAAGAGAAGGCTGGTGGGGAAAATGGGATGGGTTGGGTTATCCTGATGGAATTGCTTTTGTCTCTAAATAGTGCAGGACCCTACAGTGGCATCAGCCTGAGCAGGAAATGTTTTTGTTTGCAGGGCTCACAAAGAGTATTGTGCCTTTTACAGACAGAGAGATGGCTGTGAACCCCTGAAAAATTCCAGATTTTCCCTGTTTCTGAACTGCAGGATAGGGGCAAAGATAAAACAGGGATGCTTAGGTGTTGTGTGAAGTTGTTCATTGTAATGATTCCTCTGGAAGAGCTTTCTGGGAGTGATTTTAGGGAAATCCCAGGGTTTCTCTGGCCTCATTCTGTGTCCAGGGATGTTTAATCCAGTTGTTTCCAAGATGCTCCTATCACTTTTGGGCTGCTCCCTGAGCTTTGATGGAGATTTACTGATTCCTGTGCCCTTCCTGTGACTTTCCCTCGGGAGCATCTGGTGATGGTTCACCTCTGGGAAAGGCTGAGGTGTTTTTTTGAATATGTTACACTAAAAACAAACAAAAAAAAACCATTGAGGAGTGCAAAACTGGGCTAAAAGAGCTGGTACCTGGGATGGTGGGGGTTGGAGAAGCTGAATTCCAGGTGGGAAAAGGTGAAGAGCTCAACAAGTCTAGACCTGGGGGTGCTGGTCCAGGTGCTCTCAGCCAGAAGAGAAGGATAATTTGGTTTAAAAAGATGCTGTTGTGGGGGGAAGATTCCCAAGCTGCAGGATTCTTTAAAAATTTAATCTTAAATCTTAAAATGTAAAGCCCAGCCTCAATCTAATGAGGAATAAAAGGAGGGAGGTGCAGTGTGTCACTATATATGGTGTTATGGGAATTCTGCTTCCAAAGCAGATCTTTAATTTGTACCCTGCTCGAGTTGTTGACTCTAATTTATAACCCAATAAACCTATAGATTGTTGCTCAAAGCAGGCCAGGGATATTATATCAGGCCAGATCTAATAATTTAGGAGCAGTTTATTAAGTTTAATAGCATCTAAGGTGCAATTGCTTTTATGGGCTGGCTTATTCCATGTGGCAGCACCTGGTTTGTTCCAAGGTGTGTCCTGAATCCATGGCTGCAGCCTTGTCTGATTGCTCCTGATGGGGGAATTGTGCTGTCCAGGGGTGATAGGAGTTGTTTTCCAACCCCTCTGCCCCATGGCAGGGCTTTGGAGCTGGGTTTTCCAACCCAAACAGTTCTGTTTGTGTACCCTGCTGATTCTGTGACTGGTGTTTGTTGAGCTTTGGTTTGTGGGGTTTCTAGGTTTCTGTGTAGTTGGTTTATTATTTTGTTTAGGGTGGTTTTTGTCTGCTTGGTTGTTTTTAGAAGCATTTTTTTGTGTGTGTGCCACAGGCCATGGTTTTGACAAGGTACTTTTGATAAGGTTTATTTGCTTTTTTTAAATACCTGCCAGCAGGAAACAGAGTTCAGCCTTCTCTGAGCTACTGTTTGATTCTGTCAGATTTATTTTCTATTCCTGCACGACCTCAGGCAGCTGCCACGTCTGTCTGGTGGTTTCCCACATGCATCAGCTCTGGGAGCTGGGAGCACTGCATGTTAATAACTCAGTTTTGCACTCAGCATGGAGCTCAGTGAGAAGAAAAAGACTTGGCCACAGAAATAAATCTTCCAGTTCCCCTGAAGTCCACATTTTCTGCTGGAGACCTTCTGGTGCAGGGGGGGGTGTGAGGAGAAATATCAGGCTGTTCATGGGCAGAGCCCAAACTTCTGGACAAGATTCTCCAGGGAGCCAAAGGTCCCCCCTGAGCCTCCTTTTTCCCAGGCTGAGCCCCCTTTCCCAGCTCCCTCAGCAGCTCCTGGGGCTCCAGCCCCTTCCCAGCTCTGTTCCCATCCCTGGACACACTCCAAAATGTGATTTTTAAATTCTTTTCAATTTTCTTATGGATCATGTAAGTGACCTCAAGCTCAATCTGCTCCTGTAAATGGTCCAGATCTGTTCTCTGGGCCAAACTGGATGGTTTTGTGGTTTTGTGCCTGCTTCTGGCAACCCTTCTCCTGCTGGGAATGCCAACATCCATATCCACTTCTCCCTGTGGCTTCCTAATTTGAACTTGGGGGGTGCATATTCCACCTTTTTCCTGTCTCTTGCCTCCTGCAAGCTCAGCTGTAAATCAGGTTGGCTTGTGGCCACAGCCTGCTGCCAGGAGATTTATTGACACTACTTTTATTCTTTTTTTTTTTGGTTTTTTCACTCTGGCATCTCAGACTGCACTCAGTGCAGTCATTGCTTTAGGGAGGATGTTTTGGAGGGGTGGGCCTAGGCTGGAGAAAATCAGTTTTTGATGTTGTTTCTTTGATGGATGAACAATTGATAGGAAAGCTTTGCTCATCAAAGATTTGTGTGGTGGAAAAAAAAAAAAAAATAATTTCAGGCCTCCCTGGTTTTGCCCTCTCCATCCTTTGTGTTGCTCCCAGAGCTGCTGGCCACAGCTGGGAGATGCTTTGGGAAACACCCCCTGTGATAGACAGGGAAGGGCCAAATCAGCCCTGTCTGGGTATTAAATGCAGCAAGAAAGTGTAAAAGACCACATCCCCCAGGGGGAATGCTCCTGCTTGGCTTCAGGGCCATTGCTTTTCCTTTTCTGCTGGCTCTTCTGAGAGCTGCAGCCTGTTTGGTGCTGGAGCAAACCCAAGGAGAGGTTCCTCTGGAGCCTGTGGGCTGAAACAGCAGATGCACCTCCTACCTCTGAGCTTCCTGGGCTGCCTTTGGAGAGGAAGGAACAGAGAGTCCTTCTGCATCTCTGTGAAATACCCCTGATATTCTCTCAGCAGATCTGGAGCAGCAATAACCAGGCTGCTGAAGAGGCTGTAAAAAAATGGGAAATATGGCTTAGCACGTGCTATATTTAGAAATTCCATCAGTCCTGCTGAAATGGGAGCTGTGGGTAATTCAGATATTTCCTGTGGCAAAGGATTGGATTTTTGGGGGTGGGTGTCCTGCAGGCAGACAGTTGACACCCTCAAGTGGGTTTGTAAATGAGATTTTACTTTTCCTGTGCTTCGTGTAGGCAATGCTGGCTGTATTCTCATTTTAAAAAATGAACAGGTGTCTTATACCAAATGTGCCTTGATATAATTAGTCATAATTAAGAACCAGGACTGCTTTAGCTGTTGATGGAAAAACTGGGTATTTTTCTCACCAGCTGCTTCTCACTGAAGCAGTTTTGATGCTCTGAGATGCATGGAAAAAACCCAGCCCAGCCAAAGGCAGAACAAGCTCAAGACCATTCTTCCCCAAAATTCCTTGTCTCAGTTGTACAAACCCCTGCTTAGGGATTGTGATGACAAAGCTCACAGAGGTGACAGATGACTTTGCAGTGACTCTGCAGATGACTTTCCTGCCATGGGTTTTGCTGCACGAGCAGTTTTTGCTCTTGCAGGAAGAAGGAGAGAAATGGGCTGGAAAGCTTTCTTTGCAGGGCAGGTAAAAATTAAATTACTTCAGAAAATTCTATTTTTTTTTTCTTTACTATGCATTTATCTTACCTTTCCTCAGGTCCAAGATGTTTGTTATTATCTGAACAGAGCAGGAAGAGAAAAAATTGGTTCTGAGTGTGGTCAGCAGCCTTTAGAGCATTTTGATGTCTGCCAAGCTTCCCCTCCAAGCAGTAGATTGAAGAGCTGCTTTGCTCCATGAGGAAGGAGGAGAAGGATCATGGAATGCAGGTGTTACACCTTGGCATCACACAGGCTGTGCCTCATTTTGGGCCATATTCTGTGCCACAAGCAGGACAGAGGTTGTGTGGTTGGGATAAAACCCATCCTTTTTGGGCTGCTGTTGTTGACACTCTGGGTGTGATCTATTCCTGTGCTTGGAAATATTTTTTATTAGCATCTCTGCCAGATGTGAAGCCAAAAGCCACGTTTTCCATTGTCTGTAAAAGCCCAGGCTGCAAACCAGTGGTGCTTTGGGAATTCTTTCCTGCATTCTTCCCTGAGCTGGGATCTGTCTGGTCCATCCCTCTCCTGGCCACCACAGGGGCTTTATCTCAACTTGCTGAATCCACCTTGGGTCGTGCAAAGAGATGAAAGTGTGGAAAGCATTTTGCTCATCCAAAGTGTCCACAGTCACGTGGGAGAGCTGCAGGATCAGCACTTTTTTTTTTTTTTTGAATGATGGAGTAGGGAAAATCTTGAGCTTTGGGGTATTCTCAGTGCCAGCTGTTTTGAACTTCCAGAAAATGCCCTCTCCAGGTTGTCCTCTGGAAGGGGAGTGGAAAGTCAGGCTGGCTGTGCTGCTGCTTGGACCAAGTGTGGAGTGCAGGAGCAGCAGCTTGGCAGATTTGTTATTTCTGTGCCACCTTCCATCGCTGTCATCAACGTGCAGCTCTTGAGCAGAGCAATAATTATTCCCATTTCCACAGAGCTGAGAAGATGAGCCACATTAAAATGCCTTTTCTGGAACTGCAGAGGGTTTTGTGGTGAGGAAATGAAGAGAGTTTTCTCTCCAAAGAGCAGCCACCCTAGTGCTGCTTTGCTTCCAAGGGCACTCACTGGACATCCCTGCAGATTCCTGGGCTGATCCCCCAGCCTGGGCAGCAGGAAAAGGGGGATCCTGCCCCTGAGCCCAGGTGAGAGCCCACCTGCAGAGCTGCCCCAGCCCTGGGGACACAGCAGCAGCACCTGGAGCTGCTGGAGAGAGCCCAGAGGAGGCTCCAGAGCTGCTCCAGGGCTGGAGCCAGGCTGGCAGAGCTGGGGGTGCTCACCTGGAGAGGAGAAGGCTCCAGGGAGAGCTCAGAGCCCTTGCAGGGCCTGAAGGAGAGCTGGAGAGGGACTGGGGACAGGGGATGGAGGGACAGGACACAGGGAAAGGACTTATCCACCCCCCTTCTCTGTCAGTCTGGGATATTGGGATGGAATTCCTGGCTGTGAGGGTGGGCAGACCCTGGCACAGAGTGCCCAGAGCAGCTGTGGCTCCCCCTGGATCCCTGGCAGTGCCCAAGGCCAGGCTGGACAGGGCTTGGAGCCCCCTGGGATAGTGGAAGGTGTCCCTGCCCATGGTCCATTCCATCCCAAACCATCCTGTGGCTCTATGAAATGGTAAATTTGCTCTGGTTCCAGAAAGGTGACTCAGGAATTCCTCCCTTGGGAACTCCTCGTCTCCCTGGCCGTGCCTCTTGCTCAAAGCCTCCTTTGTGCTGCTTTTGCTGCAGATGTTCCACCTTTAAATGAAGAGAAATAAACCAGATTGAATAGAGCAGGGCCCCTCCTTTGGGCTTGGCAGTGTTCAGGGGCTGCCCTGGCAGGAGCAGGGAGGGGATGGAGCAGTTCCAGAGCCTCTTTCAGCCCAGGCACCGAGGCATTTCAGGTTTTCACCACTGAGGCTCTTGCTCCTGCTTCAAACAGGAGGGGAACAACTTGTTTCTCTTGTCTGCACCTTGGCTGCTTGCCTTTCAGCCCTGGTGATGGGTACTGAGGGGAAATAGCTGCAGGGGAAGCCCTGGCTCCTGTCCAGACACGCATGGCAGGGTTGTTGTTACATAATTCAACTTTGCCATGCCAGAGTTTATAAACATCCCAGAAAATGCCCACTTGCAGCAGCAGTGATGTGAGTGTGATGTGTCAGAGCTGCTGGGAAGTGAGAAGGGGACCTTGTGTAAGTCAGACCTTTCACTTCTTTGCTGCAGCTTTTATTGGCCCATAAATTTGGCTTATTTTAGTCCTTGCTTTTGTGCCTCCCAGTGGTTTCTGAATAACACAAGCATTTAGACACCTACTGCTTTAGCATTTTCCTTGCTGCTGTCCTCAGCTGGAGACCAGCTGACCCTTCAGGCAGAATTGCTCGATGATCAACCCTTGCAAATGCTTTTTTTTAATATGTCCTTGCCTGTCACTTGTGCTACCAATGGAGAGAGAGAGGGGAAAGAAGCTGGGTGGGTTTCCATGTGGGGTGATGCTCTGGTTTGCCTTTTGGTGTTGTTGCTCCTGGTTTAGCTTTGTCCTTCTGCATGTGCTGCCGTGGAGGTTCCACAGGCTGGTCTTTGTTGGTCATACCAAGCAAAATTTTCCTAGACCCCAACTAGAGGGTCTAATCTGGGGTTTAATCCAGAAAAAGTGGATATTGGTCCCAAGAATGGCACCCACTGCCTCTTTTCCTCTAGGGATTTTGTCTTCCAGCACTGGCTGGTGATGCTCTTGCCCTTTCAACCAGCACAGAAATCCTTGGTTCATTTTTGTTTCTTTTGTGCCAAGCATCATGACAGGATAGTATTTTTAGAACTTGTCTTGCAGACATTTGCTGCCAAGGGTAAGAGGCGAGGGAAAAATTGTCCAAGGAATAAACTTACTGTCTGTTTCTTCTCCCAGTCCAATCATTCACCCTTGGATCTATTTGACATCTGTGTCAGATTATTTAGGATATTTTGTAGAACCTTTCAGGACAGAATTCCTGTAAGCAATTCTGAAATGCAGTAGTTCTCTTTAAATAGGGATAAATATTCAGGATTTCTCTCATCCACTGTTCTTCCTGTGAAGCTGTGCTTATTAAACTCATGAACACCCAAGAGGAGAGAGCTGGGGGCACATCTGAGCCTGAGCTGGACAAATGGCAGAAGCAGTTTGGGGCCAGGGCAGAAATAGGATCAGTAAAGGCAAAAGTGGAGCTGTTTCCCCTGGCACTGAGTGATCCTCAGAGGTGCAGGGTGGTTGGGTCACAGCTTTGCTGGGCTTTTTAGTGACTGCAATCTTTTCTAGGCTTGCTGTAGGGCCCAAATGTCCTATTTCCACCTGGAGCCAGAAGCTGACCATTAAGGAAACACCTTCCAAAATCCCCAGGATGTGCACAAAATGTTCCTCCTGCTGATAATTTTTTTCTGAGATTACTTGAGTAAAATGTAATACTGAGGCCATTACATTTAACAGCCTTCATTGGCTGTTTCTTAGGTAGATTATAGTCCTTTTTTTTTATTGAGCCTGCCTTTATTAAAGCTGTTTTTAATCCTTAACCCCCTTGCCCCAGGATGCTGGTGCTTTAATTAAAGTGAACCATCAGCTGAATGCAAGTTGACAACATCATGTGCCTTTGCAAAGGACTGTCAGGAGCCTGGGATGAGTTAGCAGGAATAACACCCTCAGGAGGCTCTGAGGATGAAATCCTCCTGCTGCTTGATGCTGATGAGAGCTCAGCAGGGATGCTGTGCCCAGCAAGGTGCCCCACTTCAGGCAAGCCTTGGACCTCAGCCACTTGGTCTCTGCAAGAACCTTGGGTTGTATTGGTTTTTTTTCCTTCCCTAGTTGAGGCTCATCAGTAAAGACTAAAAAAAAAATCTGGACCTCTTTAGTCTGGAAAAATTAGCTGCCTCCCCTTGGCCTCCAAGTATGAAAGTGTTGGGTAAAAAAGGAGGTTGTGGTGCCTTGTTAGCATCAGGAATGGGTTTGGAATACTTGGATTATTCCACGAGTTTGTCCAGAAGCACTGGTAATGTTGGCTGGGCAAAATCCAGTAGGTTAAAAACCTGTTCTCAGGAGCTGTGGAAGTAGAGTAAATCATGCTGTGGGGGATAGATTGGGGATCCCCTCTCACTCTCTTCTGTTTCCTCAGGAATCAGAGGCTCCCTCAGGGATTTCTGTTTACCTCTGCCTTGAATGAAAGAGCGAGGACTTAATTGATGGAAGCAGAGCTGGTCCAGGACGTGATTATTGCTGCTGAAAGTCCCCTGGGGCCTGCAAGAGCCAGAGAGAGCCCTGGCTCCAGCTGTGCTGCTGTCCTGAGCAGCACAGGAATTCCCATCTCGGTGCCATCCAGGCTTGCCAGTGCTTTTTATGATGGATGCTGGGGATGCAGGGAAATGCTGCCTTTGTTGGGTGGTGAACACCTAGAGAGAAACTGGTGCTCTGGCAGAGTCTGTGGGGAGGGAGGGGCAGTCAGGCTGGGTTATCCCTCGGTTTGCATCCCTTTATCCCTCTCCTTGCTGTTTAGGCAAGCAGAACTGTCCCATTGCTCCCAGCTCTGCAAGCCTGGAGGGAATCAGCCCTTCCCTGTTTGGAGGCTGGGAGCTGGAGGTGTTTCACAAAGTGTAGCAATGATATTTTTAGAGGTTTGGCTCTCTTTGAGTTGCATCTGTTGAGCTGCAGTTCAGCTCCAGCAGCCCCAGCAGGAGCACATATTTCAGGAATCTGTTCTCTGCCGCTTTGACCTGCTAACTGGAATTGTAAATGGAGCGTGTCACAGCTCAGGAATCTCATTCATGGCCTCTTCTAACAAGGTGTGCAGAGAGCGAGATGTGCCTGAGATGTGCAGTGACTTACTTCAGGAAACATCTGGTCAAGTGTTGAAGCGCCAGCAGCCAGAGCAGCAGGGCTTTCTTTTCTTTGCTCCTTGCTTCAGATCCATTGTCTGCCAGACCCAATTTCTTCCTTTTTCTGCCCATTTCTTTAATGATTGGCAGGTGCCTCTTATGCAAGACCACAGGGCTTACCAAGGAGTAAAAAATCTCAGCAGTGTTTCTGGAGTGACCAGACTGGCTCAAATTGGTTGTGCTCCCAAATTTATCCTTCCAGTCACTCCCTCTCCTTCCTGGAGAGGGCTGTAGCCATTGGGCAAAGTCCCATTCCTTATGAAATTAGAAGTACTAAGCCAGGAGAGGGGGAAGGCAGAGAGTTGAGGATGAGGAGTAAAAAGCAAGAGGTGGAGGTGGAGTTCAAGCAGAGCTTTGCACCAGATGGTCATGATTGTTGGATGGAGAGAAAACAAAGCCTTTGGGCAGGTTACAAAGTCCTGTGGGAGCTGCCTGATGCACTGTGTGGTCTTGCAGGCTCCTCCTGCTCCCTTGGGTTCCTGAATCTTCAGTCCAAGAGAGGGCTGAAGGCCTGATCCCTCTGCAGCCTTAGGAGAGGGAATTTCAGCCCTGGTGCCTCGGTTCTGCTCCGGATGTGGGTGAGGCCAGCATTTGCTACTCAAGCCTATTGATCTGCTCACTTAAATGCTTCAAATCCTTGGAGTGCAAGGTGCTTTCCATCAGTTCTGCCCCTCTGCAGTGCCAGGTGGAGCTGCTGGATGTGCATTTGGCAGTGAAGGCTGATTGCACCCTGGGCTGTAACAATGGCGATGCCGGGTGTGGGTTTTCCTCTCCAGGGACGCTTGAGGGAACTCATCTGAGCACTGAGGGCTCCCTGTAACCATAGAACAGACAGAAGTGACCCCACTGGGGCCACCAGACTGTTTGGAACAGCAGCCAGGAACAGAGGAGGAGGGGTGGAGAGCTGGGGTTGTGCAGATGGAGGTTGGAAGAGAGGATTTTGCTGCTCTCAGCAACTAAGAAGAGAATAGAGAAGGTCACAGGATCATATTTTTTGGTGTTGGAAGGGACCTTGAAGATCATCCTGCTCCAGGCCCCTGCCATGGCAGGGACACCTTCCACAGAACCAGGTCACTCCAAGCCCTGTCCAGCCTGGCCTTGAGAACTTGAGCCAGGTTGGCCCTTGGCAAGAGGCAGTGGGCACAATCTGCATCAGGGGAAATTCCAGCTGGACAGAAGGGAATTTTCTCCCCACCAAGGTGGTGGTAAAACCCTGGAGCAGAAGCCAGAGGAGGGTGGGAATTCAGAACAAGCCACTGCTTTAAGGGCTCTGCATTCACATACTAAGAGTTAATAAGGAAAGTTTCTAATTTCTCCTTAGGAGCTAAAGTGTTCCATTGACAAAACATTCCAGCTGACTCTTGTTCTTGGTGATCCTCAGTTTCTGGTTCTCTTGGGAGATAGAGTCATCTTTCATCCTCAGAGATGAATCCTTAACTTGTTTGAAGATAATGTTTTGTTTGTTTGGACAAGATCTGATTGGGTAATCCCGAAATGAGGAATTGTGCTGTCAGTTCTCCCTTTGTATTTGCTGGATAAATGTTAGCTCTCCTCCTTTCCTCTCCAAGCTAATACTGATAAATGCCTGCAGCAAATTGATTCTTGAAAATGCCAGAAAACAGTGGAGTGCAGACTCCTTAATAAACTCTTTGTTAGATCCAGGAGTGAATTAAAATGTTTTGAAACCACCCTTGAGTGATGGTGGTGGTGCTCCAGTCCGACTCCAAGTCCTGGATTTGCTCCTGAGGTAGAGACTTGTTCAGGACTGATCCCTCAAAAAACCCATTGATTTGCTAAAGGCAGGTGCCTGAGCTGGGGGACATTTAGGGACACAAGGATGGTATGCACTGCAGGGAGATAAAACACCTCTTGACCTTGCTGCATTTCCAAGTTTGAAAGTGTGGTTGTATTGGATATCTCTGGGTGTTGCCTGCACATAAAACTTCCAGCAGGGAGATTTACAGTTTGGAGCTGGAGGAAGATTCCCACATTGGATTTTGTTGGTGTGGTCAGATCCACGTGCTGCTGATTTCCATCTGCTTGTGCATGCCCTGCCCCATGTGCTGCCAGATTTGTGGGAGGGCTCAGGCTCCTTCCAGTTTCCTCTCAGCAGAAATTCCATCCTCAAGCCAAGATGCCCTTCAGCAAGAAATTGCTTTAAAATATTTGATTTTCTCTAAAAGGCTTCTGTTTTTCAAGACTGGAGTTTTTCTGATTAAAAAGAAAGAAGGGGGAGAGGAGGAGTAAGACATTGTAAAAAAGCTTCTTCCTGTTCTAGATAGATTTTTATTTAGTTATTTCATTATTTTAATGAATGAACAGGAGGTTCACTGTGCTCAGGAGGCAGAGAATGGGTCGGGTCCCCCTCAGGGGCTGAAAGCCATGAATTCCCAGAGGCACTTTGGCTTGGATAAGAGAATAAGAGCCTTCTTCCTGGTGGCAGCTCCTGAAACAAGAGGGTTGGCTTCCTCCTCCTCTCTCCCCCCTTTTCCTCTTTTTTCTTTTGTTTCCCCCCTCAGTTTTTTCCTTTTTTTCCTCTCTTTTTTTTCCTTTTTTCCTTTTTTTTTTTTTTTTAAATAAAAATGAGCTCCAATTGCTGCACTCATCTGACTTAAACTTCTACACAACTTTGGGTTGTGTCCTCTGCCCAGTCTCAGAGGTGGCTCCTTGTAGAGCTCACAGAACCACAGAATGGTTTGGACTGGAAGAGACTGTAGGGATCATCTTCTTCCAACCCTTGCCATGGGCAGGGACACCTTCCACCAGATCATGTTGCTCCAAGCTGCTGACGTTCTCCAGTTCTCAGTCTTTTAAAGAAAATATCTTTAAGTGAATAAGATCTGCTCCAAGGTGGATCTCCTCAATTCCAAGCACCCACAACCTCCTTCCCGTGTTTGAGGTGGAATTTTTTGTTTAGGTGGAACCTTTTTGTTTAGGTGGAATCTTTTTGTTTGGGTGGAATCTCATTCTTTAGGTGGAATCTTCAGGTGGAATCTCCAGGTGGACTCTGCTGTGGTTTCAGCTGCTCTGGGAGAGCTTTGGGACCGCGGGTTTGTCGCGAGCCCGGTGCAATCCTCACACGTGGATGTGAATCCAGGAGGGAATATCAAATCCATCTGTTCCCTTCTGAGCTGGGCTGGGGTGAACTGCAGCACGCTCCAGCAGTGGCATTTGGGCTCCTTCACAGGAAAGCTCCTGTGGCTGCACAGGCTGGAGGGGACCCAGCTTCACCCACGTCGATGGAATGTGTGCTGTGAGCTCATCCCTGTGGGAATGGAGCCCTAATCCATCCAGTAATGGCATTTCCTCAGACCCATTCCCAGTTCAAAGCAGGCTTCTCTCCTTCCAGTTCCTTCTGAAGCTCTGGGTGGGTTCTGGGTGCCAGGGAGGATGCTGGAGGCGTGGGTTTGCTTAGGAAGAGGTTCTGCTGTCTCATCCAAGCCTGGGAGACGTAGGTGGATCTCAGGGATGCTAATCCTGCTTGGGATGAGCTGATGGTCTCCAGCAAGCAGCACAGGTGCAGGATGGCATTTCAGGACTGCTGTCAACTGGGGTGACTCCAGCAGCTTTGCTGGAGCAAAATCCTTCTGCTCTGTTGGCTCTGTGGGCTGTCAGGGAATCAGCTGGCTCTGGCCTTGCATTTTCTTGGCTTCCATGGAGCAGACCTTGAGCCAAGAGTGTTGGACTGGCCCCACTTCCCAGCTGGGTCCAGAGAAGTGTGAGGGGGCAGCTGAGCTCGTGGTGCAGCATTTCAGCAGCCCTGGGGACTGTATGTGGGACAAATAAGGAATTTAATACAGTCTCCCATGTTGAGCTCTCTGTTCTGCCTGCAGGTCTCAGGCAGGGTTTGGGACAGAGTTCTGACAGAGCCAGCTTAGTTATGTAATTGAAATAAATGTTAATTATAAATATATTGAATTTATTTATGCATCCTATCATTATATGAATATTAATTATATTACTCTTAATATATAATATGAAGAATATTAATTACATGGTTGAGCTTGATGATCTTGGAGTTCTTTTCCAGCCTTTCTAATTCTATGATTAATAGAATTAACCTCAGGAAGAGAGACACATGTAAATGCAGTGATAACCACTTCAGATCAATGCAGTCTCAACCTGGGCAGTCTTGATTTTCAAGATCTGAGGTGTTGATTATCTAGTCTAAGTTCACTCTATCAGACTCTGAATCCTGATACAGTGCTGATCTGCTTTTGGGGAGGAAAATGGGCAGTTTAGATAGCCTGGATTTCCTGGTCAAAGGGTTTTTTTAGTTCACAAGTGGTGCCATGCTGGGAGGTATCTCCTGGCATATGTGTGATCATCTGGAATGAAATAGGTGAGAAATTCCTGTTTCTAATATAGAATTGAGAAAGTCCTTGTAGGAGGGGTTGGTGGGAGTGTGTGTGTAGTTAAACCTCATAGCATCTCCTACAGATCCTGCAATAAATAAAATAAACTTCCTGAGCCTCTCTGCTTTCCTGTGCTGCTGCAGTAAATAATGCTTTGTCTGGCTTGGGGAGTTGCAGCAAGAGACTGGCAGAGACTTCAGTTAACCAAAACTAATCCCTAAATTGGAAAATCTGTCCCCTGTGATATGAATTTCAGTTCTGTTTTAAACAAGATTAAATCTTCAAGCACAGGAGTGGGTAAAATCCATGAGCCAGTGTCACAGATGAATCAAACACTGGCTTTTTTGCAAATTCTTTTAATATGTGGATTGGTTTTTTTCCCCCCAAAACTCCCTAACCTGGAGCTGGTTTTGTTGCCACCTGGCTTGGGATAGGGATTGGGGATGTGCAAAAGTGGTGGGGAATGTGTGTGCAACACTGATTAATGTATTTATTTGTTATTAAGGATTCTGTGATTTTAATGAAGATTTTTGAATCTGGCAATCTACAACTTGGTAGAATATCTCTGATGTCATTAATTTCCTTTTGGAGCCCTTCTGATTGTGTCTGTTGGTCACTGAATCAGAGAATGGTTGGAAGGGACCTTAAAGATCAAATATTCTGTGTTTTTTTTTTCTGGAAGCCCACTGAGAAATGTGCCTGAACTCACTGAAGGATGCCTTGAGACAGAAGAATTTGCCTGGGTTTTCACAAAACCAGCAAGGCATGGCAAGGGCACCCTCAAGGACAGACCCAAAATAGCTTTTGGAGAGCTTGCCACAAGCTCTGCTGCTTGCATGTAAATAAGGGGGAGAATTATCTTTATATATACAGGGGGAAAAGCTCAAAGGTTTTAAAATGTTTTCCTTGGCTTGTTTATCAAATCAGTGTCATCCAGTGCATGAATATCAGCAAAGCTCAGCCCAGAGTGACCTTTAGAGAGCTGGAGGGTGGGATTTTTATAGAAATGTTGGTCTTTGGCATAAAAGGTACCTGAAACCTCCCTTGCCTTGGAAAACCCCAAATACATGTGAGACTGTAACCCATATTTAACTTATATGTGCAAGGAGGAGTGAGACCCAAATGGAGAGGGGGGGAGAAAATCCCAGCAAACAGTGGGAAATTGAGATTTGGGGTCTTGGGGATGTGCAGACTGGAAGGCATCCAGAAGGAGGGGAATGGTTTGGGTTGGAAGGGACCTAAAAGCCCATCCAGTGCCATCCCACCACGAGCAGGGACACCTTCCTTATCCCAGGCTGCTCCAAGCCCTGTCCAGCCTTTGGAACACTTCCAGGGACCCAGGGGCAGCCATGGCATCTCTGGGCAAAATTGGATGTCTTGATTTGAGTTATACAGCCAAGAATTTGGAATTTCTAGTAGAAAACATCATTTTTGGCACAGCAAAAACAAAATAATTCCAACTATTTTTATTGCCTTTTTTTTTTTTTTCCTATGATGGAGGATACAAGGAAGAGATGTATCACAGGATTAGTATCCAGGGTGATGCATAATCAAAAACAGTCACAGCTAAAAATAATTATAAAAATAATTCACAGTCAAGTAGGTAACTCCAGCCCTTACCATGGAAAGGGAGGCGAAACCTAGTATTTTTTAATGTTTCTGTTGTCACTATATTGGTTACATTGTTTTGCATAATTAAAAAGCCAGGAGAGTTCACGAGAGAAAAGAGCATTTTCCAAAAAATCAATGTGTGCTCAGGGTCTGGAAGGGAATTATAGTGGCAGAGTTGCTCATAGTCTTTCCCAGTCTTCATCCTTCCTTGCTCATTGTGGGAGGAGAGGAGTTGTTGGAATATTTTCCGTGCAGAATTTAATTCAACGTTTCCCTATTGAAACGAAAACACCTGTGGAGTGTTTAAGGCCAAGGAGTAAAATCCAACCAGGAGCCCAGGGAAATGGTGCTGAAGAAGAACACACTGATTGATGTCCTTGTGGTTTGGGGTTTTACCCATGGCATTGGAGCAGGAGCACTGAAGAGATTTATTTGAGGGATTTCTTTGGGGTGTGTGTGTTGAGTAGAATTTGAAATGCTCCTGCACGCTGAATGTTGGTGCTGGTGTGGTCTGTTTGCAAAACACTTGAAATATGTGGTGGTGGTGGTGGGGGGAGGAATAAATGGTGGGGGTGGGTGGTTTGGCTCTGCAGGATCTGAGCACCTCAGGGAAGGAAGAAGGAGTAGGAACCTACTCTTGTTAGGATCCCTATTCCGCTGTGTAATCTTCACCATGTGATAACTACTCAGTCCTTTGGGCTCAGCCCAGGGAAGGGGAAGATGCATGAGAATGGAAAAGTTCATTAGGCAGCTGCCTCAAAAAAAAAAAAAAAAACCCAGAACACCTAAACAGCCACCAACAAAAACCCCTCACCAAACAAAACCCCAGCTCCCTATCTGGAAATGTCTCCTCTTCCTTGACAGCTGGAGAAATGCTCTTCCAGCTGGCCATAAGATGAATCTACATAAACGAGCCTCTGCCCAGACCAAATTCGGGCAAATTCCCAAATTTGCCTTTGGGAATGCCTCTTTACTCCAGAGAGTCTCCACAGGTGGGATCAAGTGGGATGCTCTTGACACTGGCTTCTCTCTTCCTCCACAGTGGGAGCGCCTCTGGTTCCTCATCCTCACCTCATCCTTCTTCCTCACCCTGGTCTGGTTTTACTTCTGGTGGGAAGTTCACAATGACTACAATGAAATCAACTGGTGAGTAGAGCTTCCCTCAGGAAATCTGGGTTTTGGCCATCACACACCTGCTTGACACAGCTTTGGGTTCATCCAGATCCTTTGGATGGAACTGTAACGACGAGAAAGGGAAAATGGGGTGGGAAGTGGGGCTCAAGGAGAGCTCCTTCTGCCTGACCTCTGTGTGGATGTAACATGGCCTCACATCTCCACTTGGTGGCTGGGTTTTTGTTTGTTTATCTTGATGGTTGGCTGGATTTGAAAGTGACTGAGCAATTTGGCTGCAGCCATTCCACAAAATAGCCATGGCAAAAATTCAGCCTGAAGCACATGGGTGTGGAAAATATTATACAGAGTTGGAAGGAGCTGAAAAGGAGCTTTGCAGTGGGATGTGCTGGAATTTAGGGTGTTGCCAGCTGCCTCCAGTGCTGGAAATTATTCTCCCTTTTATTATCGGCAGCATCTTAAAACATTTTGACAGCACCTTGGGCTGTATTCTAACCAAACTGCTTTGACATCATCTTCTTGTCAAACATAAGATGTAAAGTGTATTTTAAAGCACAGTGGGGAGCTGATCCCTTAAATAAATCATCTGCTTTAGATGCTGGAGCCATGTGAGGGAGAGTGTTTACCAACATGGTGATGTGAGCTGGCTCCTCCCAGGAGAAAATGGGTTTGTTCTCTTTGCTCACACCCACACTGTGTGAAGGGAAACCATTACCATGGCTCTGTGTTATTTGTAACAGCAGCATGATAAAAATGCCCTTTTTTAAGTGGAATTTTGGAACCTTTCTCTTCTTCAGTTTGTACCCTTGGTAAAGGATGGGATTGCTCCGGTGCAAAACCAGCTCTGTCTGAGCACAAAGTTGTGAGAGGGCTAAAAACATTCCCTCAGAAATGAAGGAAAGCCCTGGGAATGCTGGGAATGGACACTGCAGCTGCAGTGCTGCCAAGTTTTGGGTCCCCAAATATTCTTGCAGGAATGGGGGGAGATGTGCAGGTCTGCTCTGGATACAAGAGGCATTTGGGATTTAACACAGATGTCACCTGCAGCCCAAAGCCCTGTCCCTGCCGTGCAAGCCAGGGTGCTGGAAGCACATCCCAAGAGGGAGAGGATTCCCCCTTGTGCAGCACAGGTCTGGGAGAGGCTCTCTGGATGGAAAAGAGCATTTCAGGCACTGCCACTCAGTGCTGAGAACGGGTCAGTGCTTTGTGTGGGCTGTAACCCCAGTCAGGTCCCTGCTCCACACACCACCAGAGGTCGAGCAGGGCTTCTGGAAAACAGCTGTGGAAAGGCTGGGGAGGAGGAGGAGGACACAGGGTGAGGTTTTAATTACAGCCATGCCAGTTCCAGGCAAGGGGAGAAATAATTTCCATTGGGTCTGTGCAGGCTGAGCCTGGCCCTTCCAGCACAGCTGCATGGGCTCTGTGAAAACAGAGCAGTCTGGGGCCAGACAGGCTGTGAAGGACTTGAGAGCATCATTTTATTCCCAGCAGAGCTGTGACCCTGTTGCTGATGAGGCACAGTGGGGTCCTGGTGTTTAGAAACAGCACCTTTGCTGTTCCTCTGTTGTTGTCACTTCTGGGTGGTGTTTTTGGGCAAGATTTCTTTGCTGCTTGCTCCTGCTGCCTTCCTCTCTGCTCCACTGATTTCTTGGCAAGCTGGGAGCTCCTCCAGAGGAGAGGAAGGGCTCTTTGGGGCATGGCACACCAAGCTACTGCACGTCCTTCCAGAGGAGCTGGGAGAAGGAGTTGTTGTGATACTGGTGTGGAGCTGCTGAGCTCCTTCCTGCCCTCCAGAGCTCATCCTGGCAGCTCTCCTAGCTCCTGTCACCTTCAGCCTGTCCCACCAGGTGGAGAGGGACTGGAGAAAGACTTCTTCCCTCTCTGGGATTTGCTCCAGCTCTGCACCACCCTCTAGGAGATTTTTCAACCCAGACCTCTGAGGGTCTTTTCCCTCTGGCACCCTTGAGGAGGTTTCTCATCTTTTTCCCTGTGTATCAGGCAGCTTGGGCAGCAGTTGGGTAATTTCAGCTTGTAAGGACCAAAGGGCTGTTCTGGGATTGAAATGGGTTTTAGGAGGACAAGGCAAAATTGTGGGCCAGCATGTCTTGCTTCAGGCTATTAAAACTGAGGTCCTTGTAAGTGAAGGTGCTCTGTGCCTCTGAAGTAAATTTCTTTTAAAAAATTATTGCTTTTGGCATTTCCCTTTTGGTGTCTACACTTGATTGCATTAGAGTTCAGCTCTGCACTGTCTGTGGTTTGTACTGCACCAGAAGGCTTCCCTCCAGCTCAGGCAGGCTGTGGGGATGCTCTAGTTTGTGACCCTGCCTGTGCTCCCCCTGAAGCAGGACCATAAATGCAAGTCTGTGTAGCAAATGTTTTCCTCCTTGGTTCTGGAGAAAGTTCATCTGCTTTGTAGCTACCGTGGTCCCAGCAGTTTAAAACATTTAAATCATTTGCACATCAAGTGAAGGCCTGGTGCTCTCAGAGGGGCATTGAAGGGACATCAGAGCAAAAGCTTAAATGGACTGAGAGCTAAGGAAGCTCTGGGTGGTGGCATCAGCAAAGACTTCAGAGGAGCCCTCTTTCCTTTCTTCCCTCTTTTTTCCTGACAGCACGACTGGATCCCTGCAGATCCCTGGGTTTGTGCTCTTGGACTCCCTGAGCAGAGCCTGGACATGGCACATGCCTGTTGAGCCCAAGGATTTGCTTTCCAAGTCCCACAGGGGAGCTTTAGTCCTGGACAGAATTAGAATCAGAGAATATCCTGAATTACATCTTGGAGTCCAGCTCCTAGCTCTGCACAGGACAGCCCCAGAAATCACCCCAGAGTTTGTCCAAACAGACCAGAGGTTCTGGCTGATGAATGATGCTGGATTTGAGTGCTGGGGAGGAGATTGAATCTTTGACCTGCATTTATATAATGCAGCATTTCTGTCTGTGACCAAAAAAAAAAAAAAAAAAGAACCCAACCAGTTCCTTGATTGAGCCAGTTCCACCCCAGCACCATCCTGTCCTTGCTGTGCCAAAGGGTTTGCATGGAGATAATGTCAACCCTGATCCAAGGCAATTTAGGGATGTTGGTTTGGTTTTTTGGCTTTTTTTCCTAAAAGTCCAGAGGAAAAATTGAATCCAGGTCAGATCTGACCTGTCAGAAGCTGCAAGAAGGGTTCAGGGTTTCTCTGCCTCTCTCTATCCAGTTAATTTCCATAAGGGATTAAAGCACTGGCTTGTCACTTGTGCTTTTTGCTGCCTATCTCTTTTCTGGAGAAAGATCTGTTTTCTAAAGTCTAACCCCAGGGAAGCTGTTCTGGTGTTGAATCCCTCCTTACTCTGTCCTTCCCACTTCTCCTCCAGGTTTTTATATAACCGAATGGGATATTGGAGTGACTGGTCCATTCCAATCCTTGTAACAACTGCTGCTGGCTTTACCTACATCACAATGTTACTGGTGAGTGGAATGAAATCCCATTGCTTAGAGCTTTGTGTGCTGCCTTTAAAAAGGCCACGAGCTTCTCAGGCCACCTACAAGCTGAGGAGTTTTCTCTCAGAAGTGATTTCTCTCTCCTTTCTCTTAGCCTGGAGTTGCATAAAATCAAAAGGGGAGAAATTGATGGTCTTTGAGATGCTGAAAAGTAAAAGACAGATACCCTCAGAGGAGGAATACAGTTTTGTTTCCCATGGCATGGCCCAGTTTCCACTTCTGGGCACAAGTGGCAGTAGTTTCCCTTGGTCCCAGGGTGCTGGGACCTTCAGGGAGGTGTCCATTCAGGTGGCCTCACACAGGCACTGCTTCCTGACTCTGAACTCCCTGCCCCTTGGAGGGCAAAGCTTTTTCCTCCACATCCTTGGCTTTGGAGAGGATCTGCTGGCCCATCCTGCCTCGTCTGCTTGTCCCCTTGGTTGTCCCCTCGGTTGGTGACGTGTCCCCGCGTGCTCAAACACTTCAGGGTGGTGATGTGCCTCTGTCTGACTCTCTGCTTGTCCCTCCCAGATCCTGGCACTGTGTCACATAGCTGTGGGACAGCAGATGAACCTGCACTGGCTGCACAAGGTAAATCTCAGCTCCAAGGGGAGCAGGGTCTTGGCGATGCTGGAGCCCAAGGAGCAGGCAGGGGGTGGCACTTCTGTCACTGTGTCCTTGGGAAGAGCATGAAATGTCTGTGGTGCATGGGTGGCCTCATGAGCACACTGCTCAGGAGAGGCCATCAGAGCTTGGGGACAGAGAATTTGGTGAAATGCTTTTGGCCCTTGCTGATAGAGAGGCCACCTGTGGAGATGGAGAAACAGCAGTGCCTAGGACAGCCTGATTGAGTCCCAGCCCAGGTGCTCCAGGAACCTCTCTGGGGCTCCCTTCTGTGCTGAACCCAGCCCTGGAGAGGGGCTGAGCAGAGGTGAAGCTGTTCAGAGTGTGCTTGGAGGGACCAGCTGGGAAAGCCTGGGGAGAGGAGGATGTAGGTGTTGAAGCTGAGGCTGGGCAGGGTGAGGTTTGCTGGGCCCAAGGGGATTTGTGTGTGAAGCAGTTTGAGAAACACGGCTGTGAAACACAGGGAAAGATCCTTGGAGCACAGAAAGGGAGGGGAAAGGCGTGCAGGGAGAGAAAATGGGTTGGCAGGATCCCCTTGTAGCTGGCAGTCTGCTAACTGGAAATAAAGGGAGCAGTCCTGGATCTGCCAATGCCCAGCTCCTCCTGAAATTCTGCACATGGTGGAGGATCAGAGCCTGAACACCTCCCAGGACGAGGACAGCTGACTCTTCCCCACCCTGCCTTTTGCTTTTCCTTTTTTTTCTTTGCCTTAGAGATGATAGAAATCACGCTTCCTCAGGGGAAGAGGATGCAATCAGAGAGGGAGCAGGGACTGTCTGACTGCTGCTGCAAAATAAATGATCAATTCTTGAGTCTGACATATGTTCCCTCCTCAGGGAAAATGGTATTTTTCAGATGTGTTGGTGGGCTTAGAGGAGTAAGTCCAGAAGAGGGATGTGCTGGTGATCAGTTCTACCCTCTGGACTCCCACCCTTCCTCCCCTTCTTCCAAAGAAGCCCCCTTTCCATCACAGCTCAGATGTGTGGATCTGTCTCTTCCCTTCCCCACCTCCCTCAAGTTCCTGAGGAGGTTGAGATACAAGGCTGGAATAAGTTAATATTTTTCTCTGAACCTTACTGAATTAACTTCAAATATAGATGAAAGTGTGTGGGAAAGGCTGGTATGGGCAAAGCACACAAGTCCTTCCAATTTTCTCCTGTAATTCTGTGCAGAGGGTTGGAAGCCAAGTGGGAGATGAGTGTGAGGGGAGGAGAAGCAGCAATAAATTGGAGCTGATGGGAGGAGGAGTGGAGATTTGTGTCCTGACACCTCTGTGTCACACAGGATGGCCACACCAAGGGGAATTAGGGCTCTAGAAAGAGGATTCCTGTTTACATGCACCAAAGGGACTCTGTAAATGTTGGCCATGTGGGATTTTGTTTGCTGGTCTAGGTGTTAAACCTGAAATGGTCCTAGAGAAACCCTGTGCACCTGCCGTGAGCCATTCATTTTTGGAGATCAGTTTTCTGCCAAGTCTCCCCTGCAGACTTTGGATCTGCAGCAGCATCCTTTGGCTCTGGCAGAACAGCAGAGGCTGAACACCAGACACAGGCAGAGAGTGAGGAATTATTTTTAGACAGGCAGCCCAGATTTCCAGTCTTTGCAGCTGGAGTTATTTCCGTGGCACTTTTCCACGGTTTGAACTTTTTACCTTCACCACGGAGGTGGTGTTTTCTTTTTGACTGATTTGCTCAGACCTCTCAGGGCTTCCACGAGAGAGGGAGGCTGGAGGAGGTCCTGGTGGGCTGAGGTCTGTCACCTCAGTGCCACCAGTGTCCCTTTCCCAGCCCCATTATCTGTTCTAACATGACAGCACATGAGCCCAGCCTCCTTCCCCGTGAGTCTTTTTCCAGACCTTTATCACATGCAAAGCTTTCCTCTCTCCATTTCCCAACCTATAATAGCTATCCTAACCTCATTTTTATACTAACCACAGTCCCCAGCCTGTAAACACCCCCTGGTTTCTTGCAGATTGGCCTGGTGACAACCTTGATAACTACTGTGGTGACCATGTCGTCGATAGCACAGCTTTGGGATGATGAGTGGGAGATGGTTTTTATTTCACTGCAGGTAAGTTGTCTGCAAGGGTGCTTCCCTGGGGGAGGAAAGGGGCCAGTGCAGCTGAATTCCATGGGATTTATGTATTTCTCTAGGATGAAGCTCTGTCTTGATGGTTGTCACAGCCCAAATTGAAATCCTGGCAAATGAGAAAATTGTTTTGAGGAAGACTCGTGGTGTCATGCAGGGCTAGAGAAGTAGGAAAGGAAAATACCTACAAATTTAATTTCTTACAGATCTGCTCTCTGTTCCTTTTTCCCCCCTCTTCCTCAAAAAAAGAAGTCCAAAAATATTTTGCCCATTTTGCTTAAGAGGTGACCACTGACGTGTATTTGGGAGTATGCAAATCTATGCAAATACAGGGGGTGGAAATGGCATTCACCCAAGTGACTAACATTTCTCTGAAGTGCTTTATTTCCTGGGGTATTTTTAAGATTTGGGCAGGGAGTTGGAGAGCAGAAACACGACTCAGATGATACATCTCCAGCTTTGTGTCATGCTGCTGCACCCTGCTGATACAGTCCAGTGTGTTCAGAGAATTCCAGGAGAGTTTGGGTGGGAAGGGACCTTAAACTCCATCCATTCCCACCCCTGCCATGGCAGGGACACCTTCCACTGTCCCAGGTGCTCCCAGCCCTGTCCAGCCTGGCCTTGGGCACTGCCAGGGATCCAGGGGCAGCCAGAGCTGCAGAGGGCACCTCTGGCACAGGTGCCCTCCCCACCCTCATCCTGAAATTTTTTAGTCTCAACCTAGACTATTTCAGTTTAAAACCATTCCTTCATGTCCTACTGCAGCTGACCCCCATAAAGTCTGTCCAGTTTTCTTACAGACTCCCTTTAAGTCCTAAAAAGCCACAATAAGTTGTCCCTGGAGCCTTTTCCAGGTGAACTCCCCAGCCTGGTTCCAGAGCAGAGGGACTCCAGCCTTGCAGCAGCTCTGTGGCCTCCTCTAGACTCCCTCCAGCAGCCCTTTTCCCAAATACCTGTGTTATTGGAGAAGAAATTCCCCTAAAAGGGGGTTACAGCTTTCCTCCTTTCCCTTCAGAGCCACCTAAAAGCCAGATGCAACATCAGGATTTGGAAGGAAGCAATGGCCAAAACAGAACCTGCAAAACCAACGAATTTTCGAGGTGCTGGGGTGTTTTTAATCACATTTTCCTCTCCTGTTCTTGTGCCCTGCAGGCCACAGCCCCTTTCTTGCATATAGGAGCCCTGGCAGCTGTCACAGCACTGTCGTGGTTGGTGGCAGGGCAGTTTGCACGGACAGAGAAAGCCAGTGAGTACCTCCTTGTTCCTGCAGGGTGGGCAGTGGCTGCTCCTCTTGGCTCTCTTTTTTTCCCCCCTTGTTTCTCTTTTTTTCCCCCCTTGTTTCTCTCTTTTTTTCCCCCCTTGTTTCTCTCTTTTTCCCCCCTTGTTTCTCTCTTTTTCCCCCCTTGTTTCTCTTTTTTTTCCCCCTTGTTTCTCTCTTTTTCCTCCCTTGTTTCTCTCTTTTTTCCCCCCTTGTTTCTCTCTTTTTCCCCCCTTGTTTCTCTCTTTTTCCCCCCCTTGTTTCTCTCTTTTTCCCCCCTTGTTTCTCTCTTTTTCCCCCCCTTGTTTCTCTCTTTTTCCCCCCCTTGTTTCTCTTTTCCCCCCCCCTTGTTTCTCTCTTTTTCCCCCCTTGTTTCTCTCTTTTTCCCCCCTTGTTTCTCTCTTTTTCCCCCCCTTGTTTCTCTTTTCCCCCCCCCTTGTTTCTCTCTTTTTCCCCCCTTGTTTCTCTCTTTTTCCCCCCTTGTTTCTCTCTTTTTCCCCCCTTGTTTCTCTCTTTTTCCCCCCTTGTTTCTCTCTTTCCCCCCCTTGTTTCTCTCTTTTCCCCCCCTTGTTTCTCTCTTTTTCCCCCCTTCTTTCTCTCTTTTCCCCCCCCTTCTTTCTCTCTTTTTCCCCCCTTGTTTCTCTTTCCCCCCCCTTGTTTCTCTCTTTTCCCCCCTTGTTTCTCTCTTTTCCCCCCTTGTTTCTCTTTTCCCCCCCTTGTTTCTCTTTTTTTCCCCCTTGTTTCTCTTTTTTTCCCCCTTGTTTCTCTTTTCCCCCCCTTGTTTCTCTTTTTTTCCCCCTTGTTTCTCTTTCCCCCCCCCTTGTTTCTCTCTTTTCCCTGCCTGGTTTCTCTTTTCATCTCCTTGTTTCTCTTTCTCCCCCACTTGTCTCTTTTTTTCCCCTTGTTTCTCTTGTTCTCTCCCTTGTTTCTTTTTTCCCCCCTTGTTCTCTTCCTTTCCCCTTGTTTCTCTTTTCCTCCCCTTTTTTCTGTTTTTCCCCCCCTGTATCTCTTTCTCCCCCACTTGCCTCTTTTTCCCCCCCTTATTTCTCTTTTTCTCTCCCTTGTTTCCCTTTCTCCCCCCATTCTTTCTCTTTTTTCCCCCCATTGTTTCTCTCTGTTCCCTCCCTGGTTTCTCTTTCCCCCAACCTTGTTTCTCATTTTTCCTTTTCCTTTTTGTTTTATAATTTTTAATAAGTCAGGAAGCTGTTTTCCTTCTCTCTTTCTGTTCTTGGATTGTTTTGTTTGTTTTTAAGAAAAAACAGTGGTATCTCTTGATCTTAAGATTATTTCAGACTCATTTGTCTCATGGAATTTCTCTTACCTGGAAGAGTTTACAGACATGGTGGTTTAGAAATAAAAGGAAAAAAACCCAAAATATCTGTGAGAACCTCCAGTCACTTTTAATGGAAAACAGGATTTTAATATTTTGGAAACAGCTGCAGATCTTGGTGCAAGCCTGTTCTTGCCATTTCTTTGTGGCATTTCAGCTTTTTTTTTTCCTGAATAAAATTTTACGGGTTTTTTTGCTCTGGTTAAACTGAATTTTGAGAGCCTAGTTGGTGTTTGGGTGCTCCTGGGTGAGCAGGACCTGGCTCAGGATCCCATTCTGTGTCTGCCTGCAGGTTTGGGTGCTGAGACACCTTGAAGGTGCAGGACACAGCATGAGGTCCCTGAGCAAGGTGTCACTGAGTTCCTGGAGTGCTCCCTGAGTGATGGAGGGAAAAATCCCTGGCAGAGTTCCTAGAGTTACTTTCTGCCTTGTGGGAACATGTGTGACTGAGCCTGTTAGATGCTGGAAGCAGAGGAGCCTCTTTATGAGTAAAACCAGATCAGCTGTGGCCAGGAGCTGAGCTGGGCCTAAAAATAAAAAAAACCCCACCACCTTCTCTATCTTGCATCCATTGCAAATACTTGTTTTAAGGGGGTTGGTTTGGGTTCTTTTTCTTTTTCTTTTTTGGAGGTTACCCCTTGAGTTCCAAAGCCTTCATGAGTTTGTAAAATAAATAATAATTTTACAAAATTTTAAAAGTCAAGTCTTCTGCTGTAACATCTGTGGTTTCAAGTGGCTCCAGATATCTCAGGTGTTCAAAGGTGCCTGTTGTTTTTGTTTTTCAGAAGGAGCACACACATCTGTGGGGCACAGGGGGGATTCTGTTGCTTTGTCAGCACCTTCCAGAGATTCCCAGGGAGCCTGGGCTTGGTGGGAAGTCACTGATAAATGGAATTTGGGTGGCATGGGTGGCAGTACTGCTCATCTGGCCCCAAGCACTGCAGCTCTGTCACAGCCCAGGGATTTATTTAAACATCTCCAGCTTGCTCAGTAAAACATTATTGCATTTTTCTGGTGCAAATCTCAAGGCAGAAGAGCTGTAGTGGCTTTGCCCTGGCTGAAGTGGGTGGTGCTGGTGAGCCACCAATATAAACTTTAAATGCACTGAGGTGGTGCCATGGCTTATTTTTAGCTGTGTGTGACTGGTGAATTATTTCTCTTGTCAGGCAGGGCAAAATTTGGTGCTGTCCCACCCAAAGGGTGGAAATGCCAACAGCATTTTGAGCTACATTTCTGGAGGTTGAAGCAATTCACTTGACTAATTGTTTCCCCAATACAAAATGAAGTGAAAACCTCTTTCAGGACTTGATTTTTATTTTTTTTTTTAATGTTTTTCCCTAAACACAGAGCTCTGCTCTCACACTGGAGGCACTGACAGTGGGTCAGTGGAGGAAGAGGAGGAGTCTTGCCTTTGCTGCTGTGATGTGAGGAGGTCAGGGCCAGCCTTTTCACCATCTCTGTGTCTCTCTCTCCACCCCAGCCTCCCAGATGCTGATGTTCACTGCATACCTGGCAGTTGTAGTTGCACTTTACCTGGTGCCCCTGGCCATCTCCTCGCCCTGCATCATGGAGAAGAAGGCCCTGGCCCCCAAGCCAGCCATCCTGGGGCACCGTGGGGCTCCCATGGTGAGTAGTGACCCTGAGCTGCTGCAGCTGGCACTCTCCAGGGATGGGTACAACAAATACAGGTTGGAGGCACTCCTGCTGCCTGGGGTTGCTGTGGAAATAAAGGAGGGCTTGAACCCAGAGCCAAGTGCCACCCCAGCTGTTTGAGGTGCAAACAAAAGGCTGGTTTGTGCCATTGCATTCTTTTGGCTGCTGGTTTTCATACAGTTGTGGCATCCTTCCCTTCATCTTCTCTTTCCTCCTCATTCTCTTCCCAAACATTGCCAGCATCTGTTTGGGGTGGCTTTTTTTTCTTCAGGCTTCTGAAGAGCTTTGGTTTGTGCTGCTTGTGCAGGTGAAGTCAAGAAGCACTTGCTTTGCTGCACAGCTGTGTTACATGTTCAAAATAAGAGCAGTTAACCTGGCTGCTGGCCTGATGGATGGCAGCAAACCCTCACAATGAACATCTCCTGCCAGAGCAGGAGAAGGGATTGTCTGGGAAATAAATCTGGGTCAGGTCAGGTCCTCTTTCATTAAATCAAGCTGCAGCTTTCTTGTGTGGGCAGTACAGTAATGAGGTCTCATCTCCTGCATCTCCTTATTAGATCCCTAATGGCTCTTGCTTATGAGTTTATCCTCTTGTCCATTGTAGGGTTGGTGGTTTGGTTTTTTTTTTTTTTTATTTCTGGTTTGTTTTGTGCTGTGTCACTTCCTTTCATTCTAGTTGAGGAATTTACTGAAAATTTGGGTCACGGAATCCCAGAATGGTTTGGATGGGAAGGGACCTTGGAGGTGATTGAGTTCTGAGGGTTAGTTATGGATGCTCTCTGAAATATGGGGATTAAATGTTTTATTTTCTGTTTTAAACAGAACTCTTACTGCCTTGGAGTGTTACTCACCTGGCATGGGACAGTAGTGCTGAAATCCAATGGCCTGGCAGATCCCACACTGAGCCACACACAGGGCATTGTTCTACAGAAAAGAAAATTCTTAGATAAGATTTCATTTCTAAGATTTCATGTCTTAGATATTTTAGATATATTTAGATATTTTAGGTATTTAGATACTTTAATCCTTGTGGGGTTTTTTGGTCCAGTTTGTGGCTCACAAGGAGATTAATGCTGGAGAGATAAAGAGGAAAAAAAAAAAAGAAAAATAAATTAAAATGATGGCCATATTTCCAAAAGGACAAGAAAACACCCTTAAATCTTGTTGATGAAACAAAAGATCAGATCCTTTAGTGCAAAATCACAGAATCCCAGAATGGTTTGTGCTGAAAGGGACCTTCAAAACCACCTTGTTCCAACCCCTTGCCATGGCCAGGGACACGTTCCCCTAGACCAGCCAGAGGTTTGCTGAGGCTGCAATTAGTTTGGAATAAAATTTGGTTCTTCTCTCCAGGTTTCTTCATTAACCTCCCCAACAAATGATGCCATGAATTTCTTTTTAAGGCCTGGCTAATGAAGGAAAAACACAAATGTGGTGATGTCCAGCTGCAGCCAGGCTGTGCTGCTCTAACACAGTTTCATAATCTTCTTTAAGGAAGGTCCCCAAAGCTCCTGTCTCTGTCTGAATGCATTTGCAATGGATTTCTAAGCACAAAAATAACCAAAATGAGTTCATTTGCTGTAATTTTCTAGAAATGACTGCTGTGTCTCTGCAGCAGGAAGAAATGAATAGTAGCCTGATTTTTGCAGGGGATGAGTCTCTCAAACCAAGCACAGAGAAGAGGAAGAGCTTTTAGAAATCCTGAGCTGGGTCTGTCTGGCTCTCAGTACCTGGGCATGGTTTATAAAAGAGAGGAGGTTTGGAAATCATTGCTTTGTGCCCCGAGGTTTCTTTCTCTTAAGGATTTGGTGGTATCCCTTGTTATAAACCTGGGTTTGGGTTTTAGACATAGCATAGCTGAATATATTGTACCAAGGAGGCATCCCTTAAAAAAATCTGGAGAGATACAGAAAGAAACACAAGCAGAAAGGTTGTACATTTTTTTTTGTTAGTTATGGGAGTTTAGCTGTAAAGCCTTCTTCAGAAAATACAATTAAATCTCAGCAATTAATTCCTGTAACAGCTGCCCCACTTGGATGCATCTTTGCCTTAAACATGCTTTATTTGGGGCTTCAGCTCCTTCCTTCCTGGAGGAATAGACAGGCTGGAAGGGTGGAAATGCCTCTATCTCAGATTTTCCTCTCTCACAAAACCCCTCTCATCTCAGGGTTGATAAACCCCTGGTGCAGAGCAATCCTGCCTCCAGAGTGGTGCCATCTCTGGGGACAGGCAGCCTCTGCCCTTGGTGGGAAAGGTTAAATTTGCTCTCCTGGCTTTCTGGTTGATGTTTGCTGAGTTGTGTCACGGGTGCCAGTGCCTTGTGCAGGGGTTCAGCAGCTGCAGAGGGCAGGTTGGGATGGGCTCCCTGGGAGAGGCAATTATTTCTGTCAGGGTGACAGCCTGGGGACTCACCACTGCTCACAGGGAGATCTGTCTTTGCCTGAAGGGCTCTAATCCCAGAATGGTTTGGGTTGGGAGGGACCTGAAAGCTCATTTAATTCCTCTGCTCTGGAATGGGCAGGGACACCTTCCTTACCCCAGGCTGCTCCCAGCCCTGCCCAGCCTGGCCTTGGGCACTGCCAGGGATCCAGGGGCAGCCACAGATGCTCTGGGCACCCTGTGCCAGGGTCTGCCCACCCTCCCAGGGAACAATTCCTTCCCAAAATCCCATCCAGCCCTGCCTTCTGGCAGTGGGAGCCATTCCCTGTGTCCTGTCTGTGTAAAATGTGCTCTCCTTTTTTCCAACCCCCCCTTGAAGTACTGCAAGGCTGCAGTGAGGTCTCCTCAGAGCCCCTTTAGGCACTGAGATTTCCCCAGAATCTTCTCCAGGCTGAACAAGCCCTGCCCTCCCAGCCTGCCTTGGAGGAGAGGTTTTTCTGGGAGGGTGCAAAAGGAATGACTGTTCTGGGTGGGTGCAAAAGCAAAGTGTGGGGAGAGGATCATTGCAGGGTTACCCTGCACAAACCTGGGCTGCTTGGGAAGGGACAGCCCAGCTGGTGGCAGCAGCCCAAGGTGCTGGCAGGCAGTGTGGCTGGGATTCTCCAGCTCCTTGTGGCTGCTGCTCTCTGCTGCCAGCTCTGGGAATGTGTGCAGGGCTCTGGGAATGTGTGCAGGGCTCTGGGAATGTGTGCAGGGCTCTGGGAGTGTGTGCAGGGCTCTGGGAGTGTGTGCAGGGCTCTGGGAATGTGTGCAGAGCTCTGGGAATGTGTGTGCAGGGCTCTGGGAATGTGTGCAGGGCTCTGGGAATGTGTGTGCAGGGCTCTGGGAATGTGTGCAGGGCTCTGAGAATGTGTGTGCAGGGCTCTGAGAATGTGTGTGCAGGGCTCTGGGAATGTGTGCAGGGCTCTGGGAATGTGTGCAGGGCTCTGGGAATGTGTGCAGGGCTCTGGGAGTGTGTGCAGGGCTCTGGGAATGTGTGTGCAGGGCTCTGGGAATGTGTGCAGGGCTCTGGGAATGTGTGCAGGGCTCTGGGAATGTGTGTGCAGGGCTCTGGGAATGTGTGCAGGGCTCTGGGAATGTGTGTGCAGGGCTCTGGGAATGTGTGTGCAGGGCTCTGGGAATGTGTGCAGGGCTCTGGGAATGTGTGCAGGGCTCTGGGAATGTGTGTGCAGGGCTCTGGGAATGTGTGCAGGGCTCTGGGAATGTGTGCAGGGCTCTGGGAATGTGTGCAGGGCTCTGGGAATGTGTGTGCAGGGCTCTGGGAATGTGTGCAGGGCTCTGGGAATGTGTGCAGGGCTCTGGGAATGTGTGTGCAGGGCTCTGGGAATGTGTGCAGGGCTCTGGGAATGTGTGCAGGGCTCTGGGAATGTGTGCAGGGCTCTGGGAATGTGTGCAGGGCTCTGGGAATGTGTGCAGGGCTCTGGGAATGTGTGTGCAGGGCTCTGGGAATGTGTGTGCAGGGCTCTGGGAATGTGTGTGCAGGGCTCTGGGAATGTGTGCAGGGCTCTGGGAATGTGTGCAGGGCTCTGGGAATGTGTGCAGGGCTCTGGGAATGTGTGTGCAGGGCTCTGGGAATGTGTGTGCAGGGCTCTGGGAATGTGTGCAGGGCTCTGGGAATGTGTGCAGAGCTCTGGGAATGTGTGTGCAGGGCTCTGGGAGTGTGTGCAGGGCTCTGGGAATGTGTGCAGGGCTCTGGGAATGTGTGCAGGGCTCTGGGAATGTGTGTGCAGGGCTCTGGGAATGTGTGTGCAGGGCTCTGGGAGTGTGTGTGCAGGGCTCTGGGAATGTGTGCAGGGCTCTGGGAATGTGTGTGCAGGGCTCTGGGAATGTGTGCAGGGCTCTGGGAATGTGTGCAGGGCTCCTCTTGGATCACCCTTGGGTGACCCAGGCAGGCGCCGGGGCTGTCACCTCTGTCCTGGCCCAGACAAGTCTGGCTTTGGCTGGGAGCTGCTTTAGGAGATAATGTGGCTCTGTGC
This sequence comes from Haemorhous mexicanus, assembly GCF_027477595.1. NCBI lineage: Eukaryota > Metazoa > Chordata > Aves > Passeriformes > Fringillidae > Haemorhous > Haemorhous mexicanus. The sequence continues at coordinate 1,688,768 of NC_082342.1, forward strand.
TGCCTTTGTTGGGCAAAGATAGAAATGAACTTGTGCTGGGGTGTGGCTGGAGCCAGAGGAATCCCATGCTGAGATACCAGGGCTGGGGGAAGGCTGGGGCTGATGTTTGCTCTGATTATTTTCTTTTAGCCCAAAGCTTTGCTGACCTGAGCCTGTGAAGTGATCAGAAAACAAATGTCTCTTACAGCCACTCCAAGTGCTTAAGCCAGTTTTTATACTTATTTACAATATTTTATTGTAATATCTTGCTTGCATGGTGCAGTTTGGCCTTTGCTGTTAATTATTCCCCTTTGCAGTAAATCATGGATTGTGAATGCTCATTGTGTCCTGAGGAAACTGATCCTGCTGGTGGAAAAACAGTGTTACAGGTGCTCTGAACCTGAAAAAAAAAAAGGGAAAAAAACCAATTCATTTTTCAAAAATTACTTTATTTTGATGTGATTCAGTGCAGAAAACCTGCCAGGTTTTCTTTCTGTAGTTTTCAATATTTTTTTTCTGGTCTGCCTGTTGCTGTTTCTTGGGTGTTTTGGGAGCAGCTACACTGTCCTGCTTTTGTGGAACAGCAAAGTATCTGTCTTCACACCATTTTTATTTTAAACAAACCCTAATTCTCTTACCATCTGCTCCATTCAACAGGGAGGAATTTCAAATAAAATCTGAGTCCTCCTCTCTGACAGCCACAGGGGTAAATTTCCTAGGTTTAGCACAATTTTTTAAATTGTTGGTAAAACTAACTGGAACATTTGTTATTAGAGAAACTCTCTGATTTTTAGACTAATAGATGACTTTATGGAATGAGCAGAAGTGGGAGGAAAATGTATCTTACAGAATGTGTGGTCTAGTTGTTCCCTGTGGTATGGAAGAGACAGGAATTTTTGGGCACAGATAGATGTGGAATAACAACATTTTAGATCCCTGATATCTCCAAACCCTCCTCCCAGCCTCCTTGCTGACATTGCTTTGTAAACTTCCCTCGTGCTACTGATCTCTCATTGCTTTTTCATTTTTTTAATGTTTTCCTGACAGCTGGCACCAGAGAACACTCTGATGTCCTTCCAGAAGGCAGTGGAGCAGAAGGTGTATGGAGTGCAGGCTGATGTGGTGCTGAGGTAGGTCACTGGGGCTGCCTGTGGATAATCCAGGCAGGAATGGTCCAGCATGTCCAGAGTCTGGGCACTGCAGCTTTTTCCCACTGGGAAGGGCTGTCCTGCTGAACTCATCAGTAACTCCTGTCTGTCTCTGTCAGATGCTGCTGATCATTTCACTGAGGTGATGGTGAAAGGTGGACTTGTCCAGATGAGGGAACCTGGATCTCTTTGTTGCCTTCATTTGCAGGAAGGCTGTAGTTTATCCTAGAGCCTGGTTTATTCCAGTAAAACACAGCCAGAGCTTGTTTGTGACTTCTCCTGGGATACCCCAGGTGCAGACAGAGCAGAAATTCTAATTTGACTTTTTTTGCACAGCAGAGTTTTCACCAACCTTGACAAACCATCCCAAGAATACACCAGGAGGAAGCTCTTCCTTCTCCTCTTCCTCTGGCAATAGTCTTTAGGGAAGGAGGATGCTGACTGTCAGAAAGTCATTCCTTGCTGGCAAAGGTTGAGCTGAGTGGACAAGAGCAATTCAGATTTAGAGAGGGTTATTTCCAGAGCTGTGCTTTGTTCCAGGAGTTTGATAGTTCCTTAATATTCCTTAATATTCCTGCTCCCAGTTTGTCCCAGTATCAATTACAAACACAAAAAGACTCAAAGCAGATATTTTATTTTTTTCCCTGACTGCTTTGGAGATTTGTGTTGGTGGACAGATATTTTTGCCTGCTAGAAGGAAGTTTTATTTTGAATTGCTTTCTTTTTACTTCACTTTTTTTTTTTTTTTGGCAAGAAAATGATTTAAAAACAGAAGGAATTTCTTCCCACTGGTGAGTGGAAGGTCACTGTGGAAGGATGGAGTATGAATTGAGATGTATGTTACACAATTTTTGTTTTTACCAAAATGAGTTTATCAGCTGTTGGGAGGGGACAAGTACTCGAGTGTCCAGCTCCCAGATGAGCACTTGGCTCACATGGCTGAATCCATTAACACTGGCCAAGGAGAAGGGTGGCCTTTGGGAGGTGGAGAGCTGGAAAAGCTCCAAGATCCTTCTCCACTGCCACTCATCAGCCATTCCAGAGGAGCCCTCCAGGCTTAAACAATGCCCTTGATGACCCAATTTCCTGAGCCTCCTCCAAGAGACCCAGGTGCCTTCAGAAAAAGAGGATTCCATTGACTTTCAGACAGAGAAGTGGGATATTGGTGCAGCTGGCAGCACAACATCCCTTGCTGTCCTTATCCTTCAGGAAGATGCTCTCTGCTCCTGTGCCTGGATAGCTCCATCCCTCCTGGAATATTTCCATGTTCTTCTAGATATGTACCAGCTTGGACAGGCACTCAGAGCCATCACCTCCTGCTCCACACCCACCCCACATCCCAAACCAGTTGGAAAGCCAGCTTTGCTCCAAGCAGCAGGGGCCCAGAATTGCTGCCTGTTCCTCTCTCTCTTCCACCCCCTCCCACATCTCCTCTTCTAAAGCTCTGCCTGCTGTCTCTGAATTCCTGCTTCAGACCTGGGCCTGCCAAGACCCTGTGGTTAGCCCTGAGTGGTGCTGGGAGGGAAGGGTTGGAAAGGAGGCAGCAAATGTCAAGTGCCCCAGAGGATTTCTGCACTGTGGTTAAGGCTTAGCAGTGCTCTGCTCTCCTAGGAGATGTTAAACTCGAGCTCCTGGCACTTTTAAACACTCCACACTCTTCATTCTGCAGTTCCTGAGCTTTTTTTTTTTTTTTTAATTTTATTTTTAACTGTATTTATTAAACCCTTTGACTGCAGCAGCGTGGGATTGCCATGTCAGCAGGTTGCTTTGGGCTGGGGGAAGGAGGTGCCACAGCACAGGCCAGAAATAGCAAATAAAGGTGCCAGTGACCTTTGAGAGAAGGGGCTTCTGAGGGCAGTGGTAAAGCTGAGGCAACATTTGCTCCATCCTCTAAAACTGGGTTTCATTTTCCCTCTGGAAAACAGCTCTGGGTTGTCTCCTAATTCAAATGGGATTTGTTATTTCACCCCATCCTCTTTTCAGACTTTCTCTGAGTCTCCTGTTAGGAACATGGACTCCTTGCTTTGGAAAATGTCATTGCTACCAGGTTTGTCCTGGGTGCAGAAAACTGTTCCCCTGCCTTTGATAAAAACTGTCACTACCCTGTGTGGTTCCAGCACTGATCTGGTCACAGGAAATGGAGTGGAAGAAAGTTTAAAGAGTTTTTTATGCTTTCCAGACCATTATTCTGTAATATCCAGATGACTTAAAAACCCCAGGGCATGCATTTGCCTGCTTAGTTTCATCTGAGAGGTGTGGGTTGGTTTTTTTTTTTTATTTTTTTTAAAGCATGAACTTAACTCATGTGGGCACAGAACCAGTTTTCAATTGGAGAAGGCAATTTCAGAGCATTTTTGGTAGTTTGGAAGCCTTGCATCTTGCTGAAAGCCTGATGTGAGAGGCTTTGAAAATTCCCCTTCTTTCCTGCTGTGTGTCTCTGTGCATCCAGGGAAACCTCTGATGTTTTTGGGAGCTGCAGAAGCTTTGATGAGCATTCAGGGTGGGTGTTCTTGTCCAAGCCACCCTGATTTTGAAATTTTTGAGGGGATAATGGGGAGAAGTGGCTGAGGCATGGACAGTGTTGTGTCAGTGTAGGAGTGACTGCCAACACCCAGCAGGTGTCTAAGGTGGGTGGAGGACGCTGGGGATTTTTTTTAGGCTGGTTGAGACCTTCCCAAGGATTTTGATGTGAGAGGGGCTGGAGTGGGAAGGGGAGTTTCTCTCCTTCCCCTGTAAGAGGGTGTGTGTTTGCAGCTATGATGGGGTGCCCTTTCTGATGCATGACAAGACTCTCAGGAGAACAACCAACGTGGAGGAGGTGTTCCCAGAGCGCGCCTACCAGCACTGCTCCATGTTCAACTGGACTGACCTGGAAAAGCTCAACGCTGGAGAGTGGTTCCTGCAGGTGGGTGCCATGGAGCCATGGAGCTCCTGCCCAGCTCCTCTTGGAGGGGAAAGGTGTAGGTCCATCTCCTTGGTGGTGTGGTGCAGCTGGACCATGTTTAGCTCTGTCTCTCCTGAGCTTAGGCTTGGTCTAAGCCACGTTGTCTTTCTGTGCCTCTTTTGGAGAAAGGGACCTCAAGCCTGGCTGACACCACAAAGAACTTCAAGACCCCCAGTTATAATCACTTTTTTATGTGATTATAAAAAAGACAGAAAAAACCAGCATGTTATACACTGTTGCCCTTTTTCTGAATTTTACTTTGGGACAATCATCTCCACAAAGAAAAAAAGTAAGAAAGACTTGGCACTGGGGGGGTCTGGGCTTTGTGGCAGTAATCCTGGGATGTGCTTTGCTTCCAGAATGATCCTTTCTGGACAGCAGGCTCTCTCTCAAGGGCTGACTACTTGGAGGCTGCCAACCAGTCAGTCTGCAAGCTGGAAGATATGCTGGAGGTGATCAAGGACAACACATCCCTAATCCTGAACTTCCAGGACCTGCCAGCAGCTCATCCCTACTACAGCACTTACATCAACATCACCCTGGAAACCATCCTGGCATCGGGGATTCAGCAGCAGGCTGTGAGTTCTGTGGGCTGGGGGAAATTTCCAAAATAGTTCTCTTTCTGGTTTCCACCTGTGTGTCTCCAGTGGGGCATCACTGGAAGTTGTGCTGGGCACAGAGGTTGGAATGGAGCACCTGCTACAGCTCAGGACAGCTTCTCTCTGGGTACAACTTTTTAAGCCCCCACTAAGACCACAACAGAGGTGGAGATGAAGAGCAAGAGAAGGATCATGAAAGTGGGGATGTGAAGTGGGATTTCTCCCTCAGGGTTTTGGTTCCCTGTTGAGAATGCACGTGGCTGCTTCTGTGCTGCTCTGATGCTTTGGTAGATGAGTGTCACTGAGTTATTAAGACCAGGCTGGTTGGGGGCTTGGAGCTAGAGAAAGGTGTTGGAATGGCCAGGGGTTGGAAGGAGATGACTTTAAAGGTCCCTTTCCTTTCCAGCCAAACCACTCTGTGATCCCATGGCCCACTTTACCTCTTGCAGCTGAGCACGAGCTGTTGATTTGACGTGCTTCGGAATCACGGTGTGAGCTCCGGGAATTCCATGCCCTGGGCTGGAGTGCTGCCAGATTTGGGAGCCACGTTTGCCATACCCTGTGCCCTTTCTTGCTCCCCCCTCAGGTGATGTGGCTGCCAGACACGGAGAGGCAGCTGGTCAGGCAGGTTGCTCCTGGTTTCCAGCAGACTTCTGGCCTGAAGCTGGACGCGGAGCGCCTGAGGGAGAAGGGCATCGTGAAGCTCAACCTGCGCTACACCAAGGTCACCAACGAGGAGGTCAGGTACTGTCAGAGCCCTCAGCATCCTTTCCTGAGCATCCCAACCCGCCTGGCTGCACAGAGGGATCTTTCCAGATGGTTTTGCTCTGGAAAGCTTGAGCTGGGCAAGCTTTTCCCTACCCATCATCCGGAATCCAGGCTGTTTCTGGGAATGCACAGCTGCCTCTGACATCTCTGCATGCTGTCTCAGGATATGATGAGCCTCTTTGAAATACAAATGTATGAATTGGCTGATTCTTATTGCACTCACAGTTCTGGGAAAAAGTGAAGGCCTTTCACACTGAGTTCCCTCCGAGTGCTGCTTCATCCTCTTTAGCAGCTGCCCTTTGTCTGCTCCAGAGCTGCTAGCACAGAATTTTGATTAGCCCAAAGTCTGGATATGCTTTCAGAAATTTCTCTTTGCAGAAAGAGAAACTCCTGTCCTGTGTCATCTGTTTAGCTGTTCTCTGTAATGGCCCTGGCACAGCAAGGGGTTCCTGTCCTGCCTGAGCCTGTATGTGAACTGTGTGATGTTTTAGCTCCCAGCTTTTCCCAGGGAGGCCAGATTGTTTCTAGCAGGGCTTTTCTGGTTTTAGAAATTTAAATTAAACAGGTTTGCAGAAGAGAAATATCTCCAAAGGAGCTCTCTGGCTGCATGTTAGAGCTGAAGTAGGGAAGAGCTGAGCCTGCAGCTGTTTGAGAGCGTGGCCCTGTTTGGGGTGATCCAGCTGTGTCCTTCTGTGGCTGCCAGCAGTCAGTCCAGCTCCTCACCCTTAAAACCGAGGTTGTGCTTTACCTGCACCATAATTCCTGCTTGTTTTTCCTCCTGTTTGCTCTGTCCCATGGAGAGGGCTCTATGCCCACTCACTCGTCTATCCCAGTTTAGCCCCAGTCTCCCATCAACCCCACCTGAGCTATCTCCAAAATAAGAGCTGTCACCTGAATGTTTCTTGAACGCTGTGGTGCCCAGCCAAATGTTGCTGCAGCCCTGGTTTAAAACAGTTCTCTCAATTCTCCCCAAGTCCAGCACCTGGATGCAACTTTGCTGCAAGCACCCCTGTCCTTGAGAACCCCTTTGGAGCCCTTGTTCCTGTTGAGAGCTGGGAGATGTCCATGTCTGGCACTGTGTGTCTGTCCTTCCACCTCAAAGTGTTTTGCAGGGTTAAATTGCAGGGATTGATCTGTGCTGCCCATGTGAGGGAGATTGTTGGTGCTTCTGCTTCATAGGTGAGGAAATAGAGCAATTCATGTGAATTATCTGGGCACCAGGTATTGCCAGTGCTTGGTTGGCTGCTGGCAGTTTTAGCTGCTTGGAAAATGACCTCAGGAGACTGGAAGCTGTAAATCTGCAATTGTCCCCAAACCAAGGGCATGGAAGTTGTAGGAGGTGATGCTGGAGACAGGTCTGCCAGTGTTTAATTAAGCAGATTGCCCCTGAAATGTTACAGGCGTCTGAGGCGGATGCTAATTTCGCATCAGCACGATGAGATGGTTGTTCCAGAAACACACCATGTCCATCATTCCTGGGGAAGCATCTGAGATGGTCTGTGGCCTGTGCCAGACAGCAGCCAGGAGGTGAGGAAAGCTGTCAGGATCAAACCATTGCCCTGCAGTGCCCTTGGGTTGCTCACGAGGCAGATGTGCCTTGTTAAAAACTCTTACTCCACAATTCAAACCAAATCGACCTAGCTGGGGCTGGTGGCAAGAGATGAGGTTTGGTGGGGTGCTGCAAGTCACCCTGTGTGTGTGCCCTGGCAGGGACTACACCATGGCCAACCTGAGTGTGAACCTGTACACGGTGAACGAGCCCTGGCTGTTCTCCATCCTCTGGTGCGCCGGCGTGCCCTCGGTCACCTCCGACAGCTCCCACCTCCTCCGCAAGGTGCCTTTCCCCATCTGGCTCATGGTAAGCACCACCCTGGGAGCCTCTGGCACCAGGAAATGCACTGGGTGGGTGTGGAGGTGAGAGGTTTTCCAGGGAGGTTTGGCTGGGCTTGAGGGTTTTCACTCTCTGTCCATCTGAGCCCTGAGATGGTAAAGAATTGGTGCTGCTCCTGCACAGTCCCATCACTTTGGGTGGGATCCTTGAAGGTTGCATTGCACTCCCTATTTAACCCACATGATTTTTCCAGTTCTCCTCTGAGGGAAGAACACCTTTGCAGACCTGCTGAGCAGCTGTTAAGAGTTGCAGGAGAGGCAGGCGTACAGGTGAAACATCAGACCAGCCTTCTGTGTCTTGGCCAAGTTGTAAAATGAGGTTTTTGCCTGTTCTGAATCCCAAACTGAGGATTTACCTCTGGCTACCCCATTGCTGGACAATAAGCAGAGACCCAGTGATGATGGCTCAGCTGGTGTGATGCCCACTTAGATTGGCAGCTGGAACCAGACCCACCAGTGCCTGAAAGGACAGAAATTGCATTTACAGCATGGGGCTGTGCCTAAAAGGTCCCACCTGCACTTAAAATGGACCCTACATGGATATATTTCCCTGTTTTCCCCCAGCCTTGGATTCCCAAACAGCATCTTGCTCTCACCCTGAGGTACAACTGAGGTAGGGAACTTTCAGCCCAGAGAGCTCTGAGAAAATGTCAGCACACAAAAATTGTTCCTGTTTGCAGTTTCCCCTGATAGTTTTGGATGACAGCCTGGCATTAGGAAGGTCATAAATATTGTGATTTATACCTAACCCCTGGAGCTCTGTGCTTTTCTTGCTCCTCAGTGCTAACTCCAGCCATGTGTGGTCTCCCTGTGGTTGCACAAACCCAAATGTTTAAGGTCTGCTCCTGTTTTCTGTCTTGCAGCCTCCAGACGAGTACCACCTAATCTGGATCACGTCTGATCTCATTTCATTTCTTGTAATTGTAGGAGTTTTTATATTCCAGAAGTAAGTTTGTTACAGCTCTGCTCTTGTGTGTTTGTGACCTGTGTTTTTGTCCAGATTGTTGGGTGGAGGTGGGAGAGAGGAGTACCCTGAGCCTCAGCTCTTGGATTGCAATAGCAGGGGAAACATTCATTAAAAAATCCTTGAGAACAAGAATTCCACTCCCAAGGTGGGATGGAGAATTGGATGCACCTTGTAGGAACGAGAGATCACTAATTAGTAGTGTCAGATGCCTTCCTTTGCTCCTAAAATATGTGGAGGAGAAACTGTAAATGCTTTAGGGAAAAGGGTGTTGACAAAGACATTACAGTGCTTTAAAGGAGGAAGAGGGGAGGGATTTTGAGATTCCACCATTACAGTGCTCAAAAAGAACATGGTACAGTTTTCTTAAATCAGTTTGTTCCTGTTTGGATGTAGAGATATTATGGAATCATGCAATGGTTTGGGTTGCAAGGGACCTTAAAAATCATTTAGTTCCAACACCCCTGCCACGGGCAGGGAGTTACTGTGGGAAATGTTATGATTCTGCAAGTCAAATCAGGTGCTTAGTTAGAAAGAAGAAGGAGAAGCTCTGCTCCAGAAGTTGGACTTTTCTGCAGCAAAGGACTTGCTCTTCCAAGAGCCATGTGCAGGACAGACCCCTTTCCCTGATGTTGCAGTTTCTCCACCACATGAGAGGGTTGCTGGCAGGGTTGAGGATATGTCAGAACCAAAGCAGAGCAGAATTGCCCAACTGCCACCTGCTGATGTGATTCAGCTCTGGGGAATGGGGCTTGGCCTTCAGTGTCATGGTTGATTTTTTTTGGTGTGTTTTTGGTTGGTTTGGTTTGGTTGGTTTGTTTTTTCCCCCAAGTCCTTTTTTGGGGCAAACCAGAGCTGCTTCCTTCATGCAAGGACGAGGGGGTGGGTGGGAGCAGAGGCACTGCTTCCATGTGCTCGTGCTCTGTCCTCTGCATGGCCTCTCTCTCCTCAGCCATGGCAGGGACTGCTCCTGCTCTTCTGCTCCAGCCCCAGTGACAGGATCCTGGCAGCCTCTCCAGAGGGGGAATACCAACTGTGATGACTTCTGACTAACCTTTTTTTGCCTCTTTGCCTTGTTTATTTTCTTACTGCTCTGACTGTTGTGCATGTTCCTCCTCTTTCTCTCTCTGCTGCATTCTGGCATCTCACAGCTATCACATGATCAGGTAATTCTGGTGCTTTCCTCCTCTTTCTCTTTTTCATTCAACCTTCCTTTCTCTCTTTCTTTCTCCCTCTCTGCTATGGCTTCACTGCAGATGGTCAGGGCAGGATGCAGCTTTTCTGATGCTTTCCAACATCTGGCTTCAGGAGGGGACTTGGAGGGTGTGAACATTGCACAGTCCATAGTCATGAGCACCAGGGAAGTCTGATGCTGAAGCCAGGGGATGTTTTGAAGTCAATCTGACCTTCTGTGACAACGATCTAAGTCAGTGCCTTTTAAAACAGCCCAGTTCTGAGGTCCCACTGTAATTGGGAGATTCCCAGAGGATGTAATGCTTTCTCTGTGGAAGTAATCCCATGCAAAACATCCCCTGCCTTCCTGTATTGACCAGAGATGTTTGAGACCAGCCTCCATCCTAAAGAGAATCATGGAATCTATTCAATTGTATAAAGGAGCACTTCTCTGAATTAATGGGGCTGATAGCTGGAAAGGTTTGGCTCATCAGTTGGGATCTTCCCGAGCTGCACCACTGTGAAGCTGGAAATACAGTGTGAAAACAAAGAGCCCTGCAGCAGGGGAGGCAGCTGAGCCTGGGGGGGCTGGATTTGAAGTGCCATCAGTCAGAACCCCAGATTTCTCCTCGTTTTGGCCCTTCCCTCACCAGTCATTCCCACCCCTTTGGAGGGAAGTGCTGGCTCTTGTCTGCACTAAAGCCTTCACTGCCTCCCCACTCGGACCGAGCTCTTCGCGCGTTCCCTTCTCCCTTGCTCCTGCTCTATGCCATGGCCTTGCACTCCTGAGGATTTGGTTGTCCCCACCCACTGCCTCGGGGTCGGGAGTGGCCCCTGCAGGTGTCCATGAGGTGCTTTGGTGTTCTGGCCCTGTGGCATCTCCCCAAACCAGGGCTGGGCTGAGCCCTGCTGTGGGTGCAGGGAGGTCGGGTGGTGTCCCCTTCTCGCCTCCCCTTGCTCGAGGATGAGGAGAAGGCAGGCTTTAGGCAGAGCAGGCACAGGAGGGGGACTCTGCAGCTGGCTTGGCTCTGTGCTTGCTCCATCTTACCACCTCAGTGCCAAACAACCCCATTTTTCCCTCGACCTGCCCCTCTCCCACCCCCTTTCCATGGCATTGAGCATCTCGCCTCCCACCCCAGGGTCTGGCCGTGGCCCTAACCCAGTGTATGCTGTCTCTGTGTTGTTGTCCCAGTATTTTTTAGTCTGTTCCCACCCCGTGTCCGTCTGGTCTGCTCCCAGAACGCCAGCCTCCCAGAACAGGACCTTCCTGCTGTCTCTCTGGCCTTTTTGCACGCTGCTGTCCCAAACCTGGGCCATCACAACAGAGTCCAAGGGGGTAGGAGAGGTGCTCTTTTCTATTCAACCAGCTTTTTGGAGACCCCGAGGCTTCTGAGCACAGCACAGAGTTTCATGTGGTGGTGGTTGGAGTTGCATCCTGGTTAAATGTTCCAGTGGCTCCTCTGAGAGGATATTTCAAAGCACCCCTGAGAGACAGGGTGACCCTCTCCTGGCTCAGTCAGAGCAGTGCATCCCTGTGAGAGGAGCCATCATCTCCTCGTGTGTGTTTTACCAGCCTGGGTCTGCTCACAGCCACCATGGAGAGCACAGAGCAGTGCTTGCTCCCCTTGGCAGGAGGAGAAAAGCCCTTGGTCCCTGCACATGTGTGAGGCTGGGCTCTCTGTGCCTCAGAGTGACCCCTGTCCTCCCTGGGATAGCTGGGGCTGTGGGTAAGAGGTCACTTGTGGCCACAGAGTGACTTGATGCTGAAAATCCTGGTGTGGTGGGCAGAGAGAATACTGGCACCAATGTGTTTTGGTCCTGATTTAGAGTTTGAGGAGGGTCTTACCCTGTGAGACCTTGCAGTCACAGTAGTGGGATCTGCCTGCAGGGGATACTAAGGCAAAAAATATGTTCTTCCAGGTCAGAGTGGTTCAGTTTAGCTGATGATGATAGAAGAGAAAAAAAAAAAATTATTTGTTTTATACGTTGATGTTTTTGCCTCCTTGTGCTTCCTCTGCATTGCTTCTGTCCATGGGTCTGTGAGTTGTGTCGTGTTGCCATCCCACCCCTTCTCTTCTGTGTAGCCTCCATCTGTACCCTGCTCAAAGCCTGATTCAGGTCACCCAGTGCCAAGCACTGGGACTTGGGAAGGGGGTGGAAACCCTACAAAACTGACACCAGCTACGTTTACCTGGGGAAGAAAATGGCAGAACCTCCTTTGTGGTTGTTGATTTGTCAGGCTGATGCCTGGACCCAGGCTGGAGATTTGTGGGCTCCTCAAATCCTCTGCTCCTGGGGCTGGCTAGGGGTTTGAAATGGGAGAGAAGGTGATTGTTTTGGTCACCTTCTCTTGTGTGGGTGAGCCACTAGATGGTGCCAGCAGATCAGAAACCTCATAAGCCACCCTAAAATCCCTGCTGTTTTTTCATCAGATAGTTTCAGGGCATCCCTGGCTCTGGCAGGGAGAGTGGGATTTGCTGATGGCTCAGTGGGGTGTGGGCTGTGAAAGCCTGGCCTAAACATCATCCCCTTGTGGTGGGATCTTGGGAGCAGCTCAGCCTTGGCTGAGCCCACCAGGCCATGTTTTCCCCTATTCCAGGAGCCCACCTTCCCCTCCTCATGAGGGTCTGCCACAGGGCTGCTCTCAGTGTCCCCAAGTGCCACATCCACGTGGCTCCAAAGATGGGCACTCCACCCTGGGTGGTTGTGCCAGGGCTGGAGAGCCCTTTTGGGGAAGGAATATTTCCTATACCAAATCTAAACCTCCCCTGTCACAATCTGAGGCCATTTCCTTGCTGTGTCTCAGGTTTCAAAGTCCAAATTGTCTCTGAGCTCTCTTCTGCCACAAGCCTGACCACGGCACTCGGTGAGGGAAAATTTGTTGTGTCTTTACTTGGCTGGTTCTTTTATTCTGCTCCCTCTAAAAGCTTAAACACCTCTGTCTCCTTTGCACAGCTGGAGAGGACTGTGAGACAGCTACTTGTGGAAATTAGTTCATGGATTTGTGAATCCATGGGTCTAATTCCCAGGTGGAATGAGGGTGCTCAAGGTGCTTAAAGATGCCTGGGGTCACTCATCTCTGAACGTGCTCCTGCCACGGGGGGGTTGTGCAAGGGAGCAGAGGGTCTCTTGCCCTGAGGATGCTGCTGTGCCTGCAGAGGCCAGTCCCTGCAGCCCTGCTCCTGTCTTGCAGGTGGCGCCTGGGCAGCATCAGGACCTACAACCCGGAGCAGATCATGCTCAGCGCCGCCGTGCGCCGCTCCAGCCAGGACGTCAAGATCATGAAGGAGAAGCTGATCTTCTCAGGTAGGCATGGGGCTGCTGGGTGCCTCCCTCAGCTCCCACCCCCCACCCCGAGGGAGGAGCTGCTCCTGATTCTGGGGGATTTTGCTGCTCTGGGTCAGGGGACTGGGCTGAACTTGCTGCACTGAGGCCGTGGCTCGTGGGGGTGCAATGGGATGATCCTTAAGGTCCTTTCCAGCCCAAGCTGTTCCATGATTCTGTGGCCCATCCCAGCACTGATAAGCTCAGAAATCCTGTGTTTAGCTTCCCAGGTTATCCCATCTCTCGCTGTCCCACATCTTCTCCACTCACCATTGTCAAAGGCCAAAAACTCACTGATAATGGCACATGTGACACCACAAATATGGTGATGAGGTTGGGGTAGACCTGGAATTCAGGGGCATTCCTGATATCCTCATGCTTCTCCCAGAGTTTATTTCTGTTGGAACACATTGATAATGTGTCCATTGCACTCCGCCTCTAAAAAAGACAGCAAAACTGTGAGCAAAGATGGAAATGTTTAGCTTTAAAAGGTTAAATGTGGTGCATGAAGCTGGAAAGCTCACCTTTGAAGGAATGTGAGTATAATCCCCCCACCCCCTGAGCTTTGTTATGGGTTTTCTTTTTTTGTATTTAGGGTCTGGAGATGCCCAGCAGGGATCAGGGTTTAGTGCTCTGGGCACAGACAGAGCAAAAAGGCAACTTTGCTTACTGTGTGAAATGCCAGCCAGAGGTGGTGAAAATCAGGTATAAATCCAGAGAACCCAGACAAGGAAAGCAGCTTGGCACAGCAGAGTTCAGCTTCCCTAACATGTCCTAGACATAAAACCCCTTAGAGGCACGGGGTGCAGATTGAAGTTTTGTGCCTCTGAAGCAACTCTTCCTGCTTAGGGTGGATGTTTCACCATTAAAACACGGGTGGGTGTGGGTTTTTCACAGTGAAACCAGTGACTGGAGGAGCCAGACCTTTTCCAGGATGGGCAGGGATTAGGTTTAGGCACTTTGTACCACTCTCCCAGAGGTGACTTGCCCAGCCTGTGACAATGACATCAGGTGTAGAGGGATGGGGAGGGGATGGCAGGGGGATCCAGCTCTGCTCTGGTGGTGGCTGGATTTGGAAAGGCTGAAATGTAGAGCTGAGCTCCAGACTGGAGGCAGATCATGTTCAGAACAGGTTGTAAATGAGAGCAGAGTTCCCAATTCCCTGTAGGATCAGAGGGATGCCCCATGCTGGCATTGCTCATCACCCCAGTTCCCCATCCAGCAGGGAAGCTCCTGGAATGACCTCGCTGCTTTCTCTGCCCTTCCCAGAGATCAACAACGGCGTGGAGAGCACGGATGAGCTGTCCTTCTGCTCCGAGAACGGCTTTGCCAACGAGCTGGTGACACCCACGGACACCAAGCTGCGCATCAACTGAGGGCTCTGCCCCCACCTGGGGCTCTGCCCCCACCTGGGGCTCTGCCCCCACCTCGGGCTCTGCCGCGCTCCCGCAGCGAGAGCCGTGCTCTCCTGCCTCCCTCCCTGGGATGGGAACCTCTGAGGAACTGCTGCTCGGGCAGAAACCTGCTCCCACTCCCCACCACTGGCTGCTCCACCTCCCTGGTTGTGAGGCTGGGGGGCTTGTTTTTGTAAATATGTAGAAAATCTGAAATTTTTTTGTCTTTTTTTTTTTTTTTTGAGTGTAATTTTTCCAGGGCATGAGTGGAAATACTGTGTTCATTAAATCCTCAACCTTATGGCTGAAGTTCTTTGAATCTTGATGTGAGAGCCTGAGTCCCCTTGGGGGGTTTTGGGAGCAACACGTTGGACCTGTGTCCCATTTCTCCCACTTTCCCTGATCCAGTCCTTCCCTGGTGCAGCGACTGTGTAGCTGAGTGTTGTGATGTTCTTGTGAAGTGTTGATTTTGTTACGGTTTCTTTTCTTTTGTTTTTCCCCGTTCTCCTTTTCCTGGGCAATGAAATTGCAGCTCTGATGCAGCAGGAGGCTGTTGGGAGAAGAGAAGCTTGCCTAGGAGAGGAATTCTCGCTGCTCCTCCCTGTTGAGGTTCGGAGCCAGGGAAGGGCTTGCACTGGCTCAGTCACTTGGGCACCTGCTCCTTGTCCCATCCTCCTTCCTCAAAGCCTGGATGCTCCATGGGGAGTGGCCTTCTTGGAATGTCCTGCCAGAGTTTTGAAGGCAAATCCTGAGCATTGGCTGCAGATTGGTCTCTGCTGGCAGCAGTTCTTGATTTCCTTTTTCTTTTCCCTTTTTTTCTCTCTTCTCCCCAGGCTGGGCTCTGCTGGGAGCCCCGATGGCTTGTGCCAGGCAATGCCAGGGGCACCATCACTGCTGGGATCTGGCTGAAGTGCCTGCCACTCCACGTGGCATTTGCAGTCACTCCTTCCTTCCCCTCTGGAAGAGGAGGTGGTGCTGCACTGGGAGCTTCCCCCTCTCCGGGCTGAGGAGTTGCCCCTGGGTGAAGAAGTTGTAAATAGTCAGGAAGGCGAAGCAGCCCTGGGATATAATTTATTCCTGCAAGGAGAGCTTTGCTCCTTGCTGTAAAAGCAGGATCTCTAAAGCTGCACATTCGTGTCCTCCAAAGGAGTGATGGTTTTGCAGCAGATGCTGGCGGGCTCTGAAGGCAGAGGCTCCCATCAGCAAGTTTCCAATGCAAAAGGCTTTAACCCAAAATCTTAGACCAGAGGTTAAAAGTATTAAAAAAAAAAAAAAAAAAAGGTAAAAAATGAAAAAAATAGAGGAGAATGCAGTCTTGGGGATGCTGCTAGACATCAGATTCCACACCCAAAGCCAAGAGAGAAACAGCCCTGAGCAGTTTCTCCTTGTTTTGGAACTGCTCTGTCCTTTTTAGCTGAAATCCAGTGGCAGTTTGGAACCCTGAAGTTTGGCTCAGTGTCTTAAGAGTTGGGGGCAAATGTGGCCAACTTAACTATGTGGAAAAATCCCACGTTGATAATGACAACGTGAATTTTGGTGCTTTAAAAAGCACCACCCAAAACCAATTGCATCTCCCCCAGGTTTTTATGAGTGTGAATGGCATAAGCCCCTCCTCACCTTCCCCCAGTCCTGTCCTTCTCCATGGTACTCTCAAGTCCACGAAGAACAGCGTGTCTTGTTCTGCAGAACTGCAGGATTTTGGTGGATTTGAAGGCATTTTGAGATTGAAGTTGCTTCTCCCTTTGATGTGGTGCTGTATGGATCCATTCCTGGTGGATTGTCATTGCCAAGTGAGAGGTGTTGTTAAACCTCAGCATCTGTTGGTGATCACCTGCATGTTCTGTTTCTTATCCTTGGAGATGACTTTATTGAAAGGTTAAGTGCTTAAGAGCTTGAAAGTGATAAAAGCAAAGAGTTGTTTTCACAATTAACTTCTTTTTCTTTTTTTTTTTTTTGTTTTTTTTAAACAAGACCCAAATTTCATGCATAATGCACTGACTGTTATTGTCCTGAATATTTGCTACCTTTTTTTTGGAAAAAAAACCCCAGAGGATGATACTTTTTTGAGACTAGAGCTAGATCAAAATAAACTCTGCAATGCTCTGTGAAATAAACTGTCAGTATTCCCCTGCCAGTCTGTCATTGTTTTGTGTTATGGCACTACTGATAGGCTCCCATTGCCTGATCCAGAGAGTTTTCCCATTATTTTATGTTGTGCTCAGCAGCTCATTTTAACCCCAAAGGCTGAAAATCCCCTGGGAGCAGCTGGAAACAAGAGCAAATCACACGAAAACCAGGCTGGGAGAGAATTTGAGATATTCCAGAGATTTACTTATCCCAGTGCATTTTAATTTAATGCGGAACCCCTCTCTTCCCCATATCTTTTCATTTGGGTTTTTTTTTTTTTCTTAAAAAGAATTCCCTGCCTAGGCTGGGAAAAAAAAAAACCCTCCAAATTATTTAGGGGGCTTGGGGATGGGTTTAGTTGGTCGCTTGGAGCCTTTGGCAAGAAATTCCTTAGCTCTTGGGTTCTTCACCGAGAGACTCAGCGTGAACATAACAATAAATAAATATAATAATAATAAATATATAATAATAATAATAATAATAATAAAATAATAATTTATTTATTGAAGTCCCAGTGGCGCTGCCGTTCCGCCGTCGCCCACCGGAGAGCGCTGCTCTGCACCGCCGCGCTGTGGCCGCCAGACGGCGCCCGCGGACCCGGCGGCGCTCCGGGGCCCCGCCCGCTCCCGGTCCCGCTCCCGGTCCCGCTCCCGGTCCCCATCCCGGTCCCCATCCCGGTCCCCATCCCGGTCCCCATCCCGGTCCCCATCCCGGTCCCCATCCCGGTCCCGCGGGTTCGGGACCCGCATCCCGCCCAGCAGACAGCGGCAGGACCGGTCCCGACCCCCCGGCCCCATTCCCCGCCGTGCAGAACGGGAATTGGGGCTTTTTCAGCGTCAAACCTTCAATTTCCAGCAGCTCTTCCCGCGGAAAAGCTTCAAAAGTCAAATCCAAGCTCTCCGCTGTGCTCGGCTCTTCCCTTACAGGTCCAGGTACCGAAATACTCCCAGCATCGCTAAACCAACTCGTTTCCAGCTAAAATCCCGACAGGGGACATGTGCCAGCATGCAGAGCTGTCGCTGACCTTCCCCCTTACAAGTGAGAACTTGAAAACTCTCCAGTTACATCTTGCAGAGATAAACGAGGACAAAACGATTGCTCAGACCTTGCCCCTTTCATCTGCAATGACGATTTTCTTTCCTTCACAACCTATAAACTGCCCACATCCCCACCAACACTTGGATTCTCAGAGCCTGGCACCCTCCTTGCACACAAAAACGTGCCAGACACTCACAGGTGCTCCATCTCCCTTTCTCCTGGCAGCCTTCCATGAGCACACCACACCCCGGCGGGGCTTTGCACCTTCCTTCTCAGTGCACCTTTTTTTCCACTGTCCAATCCCAGTTTCCAGCCTTAAAACGTCTGGCAGATAATAATAATAATAATAATAATAATAATAATAATAATAATAATAATAATAATAATAATAATAATAATAATAATAATAATAATAATAATTTTTAAAAGGGGTAGAACAAAAAGCCAGTTTTGGCATTCCCCTGCTGCCCATAAACTGCACCAAACAAACTTCTGTGCACGTTCCCTCTCAGCTTTACTCACCACGCCTTTGCAATCAATCCAAACTGAAAATTGCTGAGCTGCAGCTGGCACAGATAAATGGCCAGGGCAGACTTTGCCCACCGCGTTGGGGAACTTTGAATTTGCATCACAAGGCGGTGACAGCCACCCTGTCCTCGCAGGTCGGGCACTGCAGTCCCGCTCTGGCGCTCAGCTAAATGTCACCCAGTTTGTCACCCAATTTGTGTTTGTCACCCAACAGAAGCACAGGAGGGGGATTCTTTCCCCTGGCACCACCCCCCGGGGTTCTCGCCTTCCTCCTCAGCTCGATTCCACCTCCACAATTCAACCAAAATCCAAGGATTGCTCCCCCACAAAAGCCACCACCACCGACCTCAGAATTCAATATTTATGGTCCCTTTTAGTCCAAGCCACCCTGTGATGATTCTGTGAAGTATTTGTGGGGTTTTTTTTTGCCCACAGACATCAAGGAAAATGTAGTTCTACAATATGATATGTTTGCTTTCTTTCTGCATGTAATTTAGATCCTTAGCACCCAAGTAAGAGAGAAAATAAATAGAAGTGGGTGAAGAAGTTGAGGTGGAGTCTGAAATGCAGCTGTAAGAAAGGTACAGGAGTAAGAAATAAAAAATAATCATAGCAGGAATAAAAAATGTAATTTAAAAAGCCACAGAAAGGTGGGATGGAGAAATCCAGACAGTATAGAAAATTAAATGTGTTCTTAATCCTTAAGCCTTTCCTTTCAGGTCAGAAGAATCCCAGCAAGAAACAAACTAAAATTTGCACTTTTTCAGATTTCACTGAGGAAAGAAGCTCCTGCATTATTTTGGCAACCTTTTTAAACACTGAATTTACAAAAAAACCATTTTCCCTGCCCACATAATTTGGGTTCCTACCTGCAGCTTCAGACAGGTGTGGCTCTACCAGTCCTACGTTGATCTGCCAGCTCCAAACTGCCCTTGCAAGGAACAACAAAAAAAAAAATAAAACACACTGAGGGCTGGATATTTAAGCACCTGAAACGTGCCCCAGGTGTTTAGGGTGCACATTTTATCCAGGAGCCAGCTGCAGGCAATCAGGAGAATGAGGTGTCTTCAGCAGGTGATTCATTTAACTCATCAGCTCTCTAAAATCCAGACTCTGATGGGTGGTTTTTAATTGAGGAGCTGAGTCTCAGTCAGCCTAAACAAAGCATATTATAAAGGAGAGGTGCCAATACCTTTTGTTGCTACAAAGATCTGGAAATTTCATATTTTTCTGCCTTAGAGAAAACAGCAAGGAAAAAATTGTAATAATAAAAAAGCCCATAAATAAAAAAAGTAAATAAATAAAAAAGTAAAAAAAAAAAAAAAATCCCAGACCCTGAAAAACCAGATCATATTTCCTATTCAGTTGTTTTGGTTTTTTTTAATAGGCAGTATTATTCTCTTTCTAACTAAGTATTTAACTCGGAGAACACTGACAGCATAGGCAACGTGACTGATCTAATTTTATTTGTTTTCTTGTTTGCTTTCATTCCACCAGGGTGAGTTGTCCCTTGCATGATGGTCATTTCAGCGACCTTAAAAAACCAACCAAACAAACAAAAAACCCAAACAAATGAAAAAAAAACACCAAGAAAACCCAAAAACACCCCTAAAAGCAAGGCTGCAAATCGACAGTGGCCTGAACAAAAGGCAGGAAGCAATTATTCTGCTACCAAGTGTCAAATGATATTTTTGTTATCATGCATGCCTGCATAACTAAACCTCAAATTTTGCAGAGAATTTCAAACAAAGAAATGAAAAAAAAAAGAAAATCTGTATTTGGTCTGTGGATGAATAGATAGATAGAGAGATAGAGAGATAGATAGATAGATAGATAGATAGATAGATAGATAGATAGATAGATATCAGAACTAGAGAAAGGAGGAAAAAAATTTGGTTTTTTGCAATTGTGTACAGTATGAATAGTAAAAAACCACAGACTTGTAAAGAAATAGCTGTTAGAAATAACTTCACATTCCCAAATGATCAAAGGAATGTTAAATGCTATCACCTAATGCAAATCTGAATGGAGAGCAGTACTGATTAATAACATCAATTAATCACTGTTTTTACATCAGCTAAGCTAAAAAAATCCAAGCACACACAAACCAACAAAACCCAAAAACCAACAAAAAACCCAACAAACAAACAAACAAAAAAACCCAACCAACAAACAAAACCCCACAAACCCCCACCCTTTTTCGCCCAAGTTTCCGAAGGACCGGCGGCTTTTGGCTCGTTATTGACACTTTTTAAATTAATTTAAAGCAGAAATGAAGGCGCCGTGCCCTTGCTGCCCCCTGGCGGCCGCGGGCCGCACCAACACTCCTCCGCTAATTAAAAGGTAATTTAAATGTCATTAAAATTTAGTTAAAATGTAATAAAAATATAATTTAAAATGTGATTAATCACTGGCTAGGAACGCAGCCTGTGGTGTGACCCTGAGCTTTGCCCTGCAGTGATGCTGGACACGTGCTCTGTCCTCACTGCTCCAAAACCAGCTGGATTTTTAAACTAATTTAACTTAAAGTTTAGTTGAAATGTGTCTTCTGTGCGTGCTAGCGCTGTGTTCATTTATTGAAGTCCACTCACGTCGCTGTGCTCAGGACAGGAGGGACAGGGAGCTGCTGGAGTGGATCCAGCAGAGGGATGCAGGGATGCTGAAGGGCATCTCCCTGCTGAGGGAGCTGGGGCTGCCCAGCTGCTTGTGCAGCCACTCAAGCAAACAATACAAATTCCAGTGCACAGGAACCTCTGGCTTTATTTATAGCCCTGCAAATCACGCAGCAGCTTTTATTTTTGATAAACACCGGATGCGTGATGCTTACCAAATATCCTGTATTCGGATTGTTGTGCTAAAAATAGCTCCAGAGAAAGCAGGTCCAGCCCTGGGAGTGATTATTCTGAGAAATCTCTGCCTTGGCTGGAGCAGAAGATCCTTTCTGAAGCTGCAAACTTCTCCCAGCACTCTGTTGTTATTCACTGCACCCACAGTGCTGCTCAGTCAGGTGTTACACATCAATATTAACTTTCCTTTCCCCCACCTTTCTGCCCCAAGGAGAGAAGAGGCTTGACTTTGGTTTTCTTTGATGTAGAAGTATTTATAGGGTAAAGTTAAGAACCCAGAGCATCTGCTCCAACACTTGTCCTCTCTGTTTCCCATTTAAAAAACTCCAAACGAGCAAAACCCCACAAAACTTTCAGTGCTGTCTTAATGTCCTGCTCTGTCTCTTGATACTCACATCCAAAATATTACAGATGTTGTTGCACAGCTGTAAAGAGGAATAAATGGAAATAGAGTAATGTATCATGTGACTTTAATGTAGCTAGAGAACCATAATGATCTGTAGTGGGAGAAAGGCTTATTGAGAGATTGTTATCTTTTAATAGAATAGAGACCTGAAAAAAAAAAAACAACCCACATAGGCTTTTCTTCAGGTTTGAAATGTGTAAAAACCTTTGCAGCCCAGACTAAAGTTGGCAAATTTCAGCAGCAAACGCTGAGAAATTCAATTTCAGGGCAGACAAAAACCCTTTGCCAAATCTGAATTATTCACCATCAGTTAGAGCCAGGAAGAGAAAGAGCTAGAATGTCAAAAGGATTTATCTTATTTCTTCTGAAATGGAAAGAGTGACTGGAGTCATAAACAAAAGGCCTGACACAGACACAAGCAAACAGCTCTGGTTCCATTCACAAAGCAGCAGGCAGCACTCCAGGAGCCAGAGCAGCTCTGAGTGTCCTCCTCACTTTTGGGACAGCTGATTTTTCCATGCACAGCATCCTGACTGTCTTTGGGCAGTGCTGAGGTGCAGCCTGTCTGCTTGCACTGTTCAATTATTGTGTTGCATTTTAAGCTCCCCACTGAAGGGACTGAGTCAAGCTCAGATTTTGTGTGACACATCCAAGAGTGGGGAGGGGGGAGGAAGAGGTAAAACACCCAGACTGATTGCATTTCCATGCCCCCCCCAGCTTTTAAAAAGATCATTTGGGTTTAAAAAGAATATTAATAAAAAGTAAAATACTTCTAAAGCTTCAACTCTTAACTCCCTTATGTTTAAAATGCCTATTTCAACATGATATTCTAATATATGTGCAGCCACCCACAGGCAGCAGCATTTCCTGCAGAATTAAACAGAGATTTTTGAAAATTGCCCATTTTCAAGCCATGAGTTTGAGCATTTTCACATTACTGGAATCACCAGAGAGCCAAGGTGGGCCAAGAAACGGTGTAAGCAAAATAGATGTTTAGATGACATAATATGTTAAATGAGACTGTTTGCAATTTATAAAAAGGGAATCAACCCCAACAACTGCACTGGTAATCTTGGTTTCTGGTGTGTTTTTACCCTCAGCAGATAAATGCTGTACCAAATGAACTCCTGAGCTGCCAACGCTTCTTGAGTTGATAACTGATGAGGTTTAGAAGGGTTTCATGCTCAGGAACAGGGATTTTTCCTTCCCACCATCCCCATGCCCAGCTGGGGCTGTTTAACGCTGCAGCTCTCAGGATTTGGAGGGGGTCAGGTCAAATCCATCTCTTTCAGAATCAGTATTGCTGAGCTGGTGATGCTTGTTCTTTCCCTTCAGGGTAAACCCTCCAGGGACAGCAGGAGCACAGGATGGTATCAGTTAATAGAAGGGGGAGTTTTATCCCACAGTTTTCTTTTTGGACTCCTAACAGCTCATTTTCAGAAGGGAGAGCAATGGCACAGCAGTGATGTCTTGTTCTCAACACCTCCAGCCTACATCAGACAGGGAAATCAGCTTGCAACACACAGAAATATTTCCTGACCCAGATTCAGGCTTTTCATGAACTTTGAGCCTCTTGCTGGCTGCAGAAATAAAACGCTGTGCTGAAAGTAAGAGACACTGAGAGCTGTCAGAAGCAAAGGTCTTTGCCCTCCCTTGCTGTGTGTGGTTAAGGAAATTTACATGGGATTTCACCACAAAAATTAATGCATCTTTCTGTCCTGAGAGCCTCTCCACTTGATTTGTTCCATTGTTAGTGCTGGGCAGTGCAGCACTGAGTGCAAAACGTTACACGAGGAGAGTTTGCTGAGTGCTCCAGCAGAAGGACACCTGAGCAGAGGAGTGGCATCCTCCCAAGTGACACGTCCTCCTGCACCTCTGCTCACCCCTGGCAGCAAGGCAGGGCCTTCACACTGAAGTACCAAAGACCAAGAGGCATTTGAAAGAGGAATTTGGGGGGTTAATTCAAATATAACAAGTCCCTGTTAAATAATCCCCATTTAAACGCAGATAACAGAAATTCCCCTGGACTGCTGTGCTTTAGTTTGAAGCTAAGGAATACATTTAACTGAACTGCATTTGAAAGTATCCTAATGATTTCTAGGAATAGATGTTCAGTTTTTTGAAGAAAGCAATGTGGTCCATCACTGCCCATTCCAAGAGGGTCTTTATACATGGCTATAACCTGAATTTATTAAAAATTGTATGGAAATGGGGGAGGAAATTGTACGGAAATGGCTTCAGAGATTATTTATTTATTTGTTTGTTAACAAAGTGTTCTTTATTTATTCCTTCTAAACTGAAATGATTCATTCCAAAATTCTGATGGCAGCTCTGGTGTGTCACTGCACTGTCAGTGTCACAAGGCCACTGGCCTGCTGAATTTTTCCTGTCACTGCTAAAATAAAACACACCCCTTTATCTCAGCCAACGTGAATGATAAAGTTTGGTTTCCCACTTCCACATCCCAAATCCTTTTCCTTTTTCCTGTTGAGATTCCCTGCTGCCCATCCCTGGGTGGTCCAAGCTCCCTCCTGTCCTGCATGGGATGAGCCCCACACTCCCTGTCTGGTTGGGGGGAGCTGCCTCTCTTTGCTCTGCCCTGGTTTCCAAAGGGGAAAAGAAAAAAACCCACCTGAGCCAGGAGGGGCTCTGGGAGTCAGCAGGGTGAAAATTCCCTTTGCTTTCCCTATGGCAGGGCTGTGTTTTTTAATAAATTCAGTAAAAACAAAACCCCAAAGAACCAAAAATGCAGCAGGGGCTGAAAACGACCCAGCTGAAAGAGTATAATTGGATTTGGAGAGGGGAAGCCTGTTTCAAAAGCAAATTCTTGGGATGCTTGTTTTTAAAGGGGTAGCAGCAACCTCCAGAAAACAACAAAGCAGCTGCTGGAAAATGAAGGGTACAGCGAGGTCTGACCTCAGGACTTGCCCTGGTTCTTCTGCAAATCTCCCACATCCTGGGGAGCAAAATAATCCTGAGCTCAGCAGAGCCCAGGTGAAGGCTCCAGCCACTGCTGAGAGCACGAGATCCCCTCTGAGGTAAAAAGGGCAAGTGCAGAACAGGACAGGGAGACAGCTTTCAGCCACCCCAGGCAGGGGACATTTCTGGGACAAGTTTTTAATGTGATTTTTTAGGGGCTTGTGACTCCAGCAAGTCCCAGTGGTGCTGGAAGCAGGTTGTTTGCAGCTGCAGTGCACAGCTGAAGGAGCAGGGCTCAATTTATGCAAGGATTCTGTGGAATCACCTGAACACACTAGGGGACAAATCCTAGGAAAAAATCATAAATCTACACAAAAAAGAAAGGCAAAAAAATTATTACCATTAATGCTTCATCTTCAGAGCAAGAGACTGCAACAGAGCCTGCTCTGAATTGAAATTAAAAAGCTTCCAGGAGACTGCATAGTTTTGTTCAGGGAGAAATAGGGTGAGCCAAAATTAGAGGCAAATTGAGAGATGGCAAAGTGCTGAAGGTCTCTACTACCCAAGCAATTTCTCCAGAGGGCCAAATTAATTCTAACCTCTGGGGGATTTTGGTCTGCTCTGCAGTATCCATATTTTGTACAGGAAAGCCACAGTTAAAATCTACCTCACTGAGGGGTTCAGTGAATGCTTCTGCAGAGCAGCCAGGGTTTTTTTTTTTTTGAATTTGCCTTTTTTTTATCAGTTGATTTGCTTTTAGATCACACATGGTAACTGCAGAAGGGTTTTTTACTGTAAGAAAGTACGGGAAAGGCACACAGAGGAAAAATTTCATTGTTGTGAGGCCGGATAAATGGGGGGAAAACTGATTTTCCTTGTGATATTTGTTCTCCAGAAGGCATCACTTTCAAGTCAGCTGTATCTGCCACAAACTGTGCTAATTCATAAATTCATCCTGCAAATTAAAGAATATCTGCACAACAGTTTCCAGCCTGGACACAAAGGTACCCTGTGTTATATACAATTTCCTGGTGCCAGGGGACAGCAACGAAAGAAAAAACAATAGATGGATATATTGCAATATACAGACATAATAAAAAAGAAAAGGCTGATAAAATCTTTTGATTCCAGCAGTTCCAGTATATGGTTTATGTTCACTTTTTACTACACCCTCTTCCTGTTTGCTTGAGAGCTTATCTTTGACGAAAACCATCATTGTTTAAGGTCTGACTAATACCCACAAAAACAAGGACAGGCTGAGAAGGACACGAGAACTCCAGATTTCTGTGCAGCAATTGCATAAGTTGGACTTTTTTTTTTTTTGGGACTAGAATAGGACTACTTTTTACATATATAGGTAAAATTTATCACCAATTATACAAAAGCAAACAGTTGCTATTGGGTTACTTGCAATGGCCAGTGATAAGTGCATCCCTGACTCCCTTTGGTGTGGATTTAGGCTCATGTATAAAACAGGATTTTGCTTTTCTTTAAGACCTGAGGGACGTTTAAAATCAGGCATCTCAGCAAGTTTTTGTACTATGGATTTCAATATTTACTCTCCCTAAACAGCCTCTTTAAAATTTTCTGTTTCTTTGCACTTCTCTGCCACAAAAACAATTTGCTAATATCAAACATTAAGGGAAATTTGCACAGGAAGAGGCAAATCAAATCTCTGATTTGTTCAAACAAGACACTCCCTTCCTCAATTTCCTACCCCCTTTCATTGAAGACTATTAAATTCAAATTACATCCTACAAATTGAATGAAACAGAATTCCTCTCTTACCAGTTCCAGCTTCATGAGTAACCCCAGAGACACACACCCAATCATCTCAAAATTTGTACAAAGGCTTAAGCTTCAGCTGTGTTTGTCTTCAACATATTTACTTGTGTCTCAATGCAAATGGTCACCAAGCACTTAAATAATCAGAGGTGTGAGTTGCCACAAGAGCTTCTTTTTCCTTTCCTTTTCTTTGGAATTCTTCCTGTCCTCCCTGGTACAGAGATTGTGCCTGGGCACGTTCTGCAGGGTCACACTGAAATGGGACTTTTCTCTCTTTGCAGCCCCCCCCGACAGGTTTGTCACAGGACACTTCGGGAGAGCACCCAGGTACTTCACCAGGAGTGAAAAATGGGGTTTAAAAGAGTCTGATTAATTGCACAATTCATCACCAAAATCTGTCTTTACAGCATAGTTAGTACTTGCCTCACAGCTGATCATTGCTTATTTTATGGGGATGAATAAATTATTCCAAAATATTATTTCTCAATAATTTTAGCTTCTGCACTCTAACATCTCTATTTTTATTTTTTTATTTTTTTAATTACTCTGCATTTTCCCAACCTCTGTCTTTGAACAGGGAGGAAAGCAGGACTCTGGTCCCCTATAACTCATTGCCAAGCTGTGCTAGCTAATCCCTTTAAAGAATAACCTGGCTGGCCAAGGGCTCTTGGGGAGCAAAGCAAGGATTTGGCATTGCCAACCTCGTGGAGCACCCAGTCCCTGGAGTTCAAGGGGCCAGAGGTCACTGCTGAGCCTTCACCCCTCTCACAGAACCAATTTCCTCTGGGCTTTATTTAGCAGGCATGTGGCCAGCAGGGGAAGCAGCCCTTCCCCCAGATGTGCAGCATAAAAAGAGTGATTTATCAGTCAGCTCCAGGGCCAGGCTGTGCTCAGAACAGAGCAGGCTTCAGGGGGACACAGCAGCTCTCCTGTTCCCTGAAACAATGCCTTTCAGCAGCCACGGGGAAGCTGAGCTGTGCCTGGAGCCTGTGTGCTGGCATTGTTCTCTTTCAGAGGACACTGACTGACACCCATTTGTCACCAAGATTCCTGGAGGGTGGGAGGGTTCACAGGGAAAATGTGGCACTGTCCAAGGAGAGAGGCTGAAGGGACCTTGGGCAGACACCAGGTCATCTCTGCACACCATTCCAGCAGACCCTTTAAGACAAGCATTTTTCTTCCCATAAAACCTCCTAAAACTGTGGCCTTCTTGCTTTCATTGCTAAAATAAACCCCCCAAAATATATATTACATAATTCTAAGTTCCTTTCCCAAAACAATTGGCTCTCTCCTCTCCCACTCTGTTAGGGGAAGTACTTCTGCACTTGTTTTGCATAGGAAAAAATACCTCAGATACTAGCCATGAGATTCTACTGGGACTAAGAGGACCACAGGTATTAATCCATGGTAAATTGTGGGATTGGGAAAATTCCCTCCATTAGGACTGTTCCAATATTCTTAATTCTGTCCCTCCCTCTAAAGCCACCTGTGTCCTTTACGACCTCAAAGAGCAAAAAATCTCTCTCCTAGAGCCTTGCAACTGTAAGAAATAAAACCAAATATTTACTGATTTACTGGACTGACAGACTGAAAACATTGTAAAATCATCCTTCCAGCACTTGCAATTAGAAGAATTAAAAAAAAAACAACCCCAACTTTCTGGAGCAGGCATCATTTAAAGCAGGACATTTCGTGTCTGGGACTGTAACTGAGCCATCCTAAACCTGGGCACTTTCAGAGCCTGGGTTTTAAAACAAATCCTTGCAGATGGCTTTGAGAAATTGATGTCTTTTATCCTCATTTTACTAAATTCTAGAGGTTTTTTTAAACTGTAAGGCATTTCAAAGCATACAAGCTTTGGTCTAAGTCAGAAAATTAGAGCTAGAGAAATCTCAGTCTCCTCCCCCGGTCCCACCAGCTCCATTCTTTTTCTGGGACATCATCAATCATGACACAATTACCTTGAGAATAGATTTCTTCTTCACTTTTTCTTTTTTTTTTTTCTATTTTTTTCATACACGTGAAGAAACCACAGCAATAACAGTAAAATGAAACTGCAAGTATTCACTGACTGAGACAGAGGCTCGACACAAGAAATTTCAGAGCACTGAAAAAATAATTTAGCCCAGCAGGAGCAGGATTTTACAGGGGAAATTATTGGCCAACTGTAACTCTTGGCAGCACTGCCAGCTCCACTTATTAGAAATTATGTGCCTATGCAAATCAGCCAGCTCTTGAAAATCCACAAGCCCCAAACGCTGCACCTCAGTCATGCAGCAAAAAGGAAAGGCTATTCCTTCAACAGCCATGTTTGGAGTCATTTCCAAAAGGATCCTTTTACTTCTTTGACTGAATTAGAATGAGGGCAGGGGGATCTTTACACCCTAATTCTGCTCTCAGACTTCCTGCAGTGCCATCTTTCTCTCTCCTTGCCTCTGTGGCCACACCTTTAAGGTCAGTGGGGAGTTTTGGCACCTTGGGATTTTCATGGCTGAACTTGGCTTGTCCCACCAAGCCTGAGCAGTGTGACCCCAGGAGAGTGAGGGGAGGCAGAAGTTCTGATGGTGTCCATTTCTACAGCTCCCTCTCCTTCCAACAGGCCCATCTTTCTCCCCTGAGGACACTGGGAAGTGCAGTTTAGGAAGAGAATCGTGAAATACCTCCTGAGCAGCTTTCCTCCCTTCCTGAAGTGCAGTGCTTGCCTTGCTCTCCATGCAGGAACAGCTCAGGGATGCTTGGTTTAGCTTCTCCTCTGTCCCAAGGCTTAATCTCGGTGAGTTTGTAGCTGGATGCTGCTCCATGTGGATCCTCTGCAGCAGAGAAGCACAAAGCAACCCCTGCTTCCCTTCCAACCCCAGCCAGTCTGTGATAAAAAGTCATATCAATATGCAAACTAAAAGATGAGAGCTTAATTCTTCTTCTGCAGCAACAATAGCGTCTCAATAATTTTAAAATTAAACTCATCCTTAATCTCACCAGGGAGTTTGAATTTTTCCTTCAAAACAGTTGTGGCATAATCTCACCTTAAATAAATCAATTTTCTCTCTCACACCTTATTATTTAGCATTCTTGGTCCAAGAAATGTGCAAATTTCATGATGGGAGGAAGAAAAAGAAAGAAAGCAAGGAGAAAGAGAATGAAGGAGAAAGGGAAGATCATAAGGCTCAAATACCAAGGCAGACTAATGCTCTGCTCCTGTGCTAGAATAACACAAGGACATTTTGTTCATGTTAGCCCATCATACCTGAGAGGCCTTCTCAGCCATGAACAAACGTGAAAAAATCATCCTCACCAATTTTAAACTAAAAGCCACAATAAAAATAAAATGTTTCCTTAGTTGTGCCACTACCGAGATGAATTATACATTAATATAAACCCGAGATGAATTATACATTACTATAAACCCTAAGAGATAAATTATCTTTACCAGCCCTTGCGATACTCAGTATTTCTCCTAGCACCTGCTAACAGCTTTTAGGAATACCTGATGTTTGCAGCATTGCTCAATATTTACATTTCAAACAAAACAGGAAAGCTTCCTGCTCTCAAAGCCGTAGTTTCTGATAAAACCACTTCAAAAAATGCTCTTACCTCCTCATCTCCAACTCAACAGCATCATTTCACCCCTTAGTGCGCACGTAAAAGAACAACAAAGGCAGTAAAGGTAAGCACCCAAAAGGCAGGAAATTTAGCAATCACAGGGTGCATGACAAAAACATCTTAAATGAGCTCCTTTATCGCAGTGCTGCAGCACAAAGAACTTCACGGGGACAGAAAGTCCAATTCCCAACGCAGCCAGCTGCTCCTTATCAGCCAGCCAGGCTTTTTTTCCAAGGCACATTGGTTCTGTCTCTCTGTTTCACCACCTGGGTCACATTAAATAATCAGCAGGGACTGGGCAGGGCAGGTGCAGCCACCTCCTGCCCTGGGATGCTCTGGGTTTGCCCTGCTTTTCCCTGCTGCTGTGCCATCCTTGCTCTCCATACACCTGGAGCAGACTGGGGAATGTGGAATATTTCAAACTCCATTCCATAAGTGCCCCCAGTCATAATTGTGATAATTCAGCTTTTCTGGGCTGAAATCTCCTTGCTGCAAAGGGGAACGGGCTGATTTTATTCCATTTATGAAGTGAATTTCATTGACCTCAGGAAGCTCTGCTGTTATCAGTGTGTCCACAGGCCTGGACTCCTTAATCAAGACGCTGCTGACTGCATTTATTGTTGCTGTGTAATACCACCACATGCATTTCACTCCCCAGTCTCTCCTCATCTGCCAGTGAGCAAAGTGTTGTGGGAAATCACTTCATCAGGAAGGAATCAAAGGCCATTGCGAAATTTTCCTTGGAGTAATCCGGTAATCTGGCAGCTTTCTGAAGAAGTTGAGCATCTGTGATGTGCAGACATCTCATTGCTAGGGAACAAAGCTCGCCCATGGTTACTGCTTGATGTTGAATTTAAGCTCAAACAACACTGCTGTAACCGCTGCTCCTGCGTGACACAGACTTCGCATTTGTTTGACATTTAATTGTTTAAACCCAGCGTTTATTGTTTCCCCAAACAATGCTGCCATTCTCACATTTTAAAGTGCTGCTAAATGCGCTTTTTCTTCTTAGGCTTCCTCATCTTTTCCATCCCAGACCCCGCCGAGGAGCAAGTGGGGTGGGGTTTATTATCTCCAGCCAGCTCCAGCGGCAAGTGAGGTGAAATTTTGATTCTCCAGGGTGTTGGATGCTTATTTGTGAGAATCTATGTCCATTAAGGCAGAGACATCAGCAAACCTCGTGTTCCACTGGCTTCCTGAAACGTTCTGAAAGTTCTGTCTGCCCAAACATTTAAAGGCAGTGGATATTTGTTAGAGGTGTGTAACACCTACCCTCCTTTGCAACAGCGCTTTGTATGCTGACATGAGGGAGGAAAGCCGGATTTTTCCTTCCCAAAAGCAGGATTTTTCCTTCCCAAATGCAGGATTTTTCCTTCCCAAGAGGATTTCTGATTTTTTGAATCACACAAAAAAGAAGGCTATTTAATTGTCTGTATGCAAATGCCTTTGCCAACCCGGCTTTAACCAGTGAAACTGTTCCTGTTCATGTGTAAATGCAAATTTAATTCAGTTCAGCAAATTAAACTGCCTTGTAGGTACAGCTTAGAATGCTCTCAGAATAGAATAAAGGATTTGGGCCAGTGTAAATGCATCTTCATCGGGATTTCTTGCTGTTACAGGTATAAGAAATGGAGTTGTGCTTGGCTTTCCCCTGTTCTCAGTGACATGACTATGCCAGCAATGCTTTTAAGAGCAAGCCTGACTCGGGCAGGTCTGTCAAACAGCCCCCAGCAAAAAAAGCAAACAAGCTCTCACAGTGAAACAAGAGGAGAACGGGCTACAAAACACATCAGGCTCCACTGAAGGAAAACTTGAAGGAGATTTAGGCCACTGGACCTTCAGGATACTCGGGCAAAACCCATGGCCATGAGAATTGTGTCAAAAAGCAGCTGAGCACCTTGCCCCAAAGCTAAGGGCTCTCCTCTGGAGCCCCAAAAACCTATCTGCCACACACTTTATCTTTTAGTAGCTCACGTTTTGAGCAACAAATTATTCCCATCCTTTGAAGCACTTTCCTGGTATTCAGTTTGCATTTCCTGAATGCAAACTGTAGGAACTGTTCTTCCTGGTGCTGAAAAAAATCCACCATCTTTCTGTTTTCCACCACACAGCCCCACAGCAGGCCTGGTCTTTGGGGGAGCAGTGTTGGGACTGTCTGGAAAACACCAGGTCAAGCCTCACCCCTCAACTTGGTTGCCCTAAAGGACCCTCCTTCATCACTAATATTAAAACAGATGAAAACACCTGGACCAAAAGTATGGTTCCTTTATGAAGGGGAATTTTCTGCTCTCTGACAGTGTTCCTCTTCAGGTCAGGCCACTGAACCAAAGCTCTGCCGAGTCTAAACCAAATCCTGATTTAGCAAGGTGCTTTACAAAGCTCTTGGAGCCGCATGCCTGGCAGCTGCTCTCTGCTCTTGCTAATTGTGCCCTGACCACCCATGAAAGCAGCTTTTCTGCTCCACAAACAGACACCAGAGCAAGCCTGGCCAGTGGGAAGCTCTTTCCTACATTCTCAAGGGAATGTAGTGTGCAAATCTGGCCTTAATTTTTGGTTTTTTTTTTTTTTTGAACAAATACTCAGTGATGCCAAACACTCAGTTCTTGCAGTAGCTCTGAGCCCAGAGCAGGTTGACTGCAGGGCTGGGATGGGTTTTGATCCTTCTGAGGCTCAAGGACAGCCTTGCATCCCCAGGGAAATTCCTGGAGCTGGGAAGGGGAAGCTGGCTAGAGGCTCCTCAAAGCCATGTCAGCAGTTTGCTTTACACCACCTGATATTTCCAATATCTCCATCTCCTCCTTCCAGTCCTGACACATCCCTCTCAGTACTCGAAAGCTTTTGTCCCTATGCCAATGGAAGAATTAGTTCTGAATTGCATGGCTTCTGCTAGTTAAGACCAGATTCTACATTATTTTATGCAGATTTTGACTTTTATATTTTTTAATGCCTCTGACCCTCTTGTCTGCCAGGCAGCCTCTGCTTTGGGGGTCTCCTTTCTGACATCAGCTATTTTGCCTTTAAAAGTGCAAATAAATAAAATTATAAATTAAAAGAGTGAAGAGGAAACGTGCAGAGGGCTTCTTCTACATTTTTTTTTTGTTATTCATCAAAGGCAGCTGGGCCTCTCTATGCTTCCATGTTGTGCTTTGCATTTGTTCCAGCAGGAGGATAATGAGAAATGGAAAACATCAGTGTTCATTATTTTAGCATATCCCCTAATGTGTGTGCTGGTTCACTGGGAGAAGAAAAGGACTCTACACTGCATTTAATTAGCTTCTAAATCTGCCCAGACCTGATTCTGAAATCTTATCTCCAATATCTGTTTCAAAAGTTTCTACAGTTCAAAATTCCACAGAAGTCCTCTTCTCTCCCTCTCTCTTCTCTTTTCCTCACAAAGTTTAATCTCTATGAAAATATTCCTACCAAAGCCTGACTTCTGAAGTTAATTCAACATGTAATTAAGACTCAGATTAAACACAAGAAGGCAATTTTTCCTTTGGTCTCAGGTTTAACCAGGGCTGTCCTGTGCCAGGATGGGTATAGGTACTCAATTAGAAAAGCAAATTAGAAAATATTCTAATGTTTTAGAATCTTTAAGTTAAACTGTGCTGCTTGACAGAGACGTTTTTAATCAAAATGTTTGGATTTCAGTTGTTTTCTCATCCCTAATTTCATCCCCAGTTCTGTACATGAGAAATGGCACAAAGTGGCAGCAAACATTTAAATTGTTTGGGACAGGCATATTGTCTTAGTTATACTGAAAAAAATTATGTTTGGTGCACAATTAAAATGGCCACTGCTCTCAGTGTGCCTGATTATAATCTCTACCATATGACTCCCCTCTTGGAACATGCAGCTCCTTTTTGTGTGTTTGTAGGAGAATATCTTACAGCTGAGAGCAGCTACTACTGGAGAAAATACTAATTTCCAACTGGAATGTCTGTGAAGGATCATAAAACAGGAGAAATTCGGATTTGCAGCACTATGACACTAGAGTACAACATATGAAAGAGGACAGGTCTAGCAACTTAGGTTCTGGATGTTTAAATTTAGGTGTTGTCCAGGGGTCTGGAATCTCATCAGGTGCTTGTCCTGGGCTGCAACAGGACCAAGAATGATCCCTAATCTCATTGATGCTGTCAAGCACAGCTTCCAGGCAGAGGGGCTGCAGGAAACTGCACTTCTCTTGCCCAACATGAAATCCCTTTTGCACAAGCCCCTCTTGCTTGTTGTGGGCTGTAAAACCCATCTGCTAGTCCAAACAAGGCTGCTTTCATCTCCACAACAATCCCTCTGCTGCCCCAGGCTGTGGGGCACCCTGATGTTTGTTAAAGCACCCTGCTCCAGGCACCACTGGTGAACTGATAACCCTGTCTGGACTTCCCTTCTGTCCCTGTTTTGTGTTCTGAGGGGGATATGGGGCAGGAGTGAATGTCTGGAGGCGTTTTGCCAGGAAAGCATGGGATAGATTACCATGGAGGGGACATCCAGCAGTGCAATCTCCTGGGCTGCTCTCCTTCTGCCTCCACATGTTGCAACACAGAGCTGTGCTTGTGCAGAACGGGGCAAAATGCAAATATTTCAGCTGAGTGCTCTCTTACACTGCTGTTGTAGCCTGGACATGTCCATGGGATCTGGATCCCTTTGCTGTGTTTGGGTGACCTTTGCTAGGCATAAAACTTCACCTCGTTACACCTCCTTTGCCTGCAGGGCTCAGCAGGCAATGGCCACATCCCACAGGAGGATCTCTGCTCCAAAGGGTGCTGGGCAGGCAGGTCTGCCCCTGCAGGGATTGAGGAGCCTTCCCAGCTGGATGAGCTGTGGGAGCAATTTCACAGGGAGCCGATGAGCACAGCCCAGCCAGAACTCTGGCACTGTCTGCTGAGCAGCCCAGGTGATAATCAAAACCTGTGATGATGCCTTTCTGAATTTCTCTTTATTTCCTTCTGCATTTTCTTCTCCATTCCCTACCTTAGATAGTGGGTGAAGATATTTTGTCTAAAATATCCTCATTTGTCCTACAAAATTCAACAAGTCACATCACTTTGTGCATCTGCTGACCCACCTGTGATGTCAAAATGAAAAAAGTCTCACTTTTTCCTGAAACATCTCCACTGTTTGGAGAAGTTGATGTTTCAATGAGTTTTGAGGGGTTTTGTCATTTACTGTTAGGACAATTTGAAGCAGCAAATCACATTATTATTTTAGCAGTGCCAGAGGAAATGAGCTACTCTCCATTTTCTAGTTACACCATTTACAGTGCTAACCCAGCACAGAAGCCACAATTTCACATCTCATCACTCTGGCAGGCTTCAGGATAAATTCTCCTCTTCAAACCTCCAGTTATTTTTCTAACCTAGATGGTGAATAAAATTTATATGCACATATATATCCATATATACTAATAAATAGTTAATTCTTGTAATTATAAATAACTATTTATAAAACCAGAAAGGGATTGGCTGCCTCCTGAATAATGTTAGGAATAAAATATTCCCCAGCATTTCTGCACTTCAAAGCAACGAATGCCCAATGAAGTGTGATGTGATGAGAATTCTGAAATAGAGGGGCCAGGACTTTATCCATAGAATAAAACAGGAACTATTCCTGCAGAGACAGAGTCCAAACTTTGGCAAAGGAAGTTTTAATAGGTTTTTACATGACACAAAGCCAAAAGTATCCAGAAATGACTGATGTCTCAAATTCCATGGCAAAAATCCAATGGAGCCCAGCAGAAGATTTTCTCCTGACTGCAGTGGTGATCAGATCAGGTATGAGGGAGCAAAAATCAGCTTTTGATGTTTTTAGTATCCATTTTAACATCATAAAACATGTTAGAACAGCTCATTCACACAGTGCTTCTTGGAAAAGCAGCATCAGGAGAAAATTGGAGAGGGAAATTCTCCAGGAGTTGGTGAGGGAAACCTCTGACTGCTCATGAATGATTCTGGTTTCTGACTGCTCCTTTCCCACCAGAGTGAGGCAAAACTGCTGCTTTTGTACATATTTTGTTGGTTCTGAACTCGACTGACAGCGCTGCTCCCTCCCCAAGCTGTTATTACAGCCAGTGGCATCAGTATGGTTGCACTCCACTTTCTGGAATAGATGAGCTAGTGGTTAAGTAATAAAATCCAAAAGGACCTCTTTTAAGGTGGGGTGTGACATTATGGAGAGAGCTTTCCAAAACTCTTCACTAACACAGGTAAGTTGTTGCCTTTTGCTTAGTGTTTTCTTCAGATTCCAAACTCTTTCTGCTCCATGGACTAGTTTTAGTCCAGTGAAATAAAGACACTCCATTTCCAAAATTTATAGGGTTCATTTATTACCTCTAGTAACATATTATACTGTATAAATACTCTATCCTTGTTATATGTCCTTTTAAAAAAGCGATAACTTAGAAGATCACATTAGACAAGAAGTATAAAAATAAATACGCTCATTATATGCATTTATTACAAATTATAACCCTTCCCAGAAGGGAGAGAAATATAAAATACTTATGAAGTATATAAAATCTATAGTAATATATTTTACTATATACATATGGAAAGCCATATTCTCTCATGGTCTATGGACTGGCACAATCTTCAATGATGTGAATGCTGGCATTTCGCTGTGGATGGACCTGCTATCCCTCAGCTTTGCCTTCCCATCTGATCAGTGACTGAGCTCTACAAACCCAGCAGAGGCCACAGAGGACAAACCCATTCCTAATGGGACTCTTTTTTTTTTTTTCCTTTTTAACTCAAATAATATCCATTGGCTGGGGTAAGGCCAAAGGTTTGAGTGTGAAGACACTACTGGAATGCTCACACACTCCCAGGATCTGTTTGGCAGGAAGGCAGGACCAAGCTGGAATCAGAAAAGCCAGTGGAAGGTATGCAGAAGGCACAAAGAGCAACTACTCAGACTCAGATTTCCACTTTTCCAAGCCTCTGGATTAC
Organism: Haemorhous mexicanus; assembly: GCF_027477595.1. Lineage (NCBI taxonomy): Eukaryota > Metazoa > Chordata > Aves > Passeriformes > Fringillidae > Haemorhous > Haemorhous mexicanus. The sequence continues at coordinate 1,725,144 of NC_082342.1, forward strand.
ACATGTCACCACAATGGCACTGGAGTGGCTGAGAGAAATGGACAGGCACATTGGGATGACATAACGGTACTTTAAAAAAACTTATGAAATTCTAGTGATTTGTGGAGTTGATATCTGTTCTTGGTATTTAGGTAGAGAATATGGCTTTATTTTTATATAAAACTATTCTCTGAAACAATAGCAGCCATGAATGACATAATTAAAGCTCCTTTTCCAATCTTGTTTTTTGCCCTTTGTGAGGTAGGTAAGCCCTGACCAATTACTTTAAGCTATCTTTTTCCCTCCCCTTCCTACACGTGGGGATTTGATCAGTACCACAAGATAAATCCAAAAGAAGGGAGAAATAACCAAACCCCAAAACGTTTGCTGAAATGTGTCTCACTGCTCACGTTTGGCTTAATTTATAAGAGACTTTTCAAAAGGCAATTCTGATGCTTTGGGCCTTATCTGCTAAAGAGAAATTAATGACATGGATCTGCTATCCAATCCAATTTTCAGTTGGCAGGGATTTTTGGGATGCAAAGCCAATTCAAGCTGTTTGCACTGTCCCACCTACACGGATCTTCACCGTGAAATTTTTTTAACGCAAAAACACAGATGCTGCCTCTAGCCTTCTTTTGTGTTTTTCAGTGCACTGGTCTGAAGGAAAAAAAATAAAATAAAATAATAAAAAAAGTTTTAGCTTTTTCCAAGCCGTCCTATCTAGCTGCAGTCTGTGGCATTGCAGAAGTCTATCAGGTGCTTGGGCTTCTTGGAGGGCTCACAGCTTTCTTGGGGCAGCACGCTGCCGTCGGAAGAGACACATTTCAACAACCTCTTCTTGAAGCCTTTCCCACACGTCTTGGAGCAGGGGGACCAGTCCCCGAGCTGCCACTGCGGGCAGGGCACGTCGGCGCAGGGCCGCAGGTTGCTGGGCTTCAGCTCGCGGGCGCAGTCGGCGGCCGGCCGGCCCCGCGGGTCCCGGCACTCCACAGCACGCCGCTGCCAGCCCGAGCCGCACGACTTGGAGCACTCGCCCCACTCCTCGATCACCCACTCCGAGGAGATGATCTCCCTGATGGCATTGAAGGATTCTTTCTTCCTGCCCGCCGCCGCCGCCTTGTCCGCGCCGGGCTGCGCCGGCTTCTTCACGAAGTAGGTGAACTTGATCTTGGGCTGTGGCAGGTCCCCCACCGTCAGCACCTGGATGGTCAGCGGCTCCTTCAGCGGGCTGAAGCTGCGGATGCGCTCCAGGGTGGCCGAGGAGCCGCTGTAGCGCAGCACGCTGCCCTTGTAGGTGATGTCCTGCTCCAGCGTGGACAGCGTGTAGTCGCCGTTGAGGACGTAGGTGCCGTCGGCGGCTTTGATGGCCAGGAAGCTGCCGTCGTGCCGCGCGCCCCGGTGGTTCCGCTGCTTCACCTCGATGTTGGTGGCCCCCGCCGGGATGGTGACCACGTCGTGGTAGCCAGGTCTGCCCCGGGAGAACAGAGAAACAATGAGTCCTCTCTGCAGGGAAGGGGAAAAAGCCTCCCAGCCCAAGACTAAACCTTGTCTGAAGTCAAGGCGTTTAGCTTGATAATGGACGAATCCCACCCACAAGGACAAGGTGAGGCAGCAGCCCTATTGCTAATGGATGAATCCCTCCCACAAGGACAAGGTGAGCTTCCCCCCGCAAGGACAAGGTGAGCAGCAGCCCCACACTCACTTGGCTCTAACGAGGGTGCCAGACACCTTCTTGCAGGTGGAGCCGTTGCCCCCGCAGATGCCGCACTTGTCGAACTTCTTGTTGGAGCCGATGGTGCGGTCGCAGCCGGCCTTCACACACTGCCCCTGCACGCACACGGACGTGGAGTCGGGGCTGCACGGGGTGCCATCCACCACCTTGGGGACACAAGGAGCCTGGTTACAACATGCACGGTGCTCTGAAACCGCGTGACACAAAATACGGATCGGTGGAAAGCCCGCAGCACCTGTGGTTTTCATGGCTTTGGAAACTAAAAACCAGAGCAGCCCACAGGTAGTCTTCTCACTTGCCAAAATGATCCCATGGTAAGAGGAGAAAACAATCTCACTTTTCATTAATACCTCCCCCCAAAAGACCTACTGTTTTACCCATCTCATACAAAAGAAGCCTCACTGCTTTCCAGTGTCACTAGAAGGCAGCCCTGTCCTCAAAGCACACTGCCAGCATTGCTTTTAATGCTGTTCAGCACATCCTTTATTTCTAGGAGTGCTGTTCCACAAAAACCCTCTGTGTCATCACCCTGGTAGTTCCTGGCTCTCACCATCTGATGACAGCGAATTCAAGTAGCTATGCAAGATGAACATTTTTCCTCGTGTTTATTTTAAGCTGTCAGCATGTTAGTAACCAGTATGAGAAAGCACCAATGTTCTGGCAAAGATCCCTCAGCGTTTTCCAAACCTATCTCAATGCAATCAGATTGGTGGAAGGAGAGGGAAGGAAACCAGGGGTGGAGTGAGTAGAGGAGGTGCAAGGATTGTGCCAAAACACTTAAAGCATGCTTGCAATGGTCCTGCTACACATGGAGGAACAATCCAGCTTATATATGAGAAAAGCAATTTCAGATTTCTACACTGTTTGACTCTTCACATAGAGAAGACAGAAATCCCCTTCATGATCAGCTGGAAGAGGTACAGTTTTGAAATACCTTTGGCTGTAGAACAAAGAAATATCCCGTTCCTTTGGCTCTGCAAACCAGCTTGCATCTGTCCTTTGGAGACACACCAGCAAACTTGGGTGTCCACTCCACTGCAGGTCCACTTCCAAAGGCAGACTTGGAAAACTCGTTGTGCTTTTCACACTGCTCCTCCCTGAACGTTTTGCCTGCAGGCAGAGAAAAGACAGGTGGCCATGAGATCATCTCTGTCCGTGCTCGTCCTCCACAACGCACCAACCCTGGCTGTCAAAAATGGGGAAGAATTACCGTTGTTGTCAGGGCAGTCCTCGATGTTACAGGACCTGTACTGCACCCGCTTCCCTTCGCAGTACTTGCCCCCGTTCCTCGGGACAGGGTTGTCGCATTCCCGGAAGGAATACTGCACTCCCCCGCCACAGCTCCGGGAGCACTCGCCCCATGCCCCCCAGGACCCCCAGCCCCCGTGCACTGGCGTCTGGAAGGACAACAAAAGCAGGACACAGATTAAATACAGGAAAATCCATACAAAACCACACCATAAAAGCCATCAACACGCTCATTTTTACCCACCCGAACTCATTAAAAAACCTGCCCATCGAATCGACCCCATCTAACAGATCCCTCCCTTTGCAGCACTCTGCAAAACCCAAAGCTGCACCCATTTCTTTTTCACTACTTACATCATAATGCTTCTTCTCAGTCTTATTCACACACTTGCCATTCATGCACCACTTCCCTTCCCCGCAGCTGGTGCCGTCTGCCCAGGGGAAGTGTTTGGTTTGGCACACCAGCAGCCCTCCCGAGGTGCCCGTGCACCACAGCGTCGTGCACGTACTGGCTGCGTCGGGGCAGTGCTTGGACTCATCTCCAAACGTGAACTGGCACTGCCTGTTGGCATCGTACAGCGTGCCAGGCAAGTCCGAAGGCAGCTGGATGGGCCTGTGGGGCTTGTCCAACAAGCACTCCCCTGAAAAAGTTGAAGAAAAAGAGAAAAAAAAGTCAGATGATGCTGCGGGGTCAATTTTAAAAGCGAACTTCATTTGCTTTTGAGCCACCATTTTTGTAAAAATAAGGCTCTTCTAAACCCACTGACAGCATGCAAAGGGTTAAGTCTGTGCCGAAGCAGAAACACTCTTATAGAGAGAAAAAAAAAAAAAAAGCAAAGCAGTAAAGCACAAGAGCTCAAACGCCACATGAATGGAAAGCTTAATAACCTTACCATGACCGTTATCCAAAAATGTTGTAATCATGTAGGCACTGCATGGAGACCAGGGCTGGCTGCGGTCCAGGTTGGAGAGCATGGATGCCATCATGTGGAAATCCCGGCTCATTCCATTGATGCCAGCACACTGCTTTGCATCGTCATGAGGCATGTTAAACACGTGGCCTTGGAGAAAAGGAGAAAAGTAAAGTCTGTGACTTTAGGAAGTCTGTCCTACGCTTTACCAACAGCATTTTAAATATTGCTCTAGAGCTGCTCATAGCCCGGTCTGTAATTAATAACCCGAAGCTGAACGCTCCCAGATTTCAAGCAGATGGCACTGGATCTTCTATGCCTTTTTTTTAATTTATTTTTTTTTTCTGCAGGCACACACACAGCCTCTTGCAGACAATGCTGTGCAGGCCGGATTTGCTTTCCCGAGTCCAAGCCTGCTCCAAGACAGGGCTTTGCCTCCTCCCGACTGCTCCAGGGAGGTGCAGGCTGGGCTTTACGGCATCAAGCTGGCTTCAATTAATCCCAGAGAATGGCTTTGCAAAGTTTCAAGTACCTAATTCGTGGGCTGTTGTGAAGGCAGCCTGCAAACCATCGTCTTCTATGATAGAGCAACTGCGGTTTAGATCACAAACTGTTCCCACATCAGCCATCCCAAGAGTATCACATGTCTTGGCACCACACAGGTCCTGTAAAAAAAGGCAGTTTCATTATTAATCAGATCAGAGACTTAACCTTGGCAAGAGCCATCCAGCCCTGGCAGTTTGCCTTTACTTATGGAAAGAGCATAAATATTCAGCACTTCAATGGGTATGATGGCAAAAATCTGTCTCTGGAACACAGGCGAGGGTTACACGTAGAAATGAAATGCATAATTTCCATCTGAAATCTGCTAAAAATATATGGGGCAGGAACACAGTGCACAATCTGTGAGTTTACAAAGACGGTGCACAAACTGTGAGCCTCACCAGACATGGTACAAACAGAGAAAAAAAAAAAAGAATAAAACGAAAAGCAGCTCATGTAATTTTTAGCCTGCTTCACTGCAGCTGTGATGACACACGACAGTCTCTGGACACTTTTTTAGAGGTCTCCTGGTAGAGGGGGTAGGGAGGCAGTGGGCGTGGGGCTGGATGTGACTCGGTGTCCCTCACCTGCCTGGTGAAGAGGATGGCCGTGTCGTAGTGCTCAGCGTGCCGGTCGCTGGGCGGGTTGTGCTGCTTCTGCCAGCTGCAGAAGTTCCTCAGAGTCAGGGCGGCATTGGAGGAGATGTCCGGGCCCTTGCGCTCCTCGTAGATGACCATGATCTTGACCACCACCAGGCTGATGGAGTTGCGGATGCTGGGGTGCTTGTACAGCTTGGCGGCCACGGAGAGCAGGGTCAGCAGGTAGTGCTTCAGCCCGCTGCCATGGAACTCAGCCATGGACTGGTCGGCCACCAGCATGGTCTCCACGTAGCGGGGGCTGGACACGAACCTCTTTTTTCTCCTGCTTTTCGTTTCTGCGTTAAAAAGGACAGGGAGGGAAAGCGCAGGTGAGCACAGCAAGAGAGCACCGTTCAGAAGCCCAAACCCGCGGATCCTCAAGATGCTCACCCCTGCTCTGTGCGACCCCCGCACCCACCCTCGGAGTGGGATGCGGGGCAAGCAGCGGCCGGGCATCCCCGCCACACCCCCCGCCCTTGCCCTCCCCACGCTACCTGCGGGCTCGGCGGGCTCGGGCCCCTCCGTCCCGGCTCCCGCCTCGGCCACGGCGCAGCGGGCGGCGGGGGCGGCCCGCGGGGCGCCGCGGAGGCGCAGGAGGTGCGGCCCGTGGCGGTGCGCGGTGCCGGGCGCGGGCTGGATCAGGTACTGGCGGCCCCGCAGCGAGAAGGCGCCGCGCAGCCCCGCGCACAGGCTGAGCGCGGCCGCTGAGCCAGGGTCCCGGTTCACGGTGCCGGAGTAGAAGCAGCGGGAGAGGTCGTCCTCGGGCGGCGGCGGCGGCCCGCCCAGGTACTGCAGGGTGAAGTCCGGGGCCAGGAAGCTGCTGTCGGGCTCCAGCTCCAGCGTCAGGCGCTCCCCGAAGGCCTCCAGGCGGAAGCGCTCTCGGGCGCCGGGCGCGCCCAGGCGCCGCGGCAGCACCAGCGCCCTGCGCTCGGCGCTGCACAGCCCCAGCAGCGCCGCCAGCACCGGCGCCAGCGCCGGCAGCCGCCCCCCGCTCCTCATGGCTCGGCGCAGCCCTTCTCCTCTCTTTATTTCACTTTATATAGGAATGGATATGGAAGATGTGGGTTTTTGCTTTCAGGTTTTGGGGGGTGTCTGAGTCTTTCTGCCGGCGGAGGACCGCGCGGGAGCCGCGTCCCGCGGTCACTGCAGAGGCGGCGTCGGCTTCCCCATGGCCGGGGCGCGGCGGCGATGCCGGGGAGCGCGGCTGTGCGAGGGCAGCGCTGCCCCTCGCTCCGTCCCTCTGTCTTCTGTCCTGCTCCGGCTGCCGCTTCTCCTGCCCGCCTCCTCCTCCTCCTCCTCAGCCTTCCCCGGCTGCAGCAGCGGCGGGCGGGGAGGACGCTCCGGCGAGTCTCCGGCAGCCCCGGGACGGTCCCGCCTGCACTTCCAGGGCGCCGAGGAGCCTCCCGTCCTTTGCGGAGCGGAGCGCCGCGGGCCCGTCCGCCTCCGCCGTGCGGGGTGAGTGCGGGAGCGGGGCTCGCCGCCGCCCTTTATGGGGTCCGGCCGTGCCGCCCCCAGCCCGGCGCTGCCGCCGCGCCCGCGCCGCTGAGATCACTGCGTGCGTAACGCGCCCGCGGGCGGCCCCCGCCGCGCCGCCCTCCCGCCGCCCCCGACGGGGCGGGACGGCACCGACACGGCCCGGGGTCGGCCCCCGGCTGCCGCAGCGGGCTGGGCTGCGCCCCTCGCCTGCCCCGGGGGTGCTTTGTGCCCGGCTGCGAGCGCTGCGCGCCGCGGGGATCTCTCGTGGGAGCGCCTGGATGCGCTGCGGGTTCGTCCCCCGCCCCAGGAGCTCCGGACCGTCCACCTGCCGCTCCCCGAGCCCCGCGGGGCGCGGGAGGGAGGGGACACATCCCTGCTCGCCTTCGTGGCTTTTCCTTCTATTTTTCTTTCTTTTTGTTGTTTTTTTTTTTAATTTTTTTTTCATTTTTAATCCTCCCCTTCTCAAGCAATTCCTGCCCTTTCTCGGCCCTAATAGCTGCAGTCGGTCATGCACCTGTACTTCTGAGAAATGGTTCATTTCCAATCACTTAAACAGAGGCGTTTACGTAGGTGCAGCAGTGTTTTGCTTTGAAGCCATAACCCGAGCATGGTGGTGCTGCTAATCCCCTTAATTCTTTATGTGCACAGCCCCAGCTTTCTGCTTCTGGAGGCCTTTTTTGGAGGAGGGGAGAGAAGTGTTGAGTAAATGTGTGAATAAAAACAGAATGTGTGTACCTGTTGGTGACAACTCCTGGGCTTCCCAATTAAACAAAGATGCTTCTGTGTTTCTCAACACATCATTCAATACAAGTATGAAACTCAGGGGCTGGAAACAGAAGGAGCAAAACCTTGGGATAGGGCAAAAGTTTCTAAAATTTTATGCACCCACTGTTTTCTTGGGATGGAGTGTCCCATTTATGCCACTAAATCTAATAACCCTAAGGCTTTTCTTCCTAATTTAAACCATGTCAGACAAACTTGGAACCACATGTTTGTGTCAATAGCCCAGTCTGACTGCCTGCTAAGTTCTGACAATGCTTCCATTTCCCATGGCGTCCTGTAAATCTTGCAAGCTTAGAATTGCGCATTGTTTGAAGCTGTGCAAAGAAACATAGGAAAAGATGAACCCAATTTCTCAGCTACTTGCTCAGCAAAAGTGCTCTTGTCCCACAGAGTGATGGACAAAGTCAGAAGTAGGCCTCAAATGTGGGATTTTCTTTGGGACACAGCAGGAAGTGCTGGATTGACTTCCAGAGGCTGTGACTGCTGCCCGTAAATACATCAGCAGCAGAAAAATCCATTCAGTTACGATAATTTTTCACTTGAGGTGGAAATGTGTGTCCCTTACCTTTGACATCACTCTGTGCCCAGATCTGCTGTGCTTTTTCTAGGATGGAACACAACAAAGGTAGTATTCCTTCAAGCTGTTAATTAACTTGATGTTGCACATGATATCTAATTTAGGGAATTACCAGTCTAAAAGCCTGGAAATAGAAACGTGGAATTGAAAGGAAAGCATCTTCTTAATGTATTTTTCAATTTGCATTGGTTCAGGATAGACACTCTTGCAAATATATATGAATTAAAAATAGGAAAATCTCCTTTTCTGTCAGCATAATCAGTGTCATTCATAGGTCAGCAGGGACCAGAGCCAGGCCACCAAAGGTGTGTCCACCCAGCTGCCAGATGCACCTTTGGTTTTGCTGCTGTTTTTTGATGCTAATTCTCTGTTTTGAAAAGATCCTGACCACCTTAAAACAGCTTTTCCAGGCTGAAAAGTCTTTTCCATATTCCACCAGGTGGCACTCGCCTATAAAAAATTGTTATGGGAGAGTTCCATGGTTCATCTCCCAGCTTTCCTGGTGGAAAGGCTTGCATTTTAGCGGAGAGCTTTACAGTGCCCTGATTAGAACAGAAGTTTTCCTGGCCTTTATGTAACATCCAGGGAAGTGTTTTAGCAGAGAACTCTGCTGTTCTGTTGCACTACCTGAACACAAATCGTGTTGGGAAGGAATTTTCACAACACATTTGCTGCCTGTCACACCTGGATCACCAGCTGGATCATCTTGTAGGTTCTTAAATTGTTTCCTGTGAACAACCCCCGTGAGTTTAGCTGGATTATTCAGGGCACTGAAACCACTGTATAGGTACTTTTAATTTGTACTGTACCAAATCTGTGCCAGTTCCAAATCACAGTTTGTGTGAATCAAGACTTAGAAAGAAACACACCGACCTTTCTCAGGATTTCACGTAGATAAAGACCCAGAAAAGGCATAAAATTGGTCTTTTTAAAGAAATTGCTAGTGCTTGGAGGAAGAAAGCACATCCTGAGGAGTATAAGACAGTGTAATGCCAATTAGGCCACCAGATAGCGCCACCACATCGTCGTTTTTGGGTCAGATCGTCGTCTTTTGCTCTGCAAGAACAGTTTTTATGGCTCAGACCCAAGTGCTCTCGCTCTCTGAGCAGGATTAACAATGCTGAAGCTTTAATTTCTTCACTACTGTTTGCAGTAATGGCTGCTTCCAAAATTTAAAAAAAAAAGGCAACAAAAACAACCATTCCAACCTTATTTGTTTCAGTGCTGCAGAATGATTGCTTCTTTCAAAAACTGTTATAATTAAAATTAATTTAGAATTAAAACAGCAGATGGCACATTAGGCCCATTGAATAGGGGATAAAAAACCTGATGCTGTAGAAAAAGTCCTCTGAAAAACACTTCCCAGAGTATTTCTGGAGATTGTTTCTCTCTGATGTCTTAGTGTTTTGTGTGTTTAATTTATATATTTCCATTTATTGTTCATGTTGAGGTCATTAACCATTGGTATTTTGTTTGTAGGGTAAGAAGGTTAAGAGAGAAAACCTCTAATTTAGCCTGTTTTGATAATCAGCAGAAATGGGAAAAAGCAAAACAATATCCATCATTACTTTAAAGAGAAGTACACATTTTTGTTTTGGAGGAGAATCGTGGGATTTAACGTGGTGATGTGTTTCTTTGTAATTTCTGCTTTTACATTACTGATTATCAAAGTTAATTTAAAAAAAAATAGATGTAGAAATTTGGGCAGCCTCCAAATTTGATGGCTAAATAGCCCATATAGGCCTGTGTGCACTCAAAATGAGCTGCTCCCAATTCTTTCTACTTTCCCTTATAAACTTTTATCAAAATGGGATTCAGCAGGAACTTGGACTGACACTTCTGGTTGAGTGAGTCAAATATTTTGCTATTTAAAAAGAACGAAGTTTGCATGAGAATGTGAATTCAGACCTGTCCATACCCTGCAGAAATCCACAATGAGTGGTTTAAAAGACTGTTGAGGTCTGACTTTGTGTCTCACTTTCTGGTAGTAGAAGTGTTTCCGCTGAAGAATTTTCGCCACCATCTAAATATCTTGTGAACAGCTGACCTAAATCTGAATTTTCATGGTCAAAACAACTGCCAGGGATCAAATAAAAGCAATCAGGCAAAGCAAAATACTTCATTATGGCATGTCTGCTTTAAAAGTGTTTCAGAAGTTAAGTACATCTTTAACAATGGCTCCAAAGTCCCTTGGCAAATGGCAAGGAGCACATTCATAGTGCCCGGAGCTCCACTGACATTTGATATTTTTATCACACTGGGATTTCAACAGATCCCTCACTTTCTCCTGTGCTGTGGACAGAGGATTTCACAAGCACTGCAAGACATGATACAGTTCCCATGGAATTCCTCCTAATGAAAACTCATCCCTGCACCTATTAATAATTTTTTACCTTTGAGATTTCTGCGTGTGATGCCACACTCATTCCAAAGCCACTGTCCACTAAGATTTCCACTCTTTCCTGGATGTGCTGGGTCATTCTTTCTGACCAAAGACCATTTAATGCTAATACAGCTTATAAAAAGTGTCAAGAAATTTGAACATTAGCAACAAACATTTTCAGTGGAGTTAAACATCAGTTCCATCATCCTGGCTCATCCCTCTTCTCCCACCCTTCCTCCCTGTTGTGCTGGATAATCAAAAGTTGATTGGCAGTGAGTGTATTTAGCAAAGGGCACAAACCTTTCAGGAAAGTGATTAACCACTCTCCACTCTCCAAACAATTTATATCCATGCTTAGACTCATCTAATCCATGCTTTGCTAAAAGCTTGGATGGGCTTTCCTCTTGGTTTGTAGAGATGGGGCTCAAATGAGCAACTCACTGCCAGTAATGAGTATCTCCTAAATTCCCCTAGAGAGCTTATCCTTCTTTAACAGGTAAAAACCTGAGGTACAAAGGGATTTAGCAATTTCTTAGCAATAAGACAAAATACCTCTGTTACATCAATGCAGTTCTTAGACATTTGCAGAACCTGTAGCTCTGCCATAATTTTCAGGATGGGGCTCATGATATTGGTGGTTGGTTCTTGCTTTTTGGTAAATTTTATGGCAAATTTTATTTTGAACAGGACATGGGATGATTACCACTTGGGTTTTTTTTTGCTTTAAATCTCCCTTGTTTCCTAATGTTAGGCTCAAATTTCAGATTGAGTTTTGCTTCTCTTTTAATATTGGGGATGAAGTGAATGGGAAATCTTTGTTTGCCATCAGGTAGAAGGGCATGTAAGTCAGTAAGACTTTTTAGGTGCCTTGGGATGGAACAAACTCCAAAAAGGTCTCCCTAAATCCTGGATTTAGATCTCCCTAAGTCCACATAATATCTCTATATCAACACTGACATGTTGTTTTAATCACAAGGTCAGCTGAACTGGAGGCAAGACATCATCACATAATGTGGCTGACACATTGGGATGCTTAATATTTCCATTTAATCAATGAAAAGGGAGAAATAAAAGGTTGTAACACTGATCTTAGACAAAGAACTGCAGGGTATCCTGGTGGGCTGGATGTCAGCTGATCCCTCATTCCTCCTCAGCAGAACAGGAGGATGAAAATAAGATAGAAAAGCTTGTGAATTGAGATAAAGGCAGGGAGCTCAATTACCAGTTACTGTCATAAGCAAAGCAGAGTTACCTTGGGGAAAGTTAATTTAATTTACTGCCAATTAGAGTGGGATGGTGAGGAGCAAAGACAGGATGTTGCCTGCTTGCCTTATTATTCTCCCCCTTAATTCCTGACTCCTCTGCCTTGCTCTGAAGTGGTGCAGGAGGATGGGGAATGGAGGGCTGTGCTAAGCCCAGAAGAGCTCCTCTTTCACACTGATTTGCAAAAAAAAAATCTACCACCAGGAGCTGACAAAATAGATCAAGCTGTTTCCATCAGGGTTGAGTTGATGCTGCCCCTTCCTGGCTGTCTCTGGCTGGCACGTCCCCAGGGAAGTGTGTGAGGTGAGGAAGCCTCTGGCTGCCCAGGTGGGTGCTGTGGGCAGAGGAGCTGAGCAGTGGCAGCCAGAGCCTCCCTTCTGTTTTTGGAAGGTTTGCTCTCTCTGTCTGTCCTGGTTCCCTGCAGAAGCCTGGTTGTGTCTCCCTGGCTGAGCTCAGGGAGCCCCTGTGGCACAAAACCTCTCTTGCACAACTGCAATTCCCACTGCTAATACCTCCCACCCCAGGAGCAGCCCCTGTGCAGCGATGGGACACGGAGCTGGGGCACAGACAGGAACAAAGGGGACTCAGCAGACACCTAGGCCCCACTCCTGGGAATATTTATAGTCAGGCTGAACTCCCAGCATCGTGCTAACCCCTCACAGGATCGAAAGCTTCATAAAAACTTGGCTGAAATGCTCTGTTTACAAATGGTATCGAGAGGAGGCATGTGCAGTGTCTTCTACAAGAAGTGAGGCTTTTCAAACAAAACACCCATCCATCCCCCAGGTCAGTTTATCCCAGGGACACTGCAGGAAATAAACAGACAGTAGTAAACCAAGGCAAACCAAATCTGTATTTTCACTCTTGTTGCTCTTAGATCTTCTGAAGGGAACATTGCTGCTGCATGAGACCAAACATCAAGAAGTCGATTTACAAACTGTGTAACTTCCATTTGGCATCACTCAATTTCTCCTTACTTTGATATGCAAACCATTATGCAAAGTCCTAAGAAGAGAGGGAAGGGGTAAAATAGGCATGAGGAAAGTCTTTCCCAGTATTATTCTATATAATCTCAGTATTTTGACTCATTCTCTCATAGTTGTTTTCCACCTTCAGTTTAATCAGAGGATTATAAGTTTTAATTCCAAATATTTTTAGATATGCTGTTAAAATATTGCAGGCAGAAAGATGCAGTGTTGTTTCACATGGGATATTTTTTTAGTCAGAATAATTAATTTAATTGCCTGCACGAGCTCAGCCATCCTTAATGACCATAAGATGGACATGACTGGGAGGTGGACATCATGTCCCCTTCTCCTCTGGCATTGCCCTCTCCTGCTGGGAAAGAGGCCTGGTCTGGTGCCCAGTTTGGGTCTGTGGGGAACACAGCTGAGGCAACCCCAAATTCTTTGGGTTGCAGCTGGCTCTGGCTGCCTCAGCTGCACATCTGCACGTCCCTTGGGAAATGCAAGCAGAAGAGGACACAGAGTCCTCTGTGGGGCTGATCTGGGTGGTTTGGGCTCAGGGAGGTGCCAGCTGAGGTCATGTGGCTGCTGCTGGGCTCATCCTCAGGGGTGCACTGGCAGGAGCAGGGCTGGTCCCCATGAAGCGTGAGATTTAACGGGGGGTGTGGACTGGAGGAGACTTCTTGGACTTCTGAGGCTGACATTCCAATTATTCTAATTATTCCAATAACCATTCTGCTTGTATGTTATGTCTTCCAAGCCATCCAGGGAAGCCCCTTCCCTGAGACCTCCAAGGTCCCAGAGTAGATCAGCACAATTTCCAAGCTTCCCTCACCCACTTTTCCTTTCTTGATTATTTAAAAAATCTCAGAAGCTGTTGCTCAATACCATTTATGGACTGAGTGTGGTATAAAAATCCCAGCTCCAGAGCAAATATGCACAGCTGTCACATAGAGCACACTTTTTAAAACCAAAGCATCATCAGGTATTTTAGCAAACAGGTAAAAATTTTCCACTTTATAAAAACATACATTTATATAATTCTAGTGATGCCAGCTGAGCTAGCTTTGCTTTATATGGTAAATACACAACTAAAATAGGTTGTGCAAAGAAATTGCTAATAAGGCAGAAAAGTGAACCCAAATTTAACTGAGAGGGCCCTGCCAGCTTTGCAATTTGGATTTCAAAGCTCTCCAAGAAAAATATTCTCTTTTTACCTCCTCAAAAGGATCCAAACTCAAACATGGTGTCGGAAACAAATTGAAAGGCTATAAACACTCCAGCTATGACATCAGGCACTCAGAAACTGCAAGGAGTGACAGCATTAACTCGTGATTTTTGCTTCAGGGAGGGCACATGTGTAGATGTGTTTTCCAGCAGGAGGGATGGAGACAGAGAGCTGTAAAATTGAATTTGGTGAATTTCAGGGCTGAATTACGTGTATCTACCTCTTACCCCAGCAGAGGAAAGGATGCACTGGTGAGGGAAGTAACTTCCAGACCCATGTTCCTAAAATGCTGCAAACCACCCATGCATAAACTCCCTGCCTGAGCTTGTTTCAACATCCAAACAAATTTGCAAGCAGTTTTGATTATCCAAGAGCAGGGGAATGCAAACCTTCTGACACTTCCAGAAAGCCTCCAACAAGCACTTGGAGCAGGAAGCAGTGCCTGGGGAACATTACCACACAGAGATAAGTTTAATTACAGACATCAGCATTTTGCTGGAGAGGCTGCTTTGTCCAAAACTTTGCTCTGTATGTCGTTTCAACCCTCACAGATAGCACAAAAAGGATCAGCTGGTGTTCTAGACGCCAGGGCCAAGTGCTGTAAATAAATGCTGCTCCACACATGAGTAATTCCTTTGGCTTTGTGTTTGCTGCCTTGGGTCAGGGAACACAGGACAAACCCTGACCTGCTCTTTGTGCTCCTCCGGGGCACCAAAGCCCAGCTACCTCCAAGCCCTGTGCTTTCCCCAGCAGGTGAAATTAGGCTTTGCTGTGGGAAGTGTCTCATTTGTCCAGGAGTGGGGGTAGAAAGCCCTCTCATCCCATTAAAGCAAAAGGAAAGCATTACCTACTTCAGTACACTCAATTTCTTCGTGCCTAAGGTGCTATTAGTTGACAACCAACATTTTCAAAGGGACATTGTAATCTAATCCTATTTAGAAGCCTATTAAAACCATTGGTTTATGACTAGATTTTGTAATTATCATGTACCAGGCACCATGAGAGTAGTATCTTACATAGACTTTTAATTCTGCATTGTCAGAGCAGGTGTTAAGTTGGAATTTTGAGTTCTTGGGTTTTGTCTGATTTTGACATGGAACTACTTTTAGGGTTAGCAAGGAATATCGAATAAAGACAGAAGAGAAACAATTACATTAGTGAGTTTATTGTCAGTCTTATGTTGAGAGGCAGGAGAAAGAAATTTGGTGCTATAGGGTGTGACTGAATACATGGATAATTATCTTATAAAATAGCATGAACATTGGCCAAAGCTGGAAAAAAACCAGCATTTCTAAACAGGAAAATATTTTGCCGCTGGGGATTTGGGGATTTGTGTGCTAAGAAATGGCTGGAGGGGGTGGTTCTTTATGCAGCATGGAAAGACTCTCAGCAATTCCTGCTCCTGCTGAGTTTGTGTCATCCCCACATCTCTAGAAACAAGTAACACTTGGCTTCCTAGGCACAGAAATGGTGGCAAATCTATAGTTGCTTTGATTAAGCTGTTCTGTAGTATTAGGACCACCCAAAAGATGGCACTAAAAACTTTTAGTCCTGCTCACAGGCACCCACACACACAAAATTTGCTAATAATACTCAGAAATAGCTCGCTAGCTTAATTCTGTAATGTGGTGTGCAAAAGTAGGAATCATTTTAGATAATTCTATGTTAGACCAACAGGAGAACTGGGGAGACTTTTAGGTAAGCAGGTAAACTTTGCACTGCAAATATGACTTCCCTGGGCCCACATGAAAGCATTCACCTCTTTGTAAACACGACAATGTGACATTTGGTGAGCTGTGAAAATGGGTTTAAATTACCCAGGAATTAGGCACTGCACTTAAAATATTTGTTTCTTTACAAGCTGTACATTGGCCTTTATAAATCTGTGGTTATTGGGCCCAAGATATTTTTATTTATGTGTGTGCAATGTGGAGCCATCCCACCAAAGGCCATGGAGCTACATGGAATGACAGGTGTTAGCAAGGGGCTGATTGTCACTCCCTTTTTTAATGGGTAGGGCTGATTATTTTGATTTTTAAATTAGCTTATTTTATGCAGTAAGACATGTTTTTGCTAGTCACTTCTCATTTTATGATGTAATAGTTGAAGGAGGGAAAAAAACACCCCTTTCATATTTATAACCTCTAAACACTCAGAAGCGGCCTCTAATTTATACCAAACCATAAAGATGAGAGTGTTCACAGAAAATGCTAGAGGAGGAATCCTCACATCCTGTGGGAGTAATTTTCTACAATTACTTCAGTTTCATGATTTTAATCAAATACATGTTAATAATAAATGATACAAATGAAAGAACACTGAGCACCACCTTTGCTTGGAGCAGAAATCATTTGGGTAGCAAAAGAAGTTGAGAGATCCAACACCTTCCACAAATATTTGACTCTCCTTTTTGTGAGGCTCCTCTTTTGAATGTGGTTGCCTGTAAAACTGCAGCTAAAGTAGGAGGATGAAAAGAAACTTCCCAGGAACCAGACACAAAAATTTGTACCGGTTGCTCCAAAGCTTTTCCCCTCTATGAGTTCAGTAATTTGCTCACTTCTGCCTTTCTTACTGCCTAACTATTTGGTTATAATCAAAATGAGAAGTATGGATGTTGGGGTTTTCTTCAGGGAATGAGCTGGAGCACGTTCATGAGAACTGAGTGCCACCTGCAGAAAAACTGCACAGACATGAAAGCAGCAGCTGGCTCGATTACATTTATTCACCATGGAGTAAAGGCAAAAGAGGAGAGACAGTGGAAATACACACACAGCAAAGGGGTGAGGAGCTGGGTTCCCTTTGTGCTGGTAGCACAGCAACAAGAGTTCCTCACCGAGAGATTCTGCACAATGCACAGCAGTCAAAGCCTCTGTGTGTTTCATGGCCACATTTTGGACCTCACAGTCCCAGCTCCCTGAAGCTAAAGGCTTGCCAATATTGGATGTGCAGTAGGGATACTGAGTTCTAATAACCACTGCAAATATGTATTTCAAGAATTGACTCTAAAAGCTCTGTAGTTACAATTTTGATGTTGTGCATCAAGGCCAAGTGAAGCAAATACTTGTACATCTCTCCAAGGCCTTCCTAATTTGATTTTAAACAACTTCATATTTTAATTTTAAAAAATCTGAAAATAAATCACAGCATAATAATTAGGTGACTCTGCAGGAATATATTTTGTGCAGGGGAAAGTGAGCAAAGCATTTTTCTGACAATTATTGCAACCTTCACGTTCTGAGGGGATTTGAATGCACTGCAGATATTTTCTATAGCAGAGAGGAGGTACAGTTTCTTACTTTGGGCTCAAAGATAACTTTGCAGTGAAGTAAGAGCTGGAGGACGTCAAGGGGAGGGATGATAGGGAGGGAGAGAGGCTGAATTGGAACATTACTAATTCTCATAATGGTAGCTCAGTGAAAAAAAATGCTGCAGAACAAACCTGCCTTCATCCAGTCAATTTTTGGAAAGAATTATGGCCATTTGGAACGGAGTTCTTACTTGAAAACTCTTTGGAAACAGGATACTGCTCCCAAGCACTTTGAGCCCTTTGAGACCTGGAAGGAGATTCATCTCACTCAGCCTCAGACATCTGCACTGTGCCTGTCTGCATCTGAACCCCGTGTCCCTTTGTCACTGGGAAGGAGCACACATTTGGAATGTGCAGTCCAGCTGACCCACTACAGACATCCACTGCAGGCTGAAAAGAGGAGCATGAGAGAAGTTCCCATTGTCTCCATGCTGAATCCTAAAGGTACCTATAAACACTGTTCAGAGGCACACCCAAAAGTCCTGGGAGAAACCCCTTCCGCAGTGTCAAAATATTTTTTTTTACATTCTTGAAAGTCCATTAAACAGTTGCAACTATTTTATATATTCAGGCTTTAAAAAATAAATAAATAAGAGGAGCAGTGTAATGCAGCCTTGGCAGACAGCGTGCCACTGGAATAAATTATGACAGTAGTGTTTGTCTTCAGAGATTTACTCCCAGAAAAGTCAGCCATTGTTCCATAATGCAGCTTGTAGAGCAACTTGAGCCCAGGGGTGAATTTGTCTGGTCATAGTGAGATTTTCAATCTATAAGGCCCTATAGCACTGGGGAGAAGCAAGAGCCTGTGGGTCACTGTTCATTTGATCCTAAGGTCAGGGACAAAAGCCACAAGCACTGTACCTCTTAGGTGCCTGCTTTTCAGTCCTGTTTGAAATCTTCAGTGCTGTTTAATATCTTTATTGATGATCTTGATGAGGGGATCGAGTGCAGCCTCAGTCAGTTGCAGAAGAAACCAAGCTGGGCAGTTCTGGGCTCTGCGCTGCAAGAAGGACATGGAGGGGCTGGAGCACGTCCAGGGAAGGGAACAGAGCTGGGAAGGGGCTGGAGCACCAGGAGAGGCAGAGGGAGCTGGAAAGGGGCTCAGCCTGGAGGAAAGGAGGCTCAGGGGAGACCTTGTGGCTCTGCACAAGTCCCTGACAGGAGGGGACAGCCAGGGGGGTCGGGCTTTGCTCCAAGGAACGGGACAGGAGGAGAGGGAACAGCCTCAGGCTGGGTCAGGTTGGATATCAGCAGGAATTTTTTTCCTGGAAAGGTGTTCAGGCCTTGGAAAAGGCTGCCCAGGGAGGTTTGGAGTCCCCATCCCTGGAGGTGTCCAAGGAAGGCTCAGTGCTCTGGGCTGGTGACAAGGAGGGGATCAGATGCAACTTGGACTTGCTGGTCTTGGAGGTCTTTTCCCACCTAAGTGATTCTGGGATTTTCTGTCAATTAGCAAAGGTACCTGGTTTGACTAATTAAAGGTTCTGTAGGCAGGGCCAGTGCTCCTGTCTGCAGTGTGGAGCTGCTTCTGTGGATGCAGCTGCAAGAGGTGGCTGGAATGAAAAAATAACTTTGAATGTAAACCTGATGCTGAAAGCAGCTGTAAAAAATCCTGGTAACAGAGGAACAGTTGTTTTATATCACTTTTTTGGAGCCTAGAAGCCCACGGTACATTCCTGGCTGTGGTTCTGCTCACTGTGTGACTTAAACCAGGATAATTAAGACTTTTATGTCTTCCAGTTGCTTCAGCAGGGAAACAGGGGGAAGAATATCTTCTGGTGCCTGTTTGTCACCACTTCATTTGACCTGTGCAAGCCTAGACAAATTCTGAAATCTTGCAGCTCAGCCTTACAGTTAAGGGGAACTTGGGGACATTTCATTAGGATTAGGATTTGAATGGCAGCACCATCTTTTAGCTAGGCTAGGCCTGGATCAACCCAGCATAACTCACTTGGGAAAAAAATCCAAGCAATGAATTAATCAGTCAATCCTTGGAAACGCAAACATCAATTTATTTCATGGCATCATATGTATGAGCTTTGCCTTCTCATTTCTGCTGGTTCTCCCGTTGCTGCAATGTGTTGCTGAACCTGGAAGTAAAGCTGATAATACTGACCTCAAATTTTGGATTGGACCTGTGTCTCTGCTGTTACCTTCCCTTCTATTTCCCATGATTTCCAGCTTGTGTACTGTATGTGTGTTTGGGTGCCCACACTGTGCTTCTGCCATTTGTTTGCAAAATATCTCATCGGCTGAAGCTACTGTGGTGGAAATCATTAATGACCCCAATGCGTGCAGTGCCTAATTAGACCTGGAATCCATGCCTTGTCTTCTCACAGGCAGCCAAAAATCTCCATGGGACTTGAATCATGATGGTTGCGGTGCATTTTGAGAACACCTCCAAATTCAGTCCATATTGGAGAGTTCCTGCTTTATAGGCTGCTGCTCATTCTTGATTCCCTCAATTTTTGACATTCTTGTAAATTTAAATTCATTTGCTGCACAGGGGCTTGAAAGAACAGCACATTGAACTGTTTGCTCCAGTGCTCTGTTACAATGTTTTCCCATAATAAGAGGGCATGAAAACATCCAGCTATCTGCTGGAAAATGTTCTAATTATTTTCTGAGTGGTGAAAGGTCACAGCCCACAAAGCAAGGGAAAGACAAGCAAGATCCAAACAGCTCTGCATTGGAATTACACCTGGGGGTGGAAATAATAGTTATTAATACAGCCTATAGAAGCAATTGTAAAGCTTTTCTAAAACCATGTTGTCAAACAAGAAGTTTAAGACTTACTTTGGTCAAGACCAGGAGGAATTGCCCACAGAAACAGAGTTATGGGACTAGCAAATAATAGGAACATTTTATTTTCAAATTCATACAGCAAACTTTGATCATTGTGCAGGAAATACCCCAGACTTGAGAAATCCTGCCACTGACCTCGGAGGTAGAATAAAACTAAGGGAAAAGGGGAAATAACTCCCCAATTTTTTAATTAGTATTATGCCAAGACTTTTAAGAGTTTGAATTCCAAACGTGTTCTAAGAAAGGAAAACATTTTCTTTCATTGAACAGCCCTGGGGGTTCACTACCCTTTTCTCCCCCTAAGCCCTCCCTGAGAGGTGTTCTGATTTCTTGTCTCTTGCATGTTTGTGTAAAAATACAAAGTCATTTGTAAGGAGTTCACTTAATTCCTCACTCTTAGCTCACATTCATTACACATTTTGTTTGGCAGAAGGGAAGGGAAGAGTGTGCTCCAGCCAGGGAATGCTGCTGTCCACTGAAAAATGTGTTTGGATGGAGGAGCTCTTTTTTTCATCGATGGATTGTGGCTTTTGGCAGCAGAGGTGGCAGGAAGCAGTTGCCATAACTACTATACCATTAAAACAAAAAAAAAAACCAAAAAAAAAAAAGAAAAAAAAAGGCTTTAAGTAAAGAGCCTTTTTTGAAATGATGGTTTTACTACCAATCCTGGTAGAATCCATCAGTTCAGTTTGATGGGTGGCAGGATCCTGAATGTGGTCTCCTGAGTGTATGCTCAGGATATGCTTTTAGGGCTAAATTCAGGCTTTGGCTTGTAAGGTACATAGGAGAGGAAAATACACAGACAGCCAGAGACCTGAACATAATCTGCCTTGCGTGGGATTTCAGGTTTTGGCTGGAGCCACACTCTGGTGTTAAATAGCAGAGTGAAAAAAGAGTATGTTTTTCAAAAGCTTTAAGGATGGGATTTACAAATTCACTGGAATGACTTAGAAATAAAAGTTACATTTTTAACTGCAACTGTAATTGTAGACATAATTTAATATTTATCTTTATTGAAGTGATGGATACTACCCAGATAAAAACCCCAGATATTGTTGATAAACACTGCAAACAACTGGAGTAGAACCCAGGGATGGTTTATACTGGGTCAAACCCAGCTGAAGGCTTTTCATCCTCAGCATTACACCACACATTATTGTCACTGGCAAATTACTCTGGCACTATTTGCATGCTGTTGGAATCTGAAAACATTTCACACTGCTAAAATAACCTCTGCCTGTTGCCATATAGACACCAATGTAGTTTTTGTGGTCCTCCAGCTACTTCCCTGCAGTGCTTTGAGCTGTGTCCCAAGTGATTTACTCACAGAACCAAGTCAGGTGAATTGGCCTCACAGCCCTGCTCAAGGACTGGCTCCCAGGCAGGATTTATCCCTTCATCCTCACAAATTTCTTGGGTCAGCACAGAAATTGTCCCTCAAGGAGCCTTTTGCAACCCTTGGTCATGATGCACCTCCAGCAGGGAGCCTCACCCCAGTCCCTGGCTTTTTCTTTTAACCCTTGGGGTTAATATTGTTCATCAAGCTGATGCCTGAATCCTGTGTCTCTGAGGTGCATCTTCCTGGCCTGAGCAGGTGTACAAAGAAATTCTATTTTTCCCTGCTAACCCTTTGCTCTGAAAGCCACTGTTATATTGAGAGGTACATCAGGAGTGACTGACTCACTCCCACTCCTTCAGGAGTTGTAATGCATATAGCAGCTACCATTGCTTCCATGCAGGAGCAGGAACCTCCTGGAATATCTAATTAAACAAACAAACTAGGCTTTAAAAAGGCTTAAAAGGTTAGACCTGTCTGGGCTGCAGCTTTTTAGTAACAATATCCACGTTCTCATTAAAAATGGGCTATGAATTCTTCAGCTACTGCTTCTAATGGAAATCCATATTTATCCTTTTGGAATCCAATTTTTTTTCCCCTATGTTTATCTGTTACATTTAACCTTGTATGAAATGATCTTAAACCATCTGGGCTCCCTTCTTAGTTAATTTTCCCTCCTTGCTGTATCTAATTGAAAATTAAAGTATTTTTTCCTCTGTTGCTGCTCAATTCTCTAATTTTGGCTGTTCTGTATTATATTTTAAGGCTTAGCCCAAGATATTGAGTTCTGTGAGATCTAAATTAACTCTCTGAGTTTTCCAAAGTTCTTGAACGCTGCTTGGTTATGGCTTACATCCAGATTCAAGAGAGAAGAGATACAGTTCATAGATACTGTTCCTTCTTGGAGCTTTCCCCTTCTTTTTCTCTTTTGTAGTTGTAAATGAGAAGTAACTACACCTCCTAATTTCTTTTTTTTTTTCTGATGTGGTTTTTTCCCCCTAATCTATTTGGTATTAGACATCCTCTTTTCCATATTTCTAGAAACCTGACCAGCTCTGAAAGCAAACCAGGTGATGATTTAAATACACATTATGAATGCAGCCAAAGAAAATGGCTCCGGGGATAGAAGATGTGGGCTCTGGGGAAGAGGAGCTTGAGTCTGGGGCCATGCTGGGAAAGCCTTGAGCAGGCTGAGGCAGGCAGAGACCTTCTGGAGGCAAAGCTGTTCCTCAGCAGCATCACAGCTTGCCTTAGGTTCTGGCTTCATCTGTACCTGGCCTATTCTGGGGGGGAAAGTAGCCAAAAATGCACAACAAACTCATCCCAAAATGCAAAATATTCTGATGGAGAGGGAAGCAAAGCATCCTTTGCTTCTTTCTTCTGAAGGAACAGTTCTTCATGTAGAATTCTTTAGAGTTTGATTTGATCCCAACAAAGGGGTGGTGTCGTGATGGAGATTTTTTATTCCTTGCGTGCATGGAGAGGCTGAGGTTTCCACAGCCAGGTCCTGCCGCTTCCCTTTGAAACCAAGCTGAGGAGCATTACAGCGTGCCTGTGCAGCCAAGTCTGCCTGTGTATTTTGGCGTCTGAGTGCCAGACTGGTTGGTAATTTCCCCTTAAATCCTTTCATAGCTCAAATTCCTGTCGAAACAACCTCTATCTCTGCTTGGCCATACGGAGCCCGTCTCGGCTCTGGCGCTCCCATCACCCCTCACGAGCAATGCCATTGCACGTCGCTCTCCTTCCTCCGTGTGCAGCCTGTATTTTAAATGAAACTCTGGCCCCAAACCCCCCTCTGGATGGCTGTCAGATCTTAGCATGCCACATAAATATCAGTGAGAAAACATTCCTCCCAGCCCACACAGAATGCGCCCAGCGCTGTTTGTTCTGGCCTGAACCCGGCCTAGCGCGGCGAGGCCTTCGGCGAAGGCCCGCGTCCAGTGGGCAGGGCCCGGCCTCAGATCGACCACTTTAAAGTGCTCTCGGAAAGTTTCCAGTGTAATTTCTGCTCCCCTTCAGTTCCAGACCACCTTTAGTAGGTAACTGGGCCGGTTTGTTGGGCAGCTGCCATCTCGGCCCTCGCATGGGTGGCCTGCTGCCAGCTCTCAACTATTTCAAGATGTGAGCTCCCCGATGCTCTGGGGCGCGACAGGACCGTCCTGGTGATGCCTCCAGAGGCTTCCTGGAACACAGGCTGGACAGTGTTAAAGGAATAAAGTAGGGATTTATTAAAAAGGTCTTCACAGGATACACCTTGGGCAGTACAAGAGCCTGGTCGTGGCCCTACCCAAGATGCACCTAAGATGGACGGCCTGTCATGAGTATTTGCACTTTTATAAGTTTTGGTCCACTTCCATATTGAGGTTCATTGTCCAATTACAGCTTCAGGTGATGAAGTCCCATCCTCCCAGATTTGCTCTCCTTAGTTCCCTGTTGTTTGCCTTTTTTGACCTGAAGCTGTAATGGTGTCCTTGGTTCTGGGGCTGGAAAAGGATTGTTTTGTCTGACTGAGCTGTGAGGAGAGCTTGCTAACACTTTATATGAAGTTCAGAGTTATATACCAATGCAGTACAGAATCTGGAAAATATGAAAGTTAAAACTGAAGGCGTCACTGGTGTTCACTGTGATGTTCCTCTCTGGTCCCTCCGTGGCTTTGCAGGGTTGCTTCCCAATGGGCCTCCCTGCTGCATTGCCAGCCAGGTGCAATTTGCATGCAATTTGCATGTTTCCCCCCCACTCCCCCCCAAAATGTAGTTTATATGCACTAAGAGGTGAGTATGGCCCTTACGTGGTTACCAAAGCAAAATTCACATCTGCAAACTTCACCAGGGCATTTGGCCTTGGATCATAAGCAAAATGTTCCACAGGCATGGGAGGCATCCCACTGGGAGAGGGCACAGCACCTGCTACCCAGCAGCTTAAAGTTCAAAAGGAGTAAGGGCTCTTCACCCTTCTTTCTCCCACACCTACATGTTCCAGAATTTCATCCAACTTCCTTGTCTCACTGTATTTCTTTAGCAACACTTGCAGCAGTCACTACGGTAGCAATGGCCAAAATGGATGTTTTAATGAGCTCAGCCTTAGATTGCTACAACAAAGCCTTCTTGAGCAGCTGCTTAAGAAAACATCTGTGACTTTTCACTTAGATGTGGGTTTTTTCCCCAGAATAATCAAGGGAAAGCAAAGAGATTGCCGCCCTGGCCCTCCAAGCATGGAAAAGAGTCTTTTTTCCTTGGCTTTTGTTAAATTATTTTTCCCATGCACTACCTCTTCAACCCTGTCCTTGGGTCAGCTTAGAATGGTGAGTGGTCTAAGTATGATGGATTTATTGCTTTAAACTTCACAGAGTACTGGAGAATGAGGTAACAGCATAAGCAATGTGGAAAGACTTGTACATTTTTTAGTTTGATTACTGGATGTACTTGGAGGTTTCCAAAACTGATTTTCTTTTTTCTTAAAAAAAAAGAAAAAGAAAAAAGATTGGTTTGAATACTGAAATTGGATCAAATCCATCTTCCATCCCCACCTAAAACGGAGATTTGGATCTACAAGTTAAGAATCTTGGGAATAAAGATCACCCTCCTCACATGTAATTACAGATAGTTTCTGAAGAGGTGAAATGTCACAGTGTGATGAGATGGAAAATGCATTAAGAGAGAATGAGTTCATCTTCCTGATACAGAACAGTCCCTGCACAGTAATTGGATTATGGCAGCGCTGGACATTTGGGAAAGTCTGTAATGCTGTGTCTGCTCCATTTGATTTGTACCCCAATGGATTTCCCTTGCCAGTAATGGCTTTCTCTGAGCTACTGCAAACTCTGAAGTGGGAAATGAAAATGGAATTTTGGGGAGACAGGACCTGCCATGATCACAGTGACACTGCAGCTTCTATGCAAAGCTGTGGAGAAGGAATGTATCCCTGTGGTGATAGGACTTTTTTGTAAAGAGCTTGGGGCCCTCTGTAGGTACTGACAGCTCTGTAAAGCTGCACTGCCATTATTTAACAGCCTAGAAAGAAAAGATGTTCCTAGGCATATATAAACTGTTTCTGTAAATAAAAACCAATTTAATTCACAATTTGTAAAACACAAAAAAGCAAAACCTCCAAGTTAATAAAAGGCAAAATCCAAAATTCATAAAAATGCCAGCAATCAATAGATTTTGATGCACACATGGGGTAAGGTTTAGACAGGATGAGTTTGGTTTTACTTTTAGGAAGAATATCTTTTTGGAAAGCACCATTTTTGGGAACAAGAAAAGCTTCCAGCGTAGTGTTGTGGAATGTGAAAGGAGAAGCGAGAAATCAGCATGGAAAATGAATTATAAGGTTCTATTAGAAAAGTAAATCTTTGTAATAGTGCCTCTGAAGAGCCACTACTTCAACTGGAGTATCTGCAACTCTGTCTCCCCAAAAAACCTCTCACCTTTCTGTGCCACCATCTCAGCACACAGAGGGCACCAACACCATCCCTTCTGGCAGGTCTTTATTGCTCTGAGATTGCTTTAGATGGGTAATTATGAATCTTATAACAAACACCACCTTCTGTACTTTCCTGCTGTTTCACAACTCCCCCAAACACTCTGGAACTCCACCCCACCACAACTAAAACACAGTGTTCACATACAGAAAGAATATTTATGTCTTAAATTTATGCTCAAGATCTTTATGCTCATCTGCCTGCAGCAGGGCACAAAGAGCAGACGCCCCCAGATATACCATATAAACAAATCTTTTGGACCTATCATACAGTTTGTATTTATTACTTTTACTGAAATCACAGAGTCAAGTGTTTTAAGATTACAGCTGGTAAATTATACATATGTAATAGTTTACAAAACAAAATGTTGGCCTTCTGTGTGTCATTGTACAGTGTAGACCTTGCACAGTTCAGTTCAAAGGAATTTATATTTTGTGTATCATATTTTGATGTTGTAAACTGGCTGACACAGTGGTGCTCTAAAAAGATGAACTCCTTCTGATTAAACACAGACTAGGATGAAAAATAAGTTTTGTGACACATCTTGGTTTCTGAAAGGATACTGGTATTTCAGCCAGGTGACAAAGTGACTTCCCACAATATGCTGACACTGACAGTGCACAAAGGGGCACGTGAAGTCAACTAAGCAAACCCAAACTTTGTGCTTTCCCCTTAGTCTTGCCTGTAATACCTTGTTCATTTTCTCTTATCTGATGCTAAGCAGATGACCTGGCAATAGAAGTTAAATTTATTGCTCTACAGAATTATACCCTGTCTCCAACTTACTTAATTCAGCATATTTCCTGTATCTGATGGGATTTTAACAATGCCTATATGCCTGTCACCATGTTTCATAAGATAAGCTATTTGCAGATTTCACAGTTCACATGATAAATTGTGTAAACCAGCTACTATAAATAAAGAAAAAACTATGCTGTCACAGTGGCGTAAGTCTGAAGCACCTCCAGCAAAGCCAAATGATGCCATGAAGTAACTCTAAAATGATGTATTACTAAACCCAGTGTAACTTTTTTCCCCCTGGGAGTGGGAGTTATGGAGACACAAGTACTCACATAGACAAGCACACACACAAAATATGCACCTGCACTTAGCCACGGGTGTCTGAACATGGTCTATGCCAGGCTGGTGTTTGTGGAGAGGATTTTACTGTCCTTACACTGGTTCTCCAGAGTCAACTTCCAGGGCAAAAGATGCTGTGAGCTTTGTTCTGTGACTCACAGAATGGAGAGCAGTGGGATGGTGTTGGGATGTTTGGTGTGGTGTGGGGAGAAGCTCTTACACCACTCACATGTGTTTAAAGCTTTTCAAACTTTATCACTGAAAGCTTGTGCTTATGTTAAACCTTCTAAGCCCCAAAGCCCCTTATGGGGGGCCAGCTGAGGACCCCATTATCTCTTACATTGAGACATTGCTGGTGTGTGTAATAAACCAGAAGTATCTGCATTTGCTATGTTGTTTGAAACAAGAATTAACTAGCTTTACTATACAAGTTAATATAAGGGCACCCATAGGAAAAAAGCCCTTGAAAATGTTGAACACGGCAAGTATGAATGCAGTGAGGCACTCTGGCAGCTCTATAAAAATCAAATCACTTCATGAAAAAAAGGAAAAAATTCTCCAAACCACATTAACTTTTTTTTTTCCCTTGAGAATTCCAGCCTATGCCCAAAGAATCCAATTTTACCTCTTGCTATAGGCTCCACTTCCTCAGTGACAACAGCATGGCATGACGAGAAACTTACTGCTGAAACATTCACCTGAACTTACTGCTGAAAGCCCACAATTAATGATGAAAACTTGTTCAAAGCCTGCCCTTAAGATCATCAAAGCCCAGCTTTGTATTCCACAGCATTTTGGATAGGGCCTTGAGAAGAAGCATCACCCCCTGGCCATCCCTAATTTCTCTAAAGCCTCGTGACTGACTGGCTTTGGGCAGTGCCTGGGTGGCAGAAGAGAGGCTAAGCTGGAATTTAACTGAGGTGAACACTGGAGCAAGGTGACTTCCAGCAGTGTGGAACTGTTTATGTGCAGGCTCTGGTAGTGCCCTGGCAGAGCCATTTGTGTTGGTCAATGAACTGACTGCAGAAAGTTGAAGTGGAAGAAAAACAGGTATTATTCTCATGGAAACATGCTTTGCTGTTTGGGTTTTTTTTTTTATCTAACTGCCTGATGTGGAGCAAAGAGCTGAAATACAATGAAGTAAAACATTGCAAAGCCTTCCAAGTTGGACTTTTGACTTTTTATAGCCATATATACATATTTATATATGTATATAAACAGAAATAACATAGAAAAACCAGCATTTTAAATGGTTCAGTCCTCATAAACCAAATCATATGTTTATCAAGCTATTTTATAGGGACACCCAGGAACTTTCTCTTTAGTGTTGTCACAAACATAAGAAGCTGCATGAGAGAGGAGTGCTGGCAGAGGAACCTCACTCGCATGGAGAGGACTCCCAGTTACTGAAATTCTGGGGCAATTTAAGGGGTTGGATCAGTTTTGGGGGTCTATCACTGAGGCCTGCAGCATGAACTGCACGTGCCTTTGAGACACCAATGTGTTTTGTGAATTCTTCAGGAGCCACTACAGGGCATTTTTGGTCCACAGACCTTTGGGACTTGCTTGTTGAGAGCTTTTTGAAAGGTACCAAGGAGCTTGGAGCACGAGTTGTCATCAAATAAAAAAGCTACTGCAACTTCCCGAAGGAAAAGGTGGCAGCAGAAAAAGAATATACATCTACACGTGTGTGTATGCACATATACTCCTGTTCCATGCAGAAAGTCTTCTAAATAAAATCATACAAAAAATGACCAGTGCCATATATTATGTAAACTCACAAGGCGTACTTTCAACACAAACCCGAAGCATAAATTAAAAGAGAGCCAGAAAGAGAGCCAGAGATGATAGCAAAACATTTTAAATATAGAATTTGCACAATTCGTATTTTGTTAAATAAGAATAAATAAATTCATTACATCTGTTCACATACCAGTTGTAAAAACAATAAATTATTTTATTTTTTTCAGTGCTGTGTTGCTTTTTTTTTTTTTTAAACAGTTGTTATTAATCCACAAGATTATTCCCTCTTCCCCTTGTGATAAAACTGTTTCCACAGGAGGGCAGCTAAACTTAATTTCTTGTACTCGGTCAAACCAAAGATGCCAGGCTTTTTCCTAATGAGAATATCCTACTTGAAAAGCAGATGCTGTAAACCCCACTGATGCTCTGGGGTCCAAATTCACCCGTGGGCACTGGAAGCGTGTCCCAAAGTCAGAGTGAATTTAACACTGAGATGGTTCCTGGCTGAGTCAAGAGCAGAATTCCAGGTTTCCATCCCCTCAGTGCATTTCATGAATCCAGCTGTGCAACACTGGGCAGAAATGTAAACAATGATGTCACAGGGTGAGTGACACGGGATTCAGCTGAGAACAGACCTTGCACCAATTCTTCATCCATCAGGTACATGGGACAGCCTTGCCACAGCCAAGGTTTGGAACTGGACTCTGATTTAGGAACACCTGAAAAGCAAGTGTTGGCTTATCCTTTATCTTACACTTTTCGGGTCCTGCCTTGGTCTGTCCCCATTGCCCCCTCACATCTTTGCTTGTGTGAACTTGCTTCATTGCTACACTGGTGAAAATCACTGCAGTGGTTTGTTCTTGTATTTATTTCTAAGTAAACTCTTTCATTTTTAAAAGATACTCCTGATCTAAGGAAGCTCTGAATTTATATCCACATATGGCATGCCTAGAGCATCCAAAAGCTTTACTCAGCCTGCTGACTATATTATAAATTATTAACATGATGCAAACACAAATACTTGCACATTCTGTCTCTATTATGACAGAACACACACACCACTTGACACAGCAGCTGTATGCAGAGACAAATGTTGTCTATGCTGAGACACATTCAATCTCCTGATCATTTTCCTCTCATGATGGTTTCTATTTGTTATGGACTTTTTGGAGAGGTTCTAGGACATGTGTAATACATACATAAGCATCAAAATTAGATTACTTGGAAGGAAAAATAAGGCATTTCAAAGCGATCTTATTTTAACAGGCAGAGGAGGCATAAAGTTTACTTTTTAGGACTGCAAGTCATCTGAGCCTTGATCTCAGTTTTCAGATTGGGATCAGGAATAAATGGGGAGTATTCCTCAAGATCCACAGTTTTGCACAGGATCTACTCCTGAACAGAAGGCCACACCATTTTAGAAAGATGATTAATAACATTTGTTGGCAATCCATTTAACAGAGGAGGAGGCCCTGCCCTGGTACTGTTTATTTAAAACAGGGTAAAAACCCAGATCCTTCTCCAGATTTCACAGTTGTAGATGTAGCAACTCTATGCTGTTTTGAAATCATCACATGATTTTTTAGAGTTCACACAAACATGCCACAGTTGCAAAAACATGTTTGTGTCAGCTTGGAGTCAGACCTGCCCTTCTTGCTCCACACTCCAGTGAGTTTTCCCTGCTGATTTAATGCCTGGGATTTTCAGAAGAGCCTGAGGTGTTTCAGTGCTCAAGTACCACTGACTTACAGCTGAGGCTTGTCTGAAAATCCTCCTGCAGTCTCCTGCTCTCCTGTGTGGTTTAACAAAGGAGTAAAAGATGGGGTTCTACTTTCGTCAGTGGCTTTTTACCATTTATTTTGGTACCTGTTATCTTAGGGTCTCATTCAAAGCCTGCTGATACTAAAGAGAGCAATTTTACCAGGGTTGCTCTCAGGCCTCCACCTGCACAAGGTGAAATGCCCAGCCTCAGTCACAGAACTTCCACAAGACAATAACAGGATTCAGGAATTGCTGCCAAGGAAAACTGTTACCAGCTACTGCCCATGCTGTGGAAACAGTCTTATTGATATTGGACAAGTCCTCCACATCCTGATGTGGTTTGACTTCCTAGTGACCCTTCTTCCTCCCAAATGTGGTAGATATACAAAACATGAATGCCTTCTATAGCTTAAAAAAAAAAAACCCAAAACACACACAAAACAATTTAAAAAAAAGACAAATAGTTACAAACTTTTGCTGGTAAGATGAATACCAGAGTTAGACACGATGGACAAAACAGTGATAAAATATTAACTGCTTGCTGTGTTTTTTTGACCTTGAGAGCCTCTTGAAAAGATGTAGGTACATTACACATTGTTAAATTCAAGACAGAAGCCATACAGAAAACACCAGAGAAAGCAGCTGAACACAGCCTCAGAATATCTGAGTTAGAAGTCACTTGATTACCTCACCTGTAAGTTTGGGTTCTCTAACTAGCTTTCTACAAAGCACAGTATGCCTTTGTTTTGTGCAGAGGAGCAGCTCGAGCAGCTCTTGCTCAGTGACAAGGAGCCCAGGCTGTGACACAGCTGGAACCAGGCAGGTTTACAAGCAGAGTGTTCACAAACTCCTCCTGCAGCCAGCTTCTCCTTGGGTGCATGCCTGACACACACACGAGGAGGAGCTGCTGATGTTCCTGCTGCTGGAGCAATGGGGGTTTCCCTGCTCTGCAAGCTGCTGCTGCAAGGCTCCTCCTGAGAATTTTGGGGTGGAAATACAGGATTTGTCGGACATTAATGATATACTGTCAGGAAATTCCTATCACGAAAATGTATTTCCTTTTGTAAAAACCAAAAGGTATCACTTTTTAAAACCAGCAGCAAGCTCTTCATTTTCCAGTAAAACATCTGTGGCCCTTTCTGAAGGATGGACCAAGTCCACAAGGGCTGCAGATATACTTTGGTCAATCATTTTGCTTATGTAGTTTGTCTTTTGATTTCTTTAATAGAAGGAAGTGATATAAAGTGATATACCAACTGAAAGATATTTACAAAACAGTATAAAATAAGCTACTGTGGGATCATGGGGACATGTGACGTTTCCTAAGGACATACTGTAGTAGAGGTAGGTGAAAAAAGGGGAGATGATTCTGTAACCTTCAAATATCCCAGGATCCTCCATTCACCAGTTTTTCTTCTTTTGCATTATTTTATTTTACGTTTTTGCAGACACAGAGGGCTTATAACAACTTTAACGCTTACTTTCTTTGACGTATTAAGACCACCCTACTAATATTTAAAGCAGTGCACATCTTCATTTGGTCCAAACAGGCAGATTCTGCCCATAATTAGAGACTGAACACAAGTACTTTGAAGCCTTTGCTTCCGTCTGTGTGGGCAGACCTGACACCAGTATGCCAACAGCGGCTCACTCAAACCTCCTGGAGAGCAGCTCACCACCACAGGTTAGCACTTTTTCAGCAAGCACTGTTTGAACGCTGAGGGTCTCTGGGAGAGCAGACATCCCTTGGCCAGTTTCCCATGCCCATCCTTGCACTGCACAGTCCTGGTGTGCCAGCCCGTGTCGCACGTTCGAGAGCAGGAGAGCCACGGCCCCGTCACCCAGCGGGGCTGCGCGGCCGCCGCCGTCGCTTTGCCGCCGCCACTGGGGACAGAGTTTGGCAGCTGGCCCTGTTTCTTTGGCACAAAGAAGCTGTAGCGCACGTCCACGGGCTGCGTGGGGTCGGTGGCCAGGATCTGCACGATCAGGATCTCCTTGGTGGCAGAGTGGCCCATGGCGTGCAGGAAGTCGTCCTTGTGGCTCCAGCCGCTGTAGTTCATGACGGTGCCGTTGATGTCGATGATGGTTTCCGAGGTGGAGATCATGTACTTGCCGTTGACCAGGTACTCCCCGTTCTTCTTCTTCAGGGCCAGGTAGGCTGTGAACCTGCTCTGGTCCTTGCTCTTGAACTGCCGCACCTTGATGTGGGTGGCCCCCTCGGGGATCTTCACCACGTCCGTGTAGCCTTTGCTGAAGGAAGGGAAAGAAGGGAGAGTCTCACTGCAATGCCTCACAAATGCCTCACTGGCACGACACAGAATCACAGGACCAAGCAGGCTGGAACAGATCTTTCAGTCCAACCTACGGACAACAACATCTTGCTTCATTTCACTTCAGGCCACCTGGATTTTCCCTAAGATTAATTTAACCAGGTTCTACTCTTGGCCTGCTGTGTTGTTCTTCGTATTCTCCAAGAACTTTCTGCTGCACTTCTTGCAGATTGCTTAATCTTTAGCTTTAGGGACAGTTTGACGTGGGTCAGATACCAGAGGAATGAAAAATAACAGATAGCTTATAGATTTCAGCAAAGGGTGGGAGATATGAAATACGATGCACGCGCTGCCTGCCAAGGAAAAGATAATGAGATATGCATTGGTTACAGCTGTTTCTTGCTGTCTTTGCTATAATGATGATTAAGGAAAGCACGAGCAGAGGAACAGCTGGGTAGAGGTACCTTGGGAACATTTAAAAATAGTCTTGATCACCGAGGAAAAATTTGTTTACTTTGAAATTTATAAAGCCAAAGATTAATCCTCAAGTGTCTAATATTAAAGAGGGGCACCCAAAGGCTTCATCTGTGCCACCACAGAATTCTCCAATAGTTAGGAACTATCTCAACTGGGATTTAGAAAAAGAGATTAAACTCTTTTACCAAAAGTGACAAGCATTCAAAACCTGCAAGTGTGCTGGAATTTATCACTATCTCAAGTATGTTATTTTAACTTCACTGATATATAGAAAACAATTTAAAGGCTTTACATAGCTGTAAGCTACCAGCTGGACATTGGAGATGTGTTTTCATTCCTAAACCCGTGACAAAGCCATCCTGAAAGCACCTCACATCTGAAAGGTTTCATGAGAAAATGCATGAAAAATACATAAAAGTGATGGCATCTCCTTTGGGATTGTTTAAAGAACAGACTGCTAATTTTGAGAATTTTTGGCTGCACAAGTAGAGACTGCAGATATTACAAATGAAACATTTGTTCTGATCCCCTGCTACTTCCAGCAATTATGGGACAATGACTTAAGACTCCATTGATTTAGCACCTCCATAAAGCTGGAGCAATATGGTGTGAATCCCAGGCTGGGGACTGTGCTCTACAGCACTGCACAAATATTTTTACATGAGAGTTGCCAGAATAACTCAGTTCAAACATGTCATTAAAGTGACAAAATCATTTGTCCAAAACCTACAAGCAGTCCTGGAGAATTCAAGTTGTCTGCAAAAAGAGCTCTAATGCTCCATGTGCACAGAGAAGTATGTGCAGATTAATTCCCCTCTTTCCCAACTTCTGATAATTTGGCTTTACAGCTTTTTAAACAAAAATCCTAGGAAGCAGATTTCCCACAAGATTCTGTTTTGCCTGCTTTAAAAGGAAAAAAAAGCACAAACAAATGATGTCCTGGCAATTGTCTGCAATGGGAAATAGTAGTTTTGCCTTGTACATTTAAATATCCCTGGACATTTTGTGTACTGTTGAAGTTTATAGTGGACAGCAACAAGGGAGCTGTCATTTCTCAGTGGAGAAAAGATGATTTTCCTACCAGCCCTGCCCTTTCAAACAAAACTGTAAAAACAGTTTACAGACAATTAAGATTTCACTATTTTAATCAGGGGTTTATTTTAACTTCAATTACTCACAGAGAAGAATTGCCCCAAACAACTTTTCCAGTAAAAATAAATCAGCAGTCCCAAATCCAATCAAAATCATACTAGAACATAAATTTACCCTCTGGCCAGTCTCATGACACTTAAAAGGCATGATTTGAGGAGTAAGATGGTAACTTCACAGGGATAATTATAATAAATCTCTCAATTTCCAAGTGTATCTATGGTACAAATCTGGCCTCCCTGAAATTCATGGAGCCCCTCTAACACTTTTCCTGGAGCTTGATTATTGCCAAATCACATGAATACATCTCCCACTGACAACTTCACTTAGACATTCCCAGACATCCCAGTATTTACAAATTGGAAAAGATTTGGTTTATATAATTACTAATTTGGTTGGAAAGCCATTCTTTTTGGCAGAGGTGTTTTGGCATTGTTAGGTGAGCAATCGTTGGTTTACCAAGAAGAAGATTAGTTATGTTTATTTTTAGAATAAATTCACTCTCCAAGCCATTTTTGACTGCTATTAATCAGTCTGTTGAAATGTATAGAAATAAAAGATCATTTCAGGAGTCAGATTTCAACTTCTGGTAGCTTTCAACATGCTATGTAAGAATTTGGGAGTTATAAAATCAAGTTCATATATAAAAGATGCTTAACACAGTCACAGATTCTGAACAGAAATTGTCAACTAAAAGTTTCTATGTGTAGATCAGTCCCTTGATATCTTGGAATATGTATAAATGATGATTAAAAATCCAAATTTTTCTATGAATTTGAAGAATTGAAGAAGGAAAAAAAATTAGTTAACAGAGAGGACTTACTTGAGATTGGTCTATCAGTACTGGCCCCAGCGTGGTGAGGGAAAACCATGGCAGGAGTTCCTTTTATTTTATTTATATTAAGTTTTATTAGAGTTAGAATGTGAATTCTGAGAGAAAAATGGCTTGTGGATAAATGCCATAATTGTGAACTCTGAGAGAAAAATGGCTTGTGGATAAATGCCATAAATATTCTGACTTTAAAAAGTCCATCTGGAGATTGATATTATGCCAGTGGACATGAAGGGATATGAAGAGATATAGTCGTGAGTAAGCCTATGATATTTCTGATATCTCATCTATTTACCTGAACTCCACACACACTCAGCAGTGGGAAAAGGGAATTTTTGGGTATAATCTCTCTCAGCTGTTAAGGAAGGTGTTTACAGCTGTCTGCTTCTTTGCACTTCTAATACAAGGAATGTTTGTCACAAAATCAGGTGGGATGTCCTCGCTGCCACTCAAAATAGATGAAATGAAAAAGCACTCTCAGGGTGTAGCTTGCTAATGCAGCAACAAGTGAGAAATGCAAAATTTCAGAGAGATGCAGATAATTCTGATCCCAAGAACTTTCTGATTCCCCTCTGTCTTCCTTTTCCTCTGGCCTCTAGGAACCACAATCCACCTGACACAGCAAGGTTTGCAAGTGGCATGAGTTGCTATTCCTGCTTCACTGGCACTGTGTGTCAGAAATGAGCTGGGTGCAGTGTTCTGCCAGTTGGTACTTTGCCAATTTCAGGATAATGCTAGGAGCCAGCTGTGCACATCTGGAAACTGCAATAAGCTATAAGTGTGGTTTTTCTCCCCCCATGTGAAAGCAAATTGCATTTAGAGGCAGAAAGCAAGCAGCACGTGTCAGAGTAACTACTTGCACAACAAGATGCACTTGCTGTTGAGATCAGTACCTCTTTTTGGTGAAGGTTCCCATGACTTTTGTGCAGCTGGAGTTGTCTCCTCCACACACCCCACACTTGTCATACTGGAGCTTGGATCCGATGATGCCATCGCAGCCCGTCCGGATGCACTTCCCTCGCACACAGACCGAGTTGCTGTAGGGTCGACACTCCGTGCCATCAGTGACCTGGGCAAGCAAATAAAACTTGGTTCAGACTGCCACAGAGATTTGTGGGTTTGGATCCACCTGGCAAAACCCAGTTCCTTATTGAAGTCACCAACTCAGAGCACGTTGCCTCCCCTGACAGATCACACTGAGCTTCTCTAATATTGATGG
Organism: Haemorhous mexicanus; assembly: GCF_027477595.1. Classification (NCBI taxonomy): domain Eukaryota; kingdom Metazoa; phylum Chordata; class Aves; order Passeriformes; family Fringillidae; genus Haemorhous; species Haemorhous mexicanus. The sequence continues at coordinate 1,761,329 of NC_082342.1, forward strand.
TAAAAAAAGGAGATGAAATGTAGCTAAAGGACAAAAGCAAGGACAGGTAACTTTCAGTTTGGATTGCATCTGATTGAACAAACTGACCACAAGTCACATCTGTTCCACTGATTATCCTATGCTAACTGGTTCTTTAGGAATTACTCTGGACTCCTTAAACATAGTTCAGGGTTAGGTGTACTCTTTTCTCCTAATACTCCTTTTCCTCCAGAAAACCCCGTAATGACAGAAAACTCCATGCAGAAAGCCCTTTATGCACTACTGCAAAAAACCTAGTGCAGAGAGGCCCATAATTTTCATGCATTCACATACTAAGATATGGAAAAACTTATTTTCTGGCCCTAAGGTACAACCACTGCATCAAACCATTAAATCTGATCACACAGTTAAATATTTGCATCACATAATTCACTTCTTTTCCCTGATTGTAGGGAAAGATTTCTAAACTATGGGACACTTCTAAGCTGGAGCATGAAACCCTGACTGGAGCTGCCATTACCTTCTGAGAAAATACCACATAATAACCAGTTCCTTTGGCTCGGCAGGTGAGCTTGCAGACGTCTCCAGGCAGTACTCCAGCATACTTGGGGACCCATTCCACAAAAGTCTTGACCCCCTTTGCATCAGACTGATAGCCATTCCTTGCTTCACACTGCTCTTGTCGGAAGGATTTAGCTGTGGAATTATTCACATCATTAGTGGCTATTTCAGACCATGCTGCAAATATCATTATGTCCATCCATTATTCCAATTTCTTTCCTACATCGTTTTTAAGTTATGTCACGCCACTTCTTTACTTAGAACTGGCCTTCCAATCCCTCTACTGATTTAGCTTGGAAATCTCCCAATGGCATAACAAGCAGTAAAGGCCTGAAGTTTGCATGATGTTTCATTTTAGAGGACTGACTTTTTTAGCTTTCTCTACAGCATCCAGGGCGAGGCGTGGATGAAGAATTAGGACACTGTACTAATGCTGAACGTCCTGCCTTGATAAATACAATCTGGAGAGGCTGCAGTGAGCCTTTGCTGTGAGGTTTCAGGGCAGATAATCAGTGTTCAGTGTCAGTGAAGGGAGGGAGGGCTGGAGCAGGGGGCACTCACCGTTGGCGGGGCAGGGGGTGACGTTGCAGGAGCGGTAGATGGCCCGCTTGCCTGTGCAGTATCTCCCGTTGTTCCTGGGGGCTGGGTTGTTGCAGTGGCGGTAGGCAAACTGAACTCCGCCCCCACAGGTACGGGAACACTGTCCCCAGGGGCCCCAGGATCCCCAGTTGCCATGGCTTGAAGCCTGAAAAACACATGGAACAGCAGGGGGTGAGTTCATCATCCAAGCCTGAATGGAGCTGCTGCCTCAAAGTCACTGCTAATGCTTTCCTCAGCTGAAGGCAATTCCTTCAGTTTGCCATCCAAGGAAAATAGGTGTTAGGAACCTTCCTTCTCCCAGCAAAGTTAATTTCTATCTTTTATTTGCATGCTGATGACATCTCATTTGCACTGTGGGTGCAAAGCCAATGCTGGGCCTTGCTCCACACAGCTGCCTTCAGCCTCTTCACAGAACACATCCACAGTTTCACGGGCTGCTCTCTTATTTTTTGCTATTCCTACCAAAAAGGCCCCTTAAACTGGCTCCAAGGGGTTCAACTCCCAGAATATACCCATACTGCTAATCTAGGATTAATTAAATCCAGCTATTGTGATGTGTAGGTATTGCTTGGAATTACTGGCAAGAGATGGAGCTGTCAACTCTGCTACATTGGCTATAGTATTGCAATATCACGTAAAAGCAAAGAAATCCATTAAAAAGGGTAAAGAAATCCATTTAAAAAGTGTTAGAAACGCTGTATCTTGATTTGAATGGCTCCCATAGTTTGTAAATATTTTCACAAAGCTCTGCAAGTCCACATCTCTTCTGCGGGGGTAACAAAAGGGACGACTGTCTACCCAGAGAACTCAGAGTATCTGAACTGTGCAGCTGACAGCTCTCATGGGGCTGGGGATTCTTCAGATGTATAAAGTAGATGGGTTCTCTGTCACTGGAAGAACAAACTTTTCTGATCCAGAAGTCATATTCTGGATTAATTTCATCTGCCCTTTTCTCCATTAGAATTAGGGGCCTGGGCCTTTCAGACAAGGGTGTGAGTTAAATGTGGAGATGAGATTTATCCTGCTTTCCGTGCCAGGTCAGAAAGCCATGTCCTGATAAGTGTCATTTACTGAATGGGAAAATCATCACCTCCAGTTTTCCAAGAACAAAGCTTTCCTTAAGGAAGAAAATACACTTCCTGAACCTCAGCAGCATTTTCCCTACATCCCTCACCAACAACACCCCAATAACACGCTAAAAAAAACGAGGCAGCTTTCAATCTGACTCCCACAAAAACCAGCCCCTCCCAGGGATCACCTTTTCCAAACCCTCTTGGGGTAACTCACCGAGTAGTATTTCTTCTTGGTTTTGTCCACGCATTTCCCTTGGAGGCAGATCCTTCCTTTGCCACAGGGGGTTCCCTCGACGGCGGGCAGCTTCTTGGTGAGGCAGACCATCTGTCCCTGGCGCACCACGGCGCACCAGAGGCGCGAGCACACGTCCATGCCGGGGCACACCGTGTACTCGGCGCCGAACGCCAGCTTGCACTGCCGGATGGCGTCGTACGTCTGCCCCGGCAGCTCCTCGGGGCCCACGATGTGCTTCCTGGGCTGGTCCAGCAGGCAGTTCCCTACAAGAGCAAGAAAAGGTGTTCTTCGCTCAGTTTTTTCTGTTCTTTTCCCCGCAGCGCTGCGATGTTGTTTGGCAACAGCGAGCCTCCTTCAAGGGATGGTGATGTGAAGATTCTGAGGTGGTATCACCTTTTCACAAGGTCAGACTGCTGCTACTGTGCCCTGACCCCGCTGTTGAGCTGCCTGTTCCCAGCCTGAGGTGTAAATGAGTTTACTTTTGGCCTTTCAATCCTTTACGCAAGACTCGGAACACATTCCGTGCTATTTATCGGTTCGTGATTTAAGGAGCGAGCTGGACTCATGTAAGCAAGACTCAAAGCAAGCAAATTTGTAATCTGAGTTTTAAACCAGATGTCAGAAATAGTAAAGCTTCTAAAGGGATGCCAGAAAAATCAAAAAGCACAGACTTGTAGCCAATGGGCCTAAAAACCCAAACAAAACAGACTGAAAAATCAAAATTTCTAGCAGGCTAAAGGAAAAATAAGCTGGATATCAAAACTAATGTTGCCACTAAGGCTGGATTGCACTTTTCTTCTAAGGAGTGATACTTGGCTGCTTATGGAACTAGTTTGAAAAGGGTTATGCATTTTATACTAAATCCCATAAATGACAGGAAGAAAAAAATTGCATTAATGTAGAGATTTGTATTTGTGTTTTAAGGTCTGCAGTGGTCAAGACTTGTCTGGCACACTCTAAAAATGAGAATTCACATTTATGTTCTAGGTATCTTCTGATAGCTGTTTTTTTTTACTACTGAAAACCTCACTTGTTGACATGCAGAACTCTTTATTCAGTGTAACCTCTCTTACACTTTATGAAAGGGATATGTGGTCTGGGCAAGCTTCACTCATCCTCGGCCAAAATAACTCACCACACTTTACCTCACTTTGGAACCCACACCAGCGTTCTTCACTTGCATCATGGCTGAAAAAAGCCTATCTATAAAACCCTCACTATTTACACAAAATGAAATAGAATTTCAAGCTATGGCAGGGAGTTTAAGCAAACCAAATATCCCATTTCTCAACAGCTTGAGTTTTCCTTCCAAAACACACACTTACTGCAACTGTTCTGCTCTTCTAATGCCAATTAGCCAAATTAGCCAAAAATTCTTTCTGTGTGATGATTTGCAACCAAAAACTCTGTCTTGTTAAACCTGTTCCATTTGCTGACCCTGATTTACCCTAGCCTTCTATTTAATCTGGATTATGTTGAAATTTTATTGCAGACAAGGTGTGCCAATGCTAGCTGTCATGACATAAAGACAATTAAAAATACCCTGGGTTGTTGTAGTGTAAAATATTAGAGACGTGATGAGTAGTAAGGAAGCACCTATATTTTTTCATGGAGTTTCTGGACATAATTTGCAAAAGTTCTGGCAAAAACACACTTTGTAAAAGTAAACAGCAGTGGAAATCCTCCTTCATATACCTTGTGAGAAGGGAGAGAGCCACTGAAATGTGAGGGCAGTGAAGGGAAAGCTGTAGCATGTCAATATTATACACTGCTTTTGTACCTGTGCCTAAGTTTATCAAACTCCCAAGCAGAGCTGGTTTTCAGTATTTTAAAACACCATAATAACACTTCCTTTCAGCTGGAAATACAAATTTTGAGAGAAAGGAAAGAAAAGTCTCATCCTTGCATAACTCATCTGTCAGTCATTTCAATTTCACAAGCTCACACAGCAAACACAGCCTTTTTCCCCCTCCAGAACACAGGGGAATGAGATCCAAACTTCTCCTCAAGTGAGGGAAGTTGTGCAATCTCTACAAAGCCAGGTGCTCCAGCTGATCTCACATGATAAATTCAAAACTGAAGATAGGGAAGGCCCCTAAGGATTTCCCACAGGAAAAAAACCCATCTTTATGTGGGTAGACTGTAGCAGGGTCTGTGTTTGGACAGGGTGCAGTGAATTGCAGGTGTTTTTACCACCAGCTGGTCCAACCTCCTGCTTGTCATGGCCCCTGGTGGGAGGGCAGAGGGGGCTTCAATTCTCCATTACATTTCAACATCCAGAGCATATACATCTATTCCCATTTTTTTTTTGTCCTGGGTACCAAAGAACATCTTTGTGCCCTGGAATAGAGCAACATTGTTGGCTGATGACAGTGCTAATTAAGCCCTCTCATTATCTCTCTCAATGCCATGTGTAATGTATCTTGGGGGAAAAAAAAAAGAAGGCGGAACAAGATCTGTGCAGGAAGCAGATAAGCAGGACATAAATTAATTAAAATACAAACAGTCCTTGTTCCAGGTTGCACAGAGCACTGGGACTGAACACACCAAGTCCCAAGCAACCATCCCACAGCCTGGTGGTTGGCATGACAATAAAGGCAATTAGTACCTTTGGAAAGGCTTTGCTAAAAGCAGATGGATATAAATGTCACTCTCCTCTGGACAGAAACCGAGCCTTTTCTTCCTAAATGTCAAACTGTTGTCTGGGGTCATCTCGTGAGTGTAAAAAAAATGGTGATACCATGACAGAGCTGTTTATTGTTCTCAGAGCAGGCCCCAGGAGACAGGGAATCAGCACCTTGATCCTCCCCAGCCCCCTGGCTGACCTTGGATGAGACATTTCTGCTGGGATTTACTCAGCTGACTTCATGTAATGCTGGTGTCTGCAGTGCACTCAGCTGTCAGGTGCTTCACTGCTGAGCAAAATCAGTTTATGGTGTCACTCAGCACCAGTCATGTCCCCAGTGCTGCTGAGGCCACTGATTGTCAAATCAAGTTTTCAAATAATTTGCAGTCAAATTCTTGACTTCCACTTCAACCTAATGGAAGTTTGTATTCTGTTAGGAGAGAGCTCTGATTTAAAAAAAAATAACTGGGAAATTATAAATTTCTACAGAAAAGAAGACTGTTACTTAGAAAAGTTCTCTGAATGGCTGATCCATCAAGAAAAAGAGATTCCTTAAATATGCATTTGAAATCACACCAATAGCATCAGCAATACAATTAATTCCCAGAGGACTACAGACCTACATGATGAGAGGTTTAAATTTGCTATGAATAATTTCATCCTATCAATCACTCTTGAGGACCACACACCAAAATGATAGCTACTCATGAACTGAGGAGAAAACAGCTCCTTACACTCTCTGAGAGGTCATTCATGGATGGTGGGAGAGTTACCTCAGTAACTCAAAAGGGAAAGTTGTCTTCATTTGTGGAAATTAATTTGGTAATATTAAATCAATGCCAGAGCAATATGGACCATAAAACAGGATAGTACAGATTAATGGATCTAATAAAATTGAGAGAAAAAAAATTAAGTCATTCAGAGAAAAATATTTCAGAGAGCACTGAAATCAGCCAACAAAATATTTAAAAGCAAATCTTTACATTCAGCAGACACACCATACATTTATCCATAAGCATTTTGGTTACCATAACAACTTGATCCATTCACTCAATTATGTCATTTTTATCTCAGCATTTTGGAATTTGAGTGGTTTGTTTAATAACTGCAGTTGCTTTGGGAGCAAAGCGAAGACTTTAAAATTCATTACAGAGTGAAGTTGAAGACTATGCTTTTTTAACTCTACTTTTGGAAAATGAAATTTCTGTCCTTATTCCCTGAGGGGTAAATGTCATATTTAGCAAATAAGCTGATATAAAATGTGCTTATTAAAAAATACAGATTGACAGTAAAAAGTACCCTGTAGCTGACACAGGGAGTGATAACACATACCATGGCCATCATCAAAGAATTCTGTGATAGTTGCTGAAGTGCACTTGGACCAGGGTTTTGAAGCATCAATGCTGGTCAGAATGGAGGACATCAGGCGCTTGTCTTCCATGGAGCCAAAGTTCTCCTCACAGAACTTGGAGTCATCATGGGAAAGTCCAAGTAAGTGCCCTGTGGAAATGAAACAAATAAAAAAAAATTATATGACTATGCAGAGTTTACCAGCTGGAGCTCACAGTCATGTGAGGGAAGGGAACTGTACTCATTTATACTTATCAACAATTGATTTCTTACTGCTTTTCCAAATCACCTAAAGCAAGAAAAACTCTAGAAAGGTGATACATCTTTTTAAACAGCTAAAAATAAAAGTATTTATGATGCAACTAAACAAAGGGTAGCAGAATGAAGGGGAATAAAGCTGCAGAGAGCTGAAGCCTGAACTTAATGCTCAAAATGTTCAGCCTAAGCCAGAAGTTGATTAATAAGATATGCAGGGCTAAACTAAGAGTGCTTCAACAATAAGGACGAGACCACCCATCAAAGCCACTGCAGAAAAAAAAGCCTGATGCCCTGAAAGGGACTCATTCTGCAAGATTTGGCCTTTTCTTTTTTCAGGTAAGTAAAACCATTTTTGTTTGGCAATACTTCCTGTATAAGGCCAGATAAAGCTGGTTTTATGCTGCACTGAGACACTGAATATCTGGAGGTACATGTCAAGTTTCAATCTGATACAGCACTACATACAAAGACTTGCTCTGAAGAGATGACAACAGCTTTGTTTCATTCCAGACAAATGCTGGTGTTGAGCAAAACAATTCACTGCTAAGATTATTATTTCAAACTGACAGAATCCTCTGACAGAGTAACCAAATAATCAGTGCACCACTTCTAACCTGCAGAGCAAAATCTCTGGAAGTGGGCTGAGCATTCAATACATTGTATTTACACTGTATTTACTGATCCAAGACTGCTCACAGATGTACAAATTACCTCACTGCAGAATGTTTGTGAAATAAGGCAGTGAGGGTCTCTCAGTGGAAAAGGAGTTTAATTTTTAAGTCTTTGCCTTGGAACTAAACAGCCCTGGGTGAATAAAAAAAGCTGGAGCATTGATCCAAAGAGTTTGGCAGAGTAACATCCCATGGCACTCAGCACTGGTTCAGTGAGGGATATGAATGATAGTTGGGTGCTCACCAGCAGCTCCAGGATGTAATTTTTCAGAGTGCTCAGCATTTTATAGCACCATTCAGAACTACCCAGAATTCTGAGACATGGAGCTTTCAGTCCTGCAGGGCAGAACTGCAGTTTGTCACAGCCTCTGGTACCACTCTATCCATGAGGCCTGTTTCTGACCCAGAGATGGGGCAACTGAGAGGTGTTTTAAAAACTTTTACTCCATTTTCAGTGTCATGTGAAGGGTGAGACAATACAGATGTTATAATTCACACCATCACAATCAAACTATTTCCTAATTCCAATACACTCTAAGTGTTTCTTGGCCTATCAGCTTTTGTCACACCATGCTGTAGATGCCTTAAAGCCAATCACCTAAAACTACCCCTCCTGGGTCCTACTACATTGCATCTTTCATAGTTCTATTCCTCCAAAGTGTCTACTCTTATTTGTAAGGCCACCCTTTGAAACTTGTTTCTAGCTCCATTTCCATCTTCTACCAGAAAGCAGTTTCCACCTTCTGTCAGACTTGAAAAATTCTCTACAAATTCACTTCCCACACCACTCTGCAGCACTTCACCCAAGTCAGATGCAGTTTTGTTCTCCAGACAAATCCCTTTATTGCATAACTGTACTTCACTCTTCAGGACTGCTAATTTTCTACTAAGGACATCCCATGTAAGTACACAACTAAACAATACAGTGCACACATTCACAGCCTGTTAATGCTCCTGCAGCTTGGGCTGCTCTTTCTCTGCTACTTATGACATCTTTCTTTTTTTCTCTTTCATAGAGACAGATAAAAAAATATCCTTTGGATATCAGGAAGCTTGCAGGTAAATGTTCAGCTCTTCACTTTGAGCAGAGACACTGAGGAGTTCTTAACACCGTTGCAATTTAGTCTCCCTCCTCAGAAAAAGCCTGGACAGCCTCAATGGAGAATTTCAGAGTAAATAAATAAAATGAAATGCTTCTCAGGCCGCTGTTCAGCACAGAACATTTCATCCCAAATACTTTGGCAAAAGCAGAGGAATCCGAAACAGGGTCATCTCCTGGAAAGTGTCAGGCTACTGAATTCACCTTTAATGAGAGAGCAGCATAACTTCTCTGCTTCACAGTGATAAATGGGGTGAGCTGAGGACACACCTCATTAGCAGTGTCTACTTTGTCATATTCAATCAGGCCATTGTTCCTGTGCATGACAAGAACCAAGTCACTCACTTGGCAGACTTCAGCCTCTTGGAGGAGAAGCTTCCCAAAGTATTTGTGAATCTCCCTCGTTATGTTTAAAATCTTCAAAAATAATTGAAAAAACCCATCATGACATGGAAAGAAGCAGTAAGTAGTGAATAATTTGCAAAATACATAAATCTGATTGTCAGTGTTTGGGCTTCTAAATGAGCCCCCAGTTATGTTAGTGAGGACAACAGCATTAAATATATGGATTTTAGCTCTCCATATTGATTTGCCAGTTAATTTTGTATGCACATGTCCTGGGATGACAAACACATTCACTTACAAACCCTGTGAATGCAACTCTCAAAGGATTTTATGGAGCTAAAATTCCTAATTCTTACCACAACCTAAATTTCTCCCTGTCCTAACTTTGCCTTTTAAGGCACTCTGACCAGACTTAGAAGTGATTAAAGCATATGACAAGTTCCCAATGATGCTGCAATCTGGTTTTGCATTTCATTGAAAAGAATAAAAATTCAAAATATCATAGGGCTGTGTAATCTCTAAATACTGCCTGGCTAAGTTTTGCTCCTTTTAGCACAGAAGTGAGAACAGCAAAGTTCTTTGACACCTGTACCCTTCATCCTTTTGCATCCAAAAATGAAGGGAGGGACACTTCCTTTCCTACTTCAAGAAGTCTCTCCCCACCAGCCCTCACATGCATAAAACCCTGCTGATGTTATTCCATGACATTAATGGTGGTTTCTGGCATTTTCTGGTGGGGTGCTTGCCTTCCAGACTGGAAAGGCTGATCCTTCAAGTGACCCTGCATGGAAGCAGAGCTCTGGAGAAAGCTCTGGTCAGAAGTGAAGACTCGAGGAATACAAATCTTACACAGAAGGCTTTTGAAAACAATGTCAATTTTAGCCCCACCCCATTTTGTACCAGTACGAACGTCAAACTGGGCTATTGAAGAAAAAGAAAAGGCTCCCAGCAGCTGTGTAAAATGATGACTGATTGAGAATGGGTTCGTAGATTATCTGCTGTTTTCTACTTAATGAAGCATCTTACTGGTGCTGACAGTTCCCACTGAGTGAAAATGACATTATACAATTTTACCAGCAGGATGGTGTTTAGTTAAGTTATGCTGTAGGAATGCACAAAATGGTGAAGGAAACAGATGGAGGGGAGGCAGGGCTTGCCCTCTTGTAGCCAAGGAGGAGGTGGGCTGCTTGTAAATTCATCTCAAACTCCAAAAAAACCAACTACCCAAATGGAGTGACATCCTCCATCACAGCTTTCCCAACACATGCTACAGTCCAACAGGAAACAATCCCTGAAAAGGGTTCAAAAATGATCCCTACACCTTGCAGGAATGGGGGGTATATCCCTAATACAAGGTGGGAATACTTCAGAGAAATTATGACAAATCAGTTAAAACTTTCATCCTCTCGAAGGATCAGGACACAAGAGCCCTGCAGGGAAAGCAGGAGTGTGGTGAAGCAGCTCTCTTACTCTCAGGAAGAGTGGGAAGCAAACCAGAATCACAGAATATCCTGAGCTGGAAGGAACCCACAAGGATCACCCAAGTCCAGCTCCCTGCCCTGCACAGGACAGCCCCAAGAATCCCACCCTGTGCCTGAGAGCATTGTCCAAATGCTTCTTGGAGCCTGGATATTTCTGGGTTTTCTTAATATACAGTTCTGGACTATCTGCAGAGGTTCTCTGAGTGAACAGCATGCATACTGTCCTACGTTTCTCACTGGTATTTCAAGCATTAGAAACAAGAAAACAGAAAATATCCACAACATACAGCAAGCCAACTCCAGGCTTTGCTAAAGCACAAACCAAGGTGGGTCTCCTGGGAAAAAAGCCACCTGCTTATGGACAAGAATTTGGACAGCATGTCAAAGAGCAGCTCTTGCACTCCCTCTGACCACAGGAGACATGCAAGGTGACACAGCAGGCTGAAAATGCTGCAGGCATTGTAATTTGCTTTCTCAGAGGAGCTCAGCTCAGATGAAGCACGTGTTTGCCAGTGAGGTCATGCCTTCCACCTCATTTCCAGCTGGGACAACTGGGGAGCAAAAGAAGGTCAAGAGATTTGCCCCAGGTTCCCCTGTGAGTCAGTGGCTCTCGTGGGATCAGGGCTCAGGAAGCTCCTGGCTCAACAATCCTTGGGCTAATAATCACCAGGCCAGACCTTCTGCTCCAGCCTCCTGCTCTCCCCTTGGCTAAACAAAGATTGCACGTGGCAACCCTGTCAAAATAAAACCATTTCTTCTGGCATGGGCTGTTTTTCTAGCTCCTGTGAGTTTCTGACTCCTTCTTAAGAACTTCATGCTGCTATCACTCAGGAATCCTCTTGAAGTCATGATGGACCTAAGCAATAACAATTAATAAAGCTGGTGAAGTGATTTGGATTAGACAAGCTTACAAAAAATAAAGCATAGACTATAAAACTAGACATTCCTCTTTTTTTTATTCTTGAACTTTACTTCCAGTTTTCTTTTCTTTGACTGCTATCAGCCACTTATGAAAGAAAAAGGATTTTAAAAATCACTCTGGCTTTTAAATCTCCAGCCCAGAGGCAGTTTTTAATATTTCTGGCTTAAAAGAGTTCTTCAGACTCAATGAAACAATAGTCTGGAGTGCAGCTTCTTCTCGGGAGCAGACATTAAAAAAAAAAAAGCCCCAATCAGACATTTACCCACCAGTGCTGCAGACTTTACACAAAACAAACCTGTGCTGAGCTGGCTTGTTGTAACAGACTTGTGGGAGATCACAGACCCATCAGCCCTGTCAGACAGGCAATTCCCAGGCAAGGTTTTGCCCAGGCAATCAGAGCCCACTGTGTCCACACAGACTTAAATAATCCTTAAAAAGATGTGGCCTTGGAGGTCCACACTACACTAATTAATGGGGCATGCAGAAGAGAAATATTCATTTTAATGAAGAAGCAGGAGATGGTGACACCTATTTCACACCTGTTCAGTGCAGAGGAGCTTGGAAAGAACATAATTCACAGTAGCTCATGGTAAATGAATGAACTCTCTGGGAGTACACAGTGCAAGAATGTAAAAATTGCATTGTCTGCTGCACCAGAAGCCTCCCCCCACAAAAACTACCACAAATTACTGGATTGGTATTATCTACCTGCCAGGGAGGAAAGCAATCCCTACTTTACCCTGCAGCCTGGAAGGCTGGGGGCCCAGGCTGAACACTGAACTTCTTTTAGGATCATAAAATCAGAGATCACTTAGGTTGGTTGGAAAAAACCACTGAGCACAACCATAAACCTAACATGGCCAAATCCACCACTAAACCACGTCCGTAACATATTTTTTAATAGTGACTGCTGTGAAATATTAGGCAAAACTCAGCTTTACAGTTTGCTTTAAGCACCATGTCTGTTGCAGGTGATATATTTTATATAACATTACAACTTAATAAAAATATTGCTGGGCAAGCCAAGAATTTTTATTCAAAATTTTAACCAGCAACATTTTAGACAGCTGATGTTTGCTCTTTGAGGCATCAGCTTAATTTTCTGCCCCACCTTCAGCTCTTGTGAAGGCTTTGCTTTGTCTGCCCACCTTTCCTCTTAATCAAAAGGGGTATGTTCATGAAGGCTTAACTTGAGAGCTTTTGCAAGCAGAAATTAAGATAGAACTTGGGAAAAAAAAAGGTTCAAAGAGGAGGAATCAAGCAATTTTCATGATGTATGTATAAATGAGTGTACTCTCTGGGGTTTTTTACTGTTGTTTTAAGAAAGCAAATCTGCCTAATTACAATTACCTGGATATTTGCCTAAACTTCATCTGTCATGAAGGACACCTAATAGGAGACTCACAACCTCCACTGCTTTTCTCATGTGGCTGTGAGACTGTGCCCTTGGCAATGTATCCCCCTGGAAATGAAAGGCTCCAGGAGATTTGTAGCTGTCAGGTCTGAAGCTTGTCTTTATCTGCTTTATCTTGACAGCCTGGAAATCAAAGGGCTGCATGTTCAGCAGAACGTGGCAAAGGAAAATTGCTGTCTTTAGTTACTTTTGAACACACACAAAATGAGCACATGTGGTAAACAAGGAGTGGGAGGATTTTTTGACTCTTCTACAGACATCAAAAACTCCTGTAAGTATCACACACGTTGTTCTCAGTTTCATTTGTTACTGAAGGAGTCAGAATCAGAGTTTGCTGTAAGTTAGACATGGTATTCCTTCCTCAGTGGCCTGCAGTTTAAACACAGCTCAGGCTCTGAATGAACAGCTCCAACCCACTCAGAGCTCATGGCATTCTGATGCATTTCAGTGAACCACCTGAGCAGAGATGCCAGGAGCAATACCTCACTTCTAAAATGGCTTTTTTACAGAAAATGATGCTCCCTAATACATTTTGCTGACAGTGCTCATGACACTTGTGTCCTCAGTGGTGACAGAGGCCACAGAGTGATGCCATGCTGGAAAAGATTTGGTATCAAACTCATTATTATTATTATATGAAGAAAATTCTTGGGTGTGAGGGCAGTGAGGCCCTGGCACAGAAAAGCTGTGGTTGCCCCATCCCTGGAAGTGTTCAAGGCCAGCTTGAAGCAACCTGGAATAGTGGAAGGTATCCCTGGCCATGGCAGGGGGTGGAACTGGACAATTTTTAAGGCCCCCTTCCAACCCAAACCATTCCATGATTTTTGAGCTTTAGTTTCTGTGCATCCCCTTGGTTTCAGGCATTACACAGCCCAGCTGTGGAGGATGTTGTGATAACTCCTCATAACCACAGAAAATGATGCTGAGCAGAGACCTTGAAAAGGCATTCTGTGCATCCCTCTGCCCTGGGGTAGGATCAGCATCCCCTGAGCCACAGCTGCTTCAGCCAGATGGCTCCTGTGAACCTCCAGCATCCGAGCCTCCCCAAGCACTTCACTCCTGCCCTCAACTGTCCTGCTCAGATGATTTTGGCTAATGCTTAAAGCAAATCTTCCCTGATGCAATTTCAGGCCATTACCCCTTGTGCTGTCCCAGGTGGACATAGGGAATGATTTATTATGCAAATTTTTGCAGCAATTTTTAAAACATATTTGAAGGCTGCTTTTATCCCACCCTTTGGCCTTGCCTCCCCAAAAGTCACATGTGAAAGATAAAAGGCAACTAATTAACAAAGGTTTAATTAGTTCCACGCAGCAATGCTAAAGCTATAGCCTAAAAATAAAAGACTTGGAAAGAACATCAGTAAGCCATATTACTCAGGAGGACAGAAGGAGTAACTGCATGCCAGAGTGTTTGTGTAACAGAGGAGTAGGAACACTGCAAAGGTCAAATGAACATTATCACTGAGAAAAAAAGGCTGTATTGCCTCTTTTTTAAAAAGTAAGTTTCTTAAGATTGATGGAAAGAACAAAGATAAATATAATTTAAAATGTTAGAGCCATGCAACTCCCACTGAGCAGTACTGGAGCTTTGCCTGCTTGAAGGCTGCAGGAAGGATGCTTTTGTACTTAAGGACCAGATTAAAACTCAGGAGACTCTAGATCAAAACTCAGGTTTAATTCTTGGCTTTCCCTGGCACTCCCTTTGTGATTTGGGGAAATTTCCTATAGATAAAACAAGCAGTAGCTCCTCTTAGATCCCCTTGAACTCTTCTCATTCTGCTTTTGTAGATGGCAAACTGCTCAGGGTGGTGGAATGCTTGTGCCAAAGCACAGTGGGACTCCAGCACAAACTTCTGACCATGACTGTACCTCAAACACAGCACCAGGCTGCAAAACATGGAAACATCCCATCACAAAGTATGTCAAATGTAATTCCAACTGACTGACTGTGCCTGCTGCTGGATCGTGCTGATCTTCACTTGTTTATAATTCAGCACTGTCAAAGTAACAAACCTCTGATCCAAAAGTCCAGACTATTAGAGTGCAAATCTCATTGGTTTTGCTTCCTGATGGTTATTTTAGTAAGGGACACATGGAGAAGCAATGTAGGGCTGCCCTAAGAAAAACATCAAATAACTGTTGAGATTATGAGCAATCTCAGGTTCTTTACTGCTCCCTTCCACATGTCCCCAGGAGGCAGAGAAGTGCATGAAGCAAGGAAACATCATTTTTTGCAGACAATAGGCTGCTGACAACAAAAGCTTGGAGAATGGCTATATACTGTGCCTAAGCTCAGACAGCTCTGCAGAGCTCTGGAGGTGTAGTTGAAGGAGTTGCTAGAAGTGAAAAAAAGCACCCATATGCCACAACAGGGTGATGATTTCAGGCAAGAATCCAGGGGGTTATTTTTGAGAAAATGAAGCTACTGCTGTCCCACTGACAGCAGTACACACCCTGCTAGAAAATAACCAGATATGGATTTACTGTTGGTGGCTGGATGCCTTGGCAGGCCGTGATTTCAAAGTAACATTAATGGTACTAGCACTGCTCCCCTGTATTCTCAGGAGAAACTGGATTACCACATTCAAAGCCACAAGGTTTCTTTTCAGGTTTTTGTTGCATTATCCTATTTTTTTTTTCCATTTGACATTGGAGACAAGCTGTTACTGATTTTTCTACATACAAGTAAGACAAGATTTAGGTCCTACCTTATCAAACTTTACATGAAGATCTCCATCTCTTATTGCCAGCTAATCATTTATACCAAGAATTTGGTTGAATCTATTCCTTCCTGTGCTCTCCTCTACAGGCCTGTGGAGGTTTTTGCTGTTGCTGCTCATTCATTCACTCTCCCTCAAAAAACACTGCTCAAAATCCATCTATTTTATCTGGAAGAAATAAAACAAACATCTCCCACGTGATGTGGCAGAAACCCTGGCAACAGAAGCAGCAGGTTTGTTCTGCAGCAAAGCTGCTTTTAGGCTTGCTGTGCACCAATCCAACACGAGCCCCCGGGCTGTGCATCCTCCTGTTGGGTTGAGCTGCAGTTCAATTTACTTTGGTTGCCTTCCAGAGAAAGATTCTGAGCCTGGAAAATGCTCTTGGATCCTTCAGAGGGGAAGGAAGAGCATTCAGATCCACTGGAAGTCACACTGAGGACACTCTGAGGATCAAGTCCATGCTAAAGATGCTGCATCTGCTCCCCATGCACAAAAACCCCTGAGAGTGACTCTGCTTCAGCCAGTGGCTCACCTTGACCTTCCAAGTGCAAGACAAGAACATCTCAGGCTCAGACCATCCCCTCTGACTGAGGAACTGAGCCACTGTAAAATTAAAGCTACACCCTGCCCGCAGGACAGGGGGAACTTGGAGATTTCTGGATTGCAGGAAGAAATCTGGTCTCCAAATAAAATACAGCAAGGTTTTCCCCAAAGTGCTTAACTAAAGGGTATCCATGCCACACTTTTATTTTTCATCCTTTTTTGACCTTTGATTTAATTTAAGTACTCCAGCAATTTTAGCTGTGTTTTCTTCTCAGCTTCTCCCACTTCAGGCCACACACACAAAGATCATTCTGTGACTTGACACCCCTCCTTTCTTAAAAACTTCTGGTGAGGAGGGAAAAAAAAAAAAGAGGATGTTATTTTAAACAGCCTCAAACTTGAGGTTTTATGTCCATTAGGGTTCTTATTTATTCATTTCAATTCATGCCTTTTTTACATTGAAAATTATAGTTTTTAGAGATTCCTGTAAATGCCTAGGTATGTAAATGGCCTTTCTCCAAAATGTGCTTCTAGATCACCAAAAATAATTCACTTTTGCTGATATTTTCTCTGTGTGGAATTCAAGGTAACAATGTGAATGTTTACTGCTCATCCTTATCTTTACTGATCAGTGTTCTTTCATTTTTAATCTACCCAAAAATGTATTTATTGCTGCCAAAATGGCAGGAAAGACATTGTTTTCCTCGTCACACACTAGAACCACCATCAAGAGGGCTCCTCATCCAAACCTATCCATGACCCTCAGCAGACACATCACTTCTGGGTGCAAGGGACACAAGCAGTGTCCCCAGCACTCAGGCTAAGTTTGCCATTTAACCCATCCCAGATTTGTGATGGCTCACTCACAGCATCCACATCCCATGTGAATCTGTCTTTCTACACTGCTGCAGCTTTCTCTAAATGCACTGAATTAGTGAGTCCAGAGGACTTTTTCTTTTGTTGTGACATTACTGCTTACTAAAATAAAATTTCTGCTTTGGGGACTCATCCTGCAGCAGTATTTCATGTTTTCATGCAATGTTTGATCACTTCTCCAGCCACCACTGATGCAATTCCTTTGCAGAGCCATAAGAGGAGCAGGGTTAGGATCACTTGTCACTGAAGATCAGGTCATTTTCCATCCTTGGTGACCTCTGTTTCCTCAGCCATATGTATAAGGCACTCAGATCTCAGGCTCTACCTGCAAGCTCCTTGAAAATGGAACCACTGCAATGATACTCCCAAAGCAAACTTTACTTTGGTTTGGCACGAGGTACAAGGCAATTCAGCAGCTGGCTCTCTCTGAAAGTTCTCCTTTCCTTGTCATTTCCTTCCAAGAATATTTTTTTTTAAAAAAGACAAAAAAAAGAACATTCCCCACTTTCAAACTGCTGTTCACTCCCCAAAGTGAAGAGTCCTTATAGCACATGTATTTCCAGTGAACATAGTTCACAAAACATCAGCAAATTAAACATTATCAAGATGGCAGCATCTCTCTTGAAGGGTTATATCATGACATAGTAAGTAATAACTCATATCCCAGAACACAAACTTTCTTCTGTCACTAATTCTATCCTAAACCCCTCTGAAGGGTACATGCAAGGCTCCTAATTTAACTGCTGTTCTCTGAGGTGGAAACTGAAACAAAGCTAAACAGGTTTTGTGACCATACTTTTATCACCTAAATACTATTTCACTTTTTACAGGATTGAAAACGAATTTCTGTACACTTACAAAGATACTGCAATGATGTTGGATTTTTGCCACAAAAGCTCTTCTCTGCAGGTAATACAAGGAAAAAAGCCTCCTAATAGCACATGCAACAAGCTGAAAAATGTGACTTGTTTTCTAATAAATAAGTGCATGCAAATCACAACAGATGGGCCAAAAGCTTTCTCAGGAGGACCACGCACAGACATCTCTGGGCAGTAGCAGCAGCCTTTGAATTTTCACTTCAACTGCTGCTTAGAAAGGCCACTGTCAGGGAGGAAACACCTACTGTGCGCCTTCCCCTGCCTTCTGATCCCTTATTAGTTAACCCTGAAGTGCATATGTACACAGCCCTAATCCCCAGGCGGGGCTCTGGGCCGGGGGAAATCTGGAATTAATTGCGGGGTATTTTGGTTCCTAATGCAGCTGTTGGGAGTGTTTGGCTTGGCAGGGGAACAGAAAAGGCACTGCATACCAATTTCGTGAGCCACCGTAAAAGCTGCGTGGAGGCCGTCGTCTTCAATCACCGCGCAGCTGCGCTCGGGGGAGCAGATGGTCCCAACGTCTGCCATTCCCAGGGTATCACAGGAATGATGCCCACATAAATCCTGCCCAGGAAGGGGAAAAGAAAAATCAAAAAAAAAGAAAAAAAAAAATCGTTACAATGAATTTTTACACCCAGCGGTAAGAACCGGTTAAATGCGCCTTTGCCAATGGCAGGTCCCGGGTGAAAGTATCAGTGCAAAGTTCCAGCTAAAGATGTTAAAAGCACAGCAAGGCTTTTATCCCTGGTAAGGTCAGTGGGAGTATTTCCATGGACTTTAACAGGTTTTAGATACATTCTGCAGCTAATTGTTGTTAGTTGTTGCTGCTAATTGTTGTTAGTTACATTTGTATTTGTATTAGTTAAATTTGTAAATTTGTATTTCTGCCATGCTCACACTTGCACTGAGGTAGGCGCTGAAAATATGATGTGGAAGCATTTCCTCATTGACAATAAAACCAGAAAATTCTCTTTATTTACAGACAGTAAACCAAAGCCCAGAGAATGCTTCAGCTTCCTGATCAGTCCTTGAACCAGAGATCCCCTTTCTTTTCTGAAGCCAATCCTATATTCTCATTTAACAGAAATGAGATTGCTACATGTGAAACCTCATTCCACATCTGTCAAGCAGTACAATTACTTGTGTCTTACCCAATAATATACCAAGTATTAAGCAATCCTCAGAGATTGCTGAGAGTCAGTGGTATGAGAAAGTGCAAAATCCCAACTTAACCACTTCTCCCACAAGTGGATATGGGGGTGTCTCCGAAAACCATGCAGGTAGCATCAGGTTTTGTCTTTCAACTTTGGTCAGACATTGTGCTTTTATCACCAGCAGCAATTCCTCCATGCTTCTGTTGAAGCAGAGGGAAGAATATTACTGTGCATGTGCATATATACACATTTTTTGGATGAGCAGGAGAAGTAGGGGCCATGCTATTTGGAACACTTCAACATTTTGTTGTGGTTGAATGAAATTGTCATTTTTAAGCCATGACAAATGTTATTATCAAACTGATCAAAGGGCACTTCTTTCCCTTCATTTTCAAGATTCTCTTCTTCCCTTCAGATCTCTTTCTACAAGGACTTCCTTTTATGAAGCCTTTCATAATTAATCCACCTGAATAACAGACACCTTTTGGGAGGCTTCAGAGCAGCAGTGTTCACTGATTATGACAGGTAAGGCAAAGCTAGAAAAGCACAGGATTCAAATCCCACTGAAGTCAAAGAAAACCACACCTAATGCACAGATACTGTGACAGCATCTCTTACAAACACACACAAGAAAAAAAAAAAGAAAAAAGGTGGGGTTTTTTTCCCAACAAAGGAAATTTTCAAGCTAAAAATACAAAGCAGTATTACATCTATGAAGAAATTTCAGGCTCAGTTCTGGCTTCAAGGAAACTATCAGTGAGACAAGAAGACACCATCTTAAGCTTGATGTTTAGGTTGGACATTCAGTAAGAATTTCTTCACAGAGAGGGTGATTAGATACTGGAAGGAGCTGCCCAGAGAGGGGGTGGAGTCCCCATCCCTGGAGGTGTTTAAGGAAAGACTGGATGTGGCACTCAGTGTCATGGTCTAGCACAAGGTGGTTGGACTCAGTGATCTCAGAGGTCATTTCCAACATGACTGATCCTGTCATTCTGTGATGGAGCAATGTGACCTGAATCCACACAAGCAGCTGACCTGAAATTCTTACACAAGTACTGAAAAGCACATAAATCACACAGAAAGCAGCTTACTGGAGGAGGGCTAGACAGGTTGGGAATGCCAAAACAGTATAAACTGCACTAATTCAGGCTTTGTCTCTGCATGCAGGTCCTATGTCACTCAGTATTTTCTGGTATTTGGGTGTCATTATTACACAGGTACTGACATCACTGCTGCTCCCAGTGTGGCACAATGGTATCAGCACCCAGATGCCTCACACCACTCAGGATTTACTCCCATTTGCACACAAGAAGCATCTACACTGGGAATTTACAGCAGCAGCCACAGCCAGACTTCACAATGATTCACCAGGTTTGATGACACAAACACAACTAAAAAAATATAAATTTTTCTAAGCAGACAATCTTGTAAACTTCCACAGAGCTAATTCTGATGGGATGTGTGGAGCGTGGAATATCAGGACAGAGATGTTAGCATTATCTCACCTCAGCATTTCAAAAGCTGTGCCCAGGATGGCATTACAATGTCTTCCCTGGACATCAGGGCTGGTCCCAGAAAATCCCACAGCAGGAAAGACAAGATTCAGCACACTGCTGCTATGCCAAATCACCTAGCTCCTCCAACTCCCCACAGACAGCTGGCAAACAGGTGTCCTCAGATGACGTGGGACCAGCCATCCCCAGGAAGTAGAAGAGTGCCCACCCTGGGGTCAGACAGTGGTGGCAGTGCTCCAGCAGAGCCCTGGTCCCTCAGTAGCCCCGTGGCCAGCTCCCTGTGGTCCCCCAGCAGCCGGTGTGGGAGTCCTGCAGCCGCCGCCAAATCCCAGCTGGGAAGCAGCAGAGGGGCTTGTAAAGGATTTTGGAAACAAGGACAGGAAATGATTTTCTGGCATCAGCTCCTTTGTCAGAAGCTGTTATGGGGATGTCTGTGGGTCGCCCATCTGCTGCTAGAGCAGGGCATGCCATGGCAGTGCTTTGGGCAGAGCATGGATTGAGCATCCTGGTTTTCCCTGCCAATTCCAGCCCTCGGTGGCTGCCTGAGGATGCTCATATGCAGATAAGGCTGACATTATCAAAAATCATTTAGGCAAATTACTGAGGGCTCCTCTATGTTGTCATTATCTCATTCACTTCTTTACTTCTCCTGCCTCTGCATGATTTGAACTGGAATATATTTCTGCTCCTAGTGTATACTAAAAACAAAGCTGCAGCCTGTCAAGAGGCATCTCTGAGACAAATATTCTGAAAAGTTTGCTTTTGGGTCAATTCACCAATACCAGCTTCCAAACAGTTTGACTGCAAGTGATGTTACTGAAAATCATGCCTGCTTAGCCATCAAACACTGGCTATGGATTATTTACTACCAGAATCAAGAGCTATATTTGTTTTTTGCTTTCCTGGGCAGTCCTGGAAAGCAGTCTACTACTTTCATGAAGTAAACTTTTTGGGAGCACAGTAGAAGGTTTTATTTCCCTGGAAAATATTTTAACTTTTTGTTAAAAACAGGCTTCAATGTAATGATGCAATCTTAAAAAATCTGTGTGGGCAGCCTCAACTTTTCATACTCCAGCTAAAGCACAAGGAAGGAGGGGACTCGTGATACATAAAATCAGTTTCCAATGATTATTTCACTCTGGGGTTTTTTGCTTCTACTAGAAAGTTAATCAGCTACTCAGATCTTGATGCTCAATTGCCTTGAAACAGTGGCAGAAGAGTTCAAGAATGTTTTTTGATATTTCTAAAGAAGGAAAACAGCATGGCCCTTGATCTGCTTTACAGTAGTTTCAAAACAGAAGAATGGCAAGGAAATGCATTTGCTATGCAGGAGCCAAGAGATGTTGAGACTTAAGCTTTGGCAAAGGAATGGCTTAGTAAAACTAAGCTGTACATCACAAGCCTAGTAGTTAATTAGACAGCTCATTAGAGGCCAAGTTTTCTTGGCCTTCTGAATCCATCAGGAGCAGCTGGCTGGCTGCCATGTATACATGGCCTTGTTGTGAAGGGAGGTAACTGTCACCATGTCCGGGCTGGAGCAGGGAGCTCATTTCACCTGAAATGTGTTCTACAGTAGGTTTCAAACAAGAATAAACTGTTTAGTGAAACCTGGTATTAGGTCAGAGCCCGCTGACCAGATCCCAATCATGATGTGAGCACCAACGTGGACACTTTGGTGGGATTTAAGGGCAGAAGAACATGTCTTCAGGTCTTTTGAGTTATCTACCCCTCACTGGGCTTGCAGTTTGGGATCCTGTGGGCCCCAAAGTGCCACAGTTCCACAGTCTGGAACAGCTGGGCACTTTGCTTACTGGTTCAGATGTTCCAGATGTTCCTCCACCTTTAGCCCTGATGGAAGCTGAGCCCACAGAGCTTCTCAGACCAGAATGAGAGGAACCCACAGGATGAAGCTTTGTAGCAGGTCAAGCTGCACATCACCTTCTTTAAAGCACAGCTAAAACCTTTAAAGTTCTGTTCATTTGTTCTTCTGGTCCTTTTGCAGCAGCTCATCAGCTCAAGCCTTTTCCCAGTAAGAACAGTGGTCCAGCTACAAATTCCTTCCAGGGACAAGGCCAACTAGAAGCATCTTTTTTAGGAGAGCACTTTATGGTCTACACCAGGCTCCTGCCAAGCACACAGGGAGCCGTGGCTCCTCCTGGAGCAGCCCCTGAGCCCACGGTTTCCCTAGCCCAAGCAGCAGCTGAAGTGCAGTCAGGGAAGGGACCCAATTTTTGGTCCCTATTGCTCATCCTTCTTCTTTCCCACTGAACAGCCTGTGGTAAATCACAGAAACAGTGATTGAGGAACCCAGACCACCTCGCTCCAGGCGCTGCGCTCCACTCAGCGGCTTCAGGTCACGATCGCCCTCGTTCTCACCACATGAATTACCCACTAAACAGTGACAGACCTTTGGTCAGAGGGGTGGAAAGTTTCCTTCACACCTGGAACAGCTTACGACCTCCTGGTTAAGGAGCTCTCCTGGGAGGTGGGCGATACAGACCTAAAACCCCTCCAGCAGAGGAAGGAATTAAGCACGACTTTCCGACTTCCTGCAGCAGCGTTCCCACCGCAGGCCTGGGCAGGAGAGTGGGGTCAGGTGGTGTTAGGAACACACACATCCACCCTCCCTTCAGCTCCTCTGCAAAGTGGGTGAACTTTCATTGATGTCACAGCAACCTGGAGTGGCACACGGGGTTTCAAATGCAATGTTCACATGAGCAGAAAGGATCCTGGGTGAGGAAAGGCTGGGTTACTGCTCTGTCCTCCCCTGGCCACATTTTGAGAGGGTGGCCAAAGCCTGGTTACCTTCTGAGGAAAACCACAATGGTGATACTGGCCAAACCCAAATGTATTTCCCCAGCAGCTGAGCTTAAAAATTGAGGTTGTTTGCTTATGAGCCTGGGGCTTGAGCATTTGAAAAAAAAAAAAAAGAAGAAACAGCAAAGTGATACAAACTACAGGTTATTTTAAAATACTGACAAAATGCAAATAAAGCATTTGGGATCTGCATGGGGAGAAGTTTCAGTTATGAAACTGTTGACTGATGACCAAGTAAAAATGTGTGATTTAACCTGCCTAAGCCCACAGTTCCTTTGAGGGGAAACTCCACACCATCTCTCCAGACCAGGGTGAATCAAACTTCTCCTCTATCAGTTATGTCCAACTTTGTTTTCCCTAGGGACATTATTTAAATCTGCAACAAACTTGGTGAAAACACTGTGAAACTGGTATACACATCACACTACAATTTCTTCAGAGTAATAATAATTAACAGTGAAATCTATTCTATTGACCATTGGTACAGTGACTTGTTTTACTGCTAGGGGATAATAATTGTTGGAAGATGATAACAGAGAAAAGAGGAAAAAAAAACAAGAAGAAAGAAGTAGAGCCAAAGAAAGCATGTGCTCCATGCAGTGAAATTATCATCTGCAGAGCTGAGATAATACAAAGCTTGCTGTTAAATTTCAACAGCACTGCCAGATGGACAGTTAAACTAAATCAAACACACCAGCTCCATATAATTACTGTGTAGAAAAAGGCAGGACAGTGGCCTTTGGCTCTAGCATGAACCCTCTGCTCGAGCCAGGCATGATGGCACTATCACAGATGATGCTAACAAGCACTTAGGAAAGGATTTTTTCCTTGCTCCTAATGTCTGTATCTACTGTGAGAAACATCTATTTTAATCTTCAGATGATTCACAACGGGGGGGGAAAGGAAGAGAGCTGGATTTTGTCCAAATGCATTCAATAGTTCACTTGAAATTTAACTAAGGGCCACTAATGAAATAGACTGGATGGATTCTAGGGGATAACTGCAGGCCAGGCTGGACCTCAGAAAAAGAACAGAGTGAGTTCAACTGCAGTTTGCAAGTCCCATCTAATCTACTGCAGCAAATAATCCGGCAAGTGTTTTGTTGCAGCCATAAAAATCCGAAGATAATCTGCTTCCAGCTCCTGCAAACTGTTCACTATAAAAAAGGCTGAAACAGAATAAACTCTAAATTTGCTGTTGACTTCACTGCTATGGACAACAAGTGATCTAATCTCCAGGGAACGAGGGCTTTGCAAGCCCTTCCTCCTCCCCACCACATGGCCAATTCTCTATGGGGTGGAGGAGACTCACCTGGCCACCTGAACTGCATCCTTGCACCACCACATTCCATGGAGGATGCTCTAGGATTCATGAGGCCCAGAGATTTACAGCTGCTGCCAAGGACTCAACCACAAAGTAGTCCAACAGCAGGGGACCCATGTACTCTCTAAGGCTCTTATGGTCAAGCTGCCTTGAGGAAATTTAGAAATATCAGAAAATTATCACATTTGCTTACTGTCAAGTCAGACCTCTGCCATGTTTCATCCTATTCCTCGTGGGTCAAAATGACAGATGGCAACCACTGGGAAAATACACTTCTCATTATCAGATTTAAAAAATCACTGTGGAACCCAACTAAACTTCTGCAATATTTAGTGACAGATGATTTCTGTGTCCACTTAAGGTTTTCACAATAGCCAGACATGTAACTCCATTGATCCTTGCATTTACAGAGTAAACAGAGGACCCACTGCAGCTAATGGACGCTTGCCATCACTGATAAGCAACACAAAGCCTAAAAACAGCTTTAAGATGTTGCCTGTATCACCCCAAACTGAAATCATGTTCATATTGATTTACTGTGATCTGCAGAATAATTGCATTAAAGCCTTTATCCAATTAAATATAGATTATGACCAGAAGTAAGCGGCTGTTTTAACTCAGGATCAGTGAATTTCCTTCTAAATTTTTTTACATAGGAAGCACTTCCTAGTATGAATGATGATGATGATGATGATAACCATAATTTGAACTTATATAAGATAATGTGAACCAGCACTAATTTAATAATATAGGAAAGCTGCCAATGCACTCTCAGTCTACCAATGGTTACTAATTTATCTTTAAAGAAGTAAAGACACCAAAGAGGATGAAGCAACACAGCCGAATTCTGTCAGGATTCTTCCTTCATATAGAAACTCAAATAAAGCCCTCTTTTGGTGTAAAAAAATACCATCCAATCGAATGTCACTCTGGAACAAAGATAATTATTATTTAGGGATTTGTATGGCATCAGCCATGCACAATGCAGATTCTATCCACACAAAGCCAATTCCATACAGCTGAGGCCACGCATTCAGCTGACAAACGATCTGCAAATATTATTCTGTTGACAACACGAAGCTCAAGGTGGCCTCAGTTAGTAAACAACGATGGAAAATGTACCTCCCACGTTTGCCCAATGCCTGAAACCCAAGGCACTTAGAAAGAGACATCTGGATGCTCAAAAATCAGCATGACGATATTCAGAGCCCATCAAAACACGCAGCCACGGCTCGGCGTCTTGTATCTTAGCAACCAACTTCATCCGTCCAAAACAGAGTTGTAAAAGTGGTGCTCTCCTGCCAACTGCTGCCACTCTCATTGAAAAGCTAAACTGGAAAAAATCTCTCCTTTAGTTCAAAGCGGGGCTGTTTTCTCCAGGAAACATCTCCACTGCGTTTTCAATCCTTTAACCCTTTTCGTGTTTACATTCCACAGGGAGCAAATAGATTCATGTTGACATTTCAAGGGTAAGCATATAAAAATCGTGTGGGCTCACACACACTCTCTGCAAAGAACATCATGAACACATGTAGCAAGAAACTCCAGTCTGGTTCTTAATTCAGTCAAACGCTGCCAAACAATGTCCGTGTGCACACAGCAATGCATTAAAGCAGATTAAGTTGTCCTGAACTGCATCGAGCAGCTAATCCCAGAGTTAAGGCTGTTAAAATGTAAACCAAGAAAACACAAGCCTGTGCTTTTCTTCTCATGAAGCAGCCCTGAGCAGCAGTGCAAGCAACATTTGCATCTTAAGAGTGCAAGGAGACCACAGGAACCGTGGTGATTTGTTTATTCTATGCACTACTTACAGTCCAGTGAGGTAATTCTATGCATTGCTCATGAGTCTTTGAAAGCTGATTACTGATTAGCAGCACCCTCTTACTCTGGCAGAAGGGTGCCCATGCAAGGAATTACAGCTAAGCATCTGTAAGGAAACTGCACTTTAAAGTCACATCCTACCTCGTCCAAATTTACTTAATGATTGACTTTAAGGTTCAGTAAGCCTTTTGGAATTGTCATATAGCCCAGGGAAATAAGCAGGAGTAAACACTCTTCAGAGAGAAGTGATGGATTCTGGCCCAGGCTTGATAAGCCATTGGAAAAGATGTTTACAGCAAACCAAAAGACACTCTGACCCAGTCTAGGTAGCCTGCTTTCATGCATGTTATAGCGATAAAAAAATGAAAGCTTGCAAATTGCACTGATGGGCTTTAAACTGCTAAAAAGGGCTCCTGTTGTACAAGTGATGCCTGACACAGAACCTAATGTTTCAACTATTTACAGCTATAAAAGCAAGCCAGGCGCTTTTTTTCCCCCTTCTGGAGCAACTCCTTCCACAAACCATCCAAAGCATCCTTTTTGGCAGACTCCTACGATGTAGCAAAGCCGGAGAACTCAAATGAACGGAAAGTCATGCAGTTATTTTTTTCGTACTTGGGGAAAGGGAAAAAAAGAAAACACCAAGCCCAAACCGCTGAAGGGATATTCTTACAGAACTTCATTGCATAAACTCGGCCACATGTCTACCAGAGCAATGTCCCTTAACGACCTCTGGCAATGTAATTAATCAGCAACCCAGCGTGGAGCAGCAAGGCACGGCTCTGCATGGGCAACACGAGCAGATCCAGCCCACAGCTAATGAGGGCACCCACTTGGGGGGCAGGACAGGGACTGCGGCCCCTTGCCACCACCCAGCCCAGCTCACTCAGCTTGTGCAGCCCTGTTTACCTGCGGTCTGCACTTACGTCCTACACCTGAACCACAAGTGCTGCTGGCTTCCAGCGCGGTGGAGCTATCCTTGCTGGAAATAGCGTCCCGATGTGCTCCACAAGCAAGACGTCTGTGTTCTTAAGGTGCTCTCCACCACCTTCCTTAGCAGGTTTGTTTGGGGACTAATTTAGGCTAGGAAGTGCTATCAGCCCTTCCCGACTGGAGCACCTCTGCAGAGGGTGTTAAACATCTCACGGGGACAGAGAGGACAGTCTGAAGCAAAGGGACGTCAGGCTGAGTCCCACCTCAAAGCTCCCACCTCTCCACCGGGCTGGGGTCCCAACACTGCACTGTGAACCCACGGCGGGGGTGACAGCACAGGCCAGGGGACATACACAAATCTCACGCCCTCTGCCATGCCCGGCAGTGGATGCCGGTCCCTGAGATGCTGCACTGCCCGATGGACGAGCCGGATCCATGAGCTCAGCAAAGCCGAGCAGGGCGGCCGGAGGTCGGGCAGCCCGGCCACCCCAGGCTCGAGGGACACCTCGTCGCTGTCATGGCCGTGCCCATGGCCAGGGCCATGCCTACCTCGCGGGTGAAGAGGATGGCGGCGTCGTAGTGCTCCTCGTGGTCATCGTCGAGGCGGTTGTGCTGGTGCTGCCACTTGCAGAAGTTCTTGAGCGTGGTGGCGGCGTTCCTGTTGACCTCCAGCCCCTTCTCCTTGTCGCCGAGCGCCACCACCTTCACCACGGCCAGCCGCACGTGGTTTTCCAGGCTGGCGTGCGCGTAGAGCCGGGAGGCGATGGAGGCCAGCGTGAGCAGGTAGTGCTGCAGCCCCTTCCCGTACTTGCGCACCATGGAGGCGTCGGCCACCAGCAGCAGCTCCACCTGCCGGGCCCGGGACACGGAGCGCCGCCGCCGCCGGCGCCTCCCGTCCCCTCCCGCCGGCCTGGCGGGGTCTCGGGTCTCGCAGCTGGTGCGGGCCGGCACCGTCTCGAAGCTGAAGCTCTCCCTGCGGAAGACGTGGGGGGCGCGGGCCGGGCCCTCGCCGTAGATCCGCGCCGCGGCCTCTGCGTGCGGAGCGCGGCGCGCCGGGCGCACGGTGTAGCGGGAGCGGCCCACGGCGAAGAAGCCGTCGAGGCCGCCGCAGAGGTTGAAGACGGCGAGCGAGCGCGGGCTGCCGTCCACCGTGCCGCGGTAGTGGCAGCGCGGCCCGTCACGCTCCAGGTCGAGCAGGAAGCGCTGTCCCCCGGCGTAGAGCACGTAGCCCGCCCTGCCGCCCCCCGCGTAGGTCGGGTCGAGGCGCCGCACGGCCCCGCGGGGCGGCCCGGGGGCGGGGGGCCGGGCGGGCGGCGCGCCGGGCTCGGCAGGTGCGGGCGGCGGCGGCGCGGCGCGGCCGGCACGGGCGGCCAGCAGCAGCCACAGCAGCGCCGGCAGCATCCTCGCCTCGGCGCGGGGCAGCGGGCCGGCGGTAATGGTAATTGTGGTGGTGATAATGATGGGAATAACGGGAGCCGGCCGGCGGAGCGCGGCAGCGGAGTTAAGGGATGGGGAGAAAAGGAGAGATGCGGGGAAGGGGTAGGGAAAAAAAAAAAAAAAAAAAAGGAACGACAAGAAAAGAGAAAATAAAAAAAAAGTTCTCCCTCCCGAAGTCAAGTGTGAGTGGGAGAGAAAAAAATGTCAACAAAAGCCGCTCGCGTGTGAACTTTGTGTTTCTCTGCAGGGAAGAGCCGGGAGCACATGGAAAGAGAGAGAGAGAGAGAGAGAGAGAGAGAGAGGCAAAAAAAAAAAAAATTAAAAAAAAAATTAAAAAATTCCCAAATCGCTGCTGCCGGGGAGGCAAAGTGAGGAGAGAGGAAAAGGAGGAGAGACGGCTCGGAGCCGGCAAGTAGAGAAGTTTGAGCACTTCCCACTCCCCTTCCAGTTCTCTGCTGTAGTCACCGGATCATCACCAGCAGCAGCAGCAGCAGCAGGAGCAGGTCTGCTGCGACTCGGCACTTTCTCGGGCTCCGGTGGGCTCCTTTCCTTCTTTTGCCCTCTTTTGTTTTGAAGAGAAGGAGGAGAAGGGGAGAGAAGAAATTCAGGCACCCAAAACCGTCTCGATCGTCTCCGGTGAGATGGTTAAAAAGAAAAAAAAAAAAGAAAAAAAGAAAAAAAAGAGGAAAAAAAGCCCAAGAAGCGGAAAACGTCCTGGATTTCTGTAAAAGCCCCCTCCCTGTATCTTTCCTGTTGTTGTTGTTGTTATCCCCAGTCTGTCGATGTGAACAAGAGGAGAAGGGAGAGAAATGTGAAGATGAGAGGAGGTGGAACAATGAATTTATAGCGGAATGCCATCCTGCAATGGCAATTTCAACAATTCGTCACTGCAGGCTGCCTCTTAAAGGGAGAGCTTCAAAACCACCACTCCCACACTTCCTTCTCATTTAATCAGACAGAAGGAGAAACTTGAGGGGAGGCGGAAAGGGGGAGGGGGGGCGGCTTCGGGGGGAGGAGAAAACCAGCGAGAGTGAGCGGGAGAGAGGGAAGCGGGAGAGGAGAAGAGCCGGGCCACGGCACAGAGACAGACCGGCAGGAGAGAGATGTTTGCCGTGTGTGTGTTTGTGTGTGTGTGTGTGTGTTGTGTGAAAAACGCGAGGTTGCCCCGCATCGCTGGCAGCCGCCGAGCCGCGCGGGGCTCGGGATGTGCCCGCGGCCGGAGCCGCGCTTACCTCGCGTCCTGCCGGGGCTGCGGCTCGCAGAGCTCGGGGAGGACGAAGAGGAGGAGAGGTCTGTGCCTGGCTCCGGAGCCAGCGAGGGAGCGGCCGCGGCTCTGCCGGGCTGATGGAGCCCCCGGGTCCCGCCGTGTCCCCGCTCGGCCCCGGCCCCTGCCCCGGGCAGCGCCGAACTTCCCGGCTTTGTCTGCACCCAGCCTGTCATTAAGTGCCGCAAGCTGTCATCCACCGGGGCGGACCGTGCTTCCCCGAGCCCGGCGGCAGAGTGGGCGGGGAGGAGGTGATGCTTGCTCTGACCTTCGGGATGACTTCGGACCCTTGGGTCATCCCCCCGCTGTCGCACAGAGCCGCTGACCCCGTCCCCTCGTCTGCCGCCCCCTGCTTGGGGCTCCAGCGGGGACAGGTGACCGCAGTCACCTTTGCACTTTAGCATTGCCGGTGCAATGGGTGGAGATGGCGAATGCCCCGTTCTCTCAGCTGGAACGGCTCTGGGAAGGTGAGAGCAAGGGGTCCCCTGAGGATTCCGACTGATTTCCCCCTTCTGAGGTCCAGACCCCACAGCACCAAACAAAAGTGCTTGTTTATCCCATGTTTCCTCTGCACATCCCAGGACAGTGCCAGGAACAGGTGCTCTCTGGCTGCAGGACTCCGCAGGGATGCAGGTCTCCAGCCTCATGCTCACCTGCAAGCAGCAAATAAACCTCTGGCCGCTCTGGAAGAAAATGATGTGCACACCTGTAATGCTTGGCAGGGTCAAAATGGGTGGTGGGATGCACAGACCTGCCCCTGTAGCTTCCAGGGACTGCTTTGCAAGTCCACCATTTCTTTAAGGAGCAGCTTAACTGAAGGCACAAGAGCTTCCAAAATTAATGTTCCCGTGTAAATGATTGCATTAACGTAACCCTGAGGTTGTGCTTAGGAAATGTTTAACTCACCAAAGTTTTGCAAGTGTTCATTCTTCTTTTTCCATTTTTCCGGAAATGGTGATGCCTGCGAACTACAGTTCACTTCTCAACCTCCTGGTATTTCTTTTTCTACATTTCAGTGTTCTGTCATCCCCAAAAATTCTTCACTGGAGTCAGTAAGTTTCAAAATTAGTAAGAGGTATTTATTAGGAAGGTCATACTAACTTTTTGGGCACTGGGCCAGGACTGTTCAACATTTAAAAATTTAAACATTTCTCAGTTACTTAAACTTCTTGTAAAGTTAAAACAGCAGAAAAAAATTAGAGAGAGAAGACATCTTTTGATTGAAAAAAGAACCTGTAATTTTCTTGGATGGGTTTTACTTTTCCTTTGAGCCTAATGCATGTCTGCTCAGCACCAACAATATTTTTATTGACTTCACTGGGACCTGATCAAGCCCTGGATTTGCAAATATGTCTGGGTCCAAACTCCCAGATACCCCTGGGAGAGGTGCTAGAGATGAGATCTGGGATAAGGAATGTATTTTGGATAACGACCTCAGCACATCTCATTAAAGAAGTGTTAGTTTGTCAATGAAAAGGGATATGGTGCACAAGAGGCCAGTGTAATGTTCTCCCAGGCTGCAGCCTAATTCCAACTGTCCGGCCATATAACCTTGGAAAAACAGGAATGCTTGGAAAGGCTGGTGATAATTAAATGGTGTGTCCCACTGCTCATCTCTGGAGTTGTCTTTGATTTCCCAAGTGACCAAAGAAGTTGGCTGGGCTGCCCTGTTACACCAAGCAAGGATCCAGGCTTTCCAGGAAGGTACAAATTATTTTGTGCAAATAACCCCACAGATTAGGAAATCTGTCCTGTTTACATCTCTGAACTGCAATAACTCAGCACAGCATTGCAGTAATGGAAAGATGGGTCAGTCATGCCTCGTGCAATGAGAGGGAACATCTTTCAGTCTGAGAGCCTGGAAGTACAAGGATAAATCACTGGAATGATTCATCTCTTTCCTCGCAGTTTTGCCCTCTTAGCCTCTTTTTACAGTTAGAGCACTGCCTTTAAACAAGAAATCCTGTTAGCATGTCCCAAGTTGTGGATGACACTAAATCCTTGTCAAGCAGTTCTGACCTGGAAATTTCAAGGCTGACCTTTCCCAGCTGAGAGATAGAGAGCCACAAATCCTCAATTAGCTTTGAGGCACAACACAACTCTTGTACACTTTGGATCAAATTCAATCCTGATGAAAGAAGATGCAATCCTCTGGAGTCTCTGGGAGCTACAAGCTGCTGTCATTAAAGTTGTGTTTGACCCCCTGGGTTTGTCTGTGAAAGCCTTTAGGATCCTGCAGATCAGGACTCAGGAATGCCAGGGTAGTAGGGGATTCCTGATCCTATAGTGTTTTAGTCACATTTAGAAACTTTGCCCTAAGCATTACAAACACTCACATGAAGGAGCAGCTGGAGAGATGTGGAGATACTGGAAAGGTTGTTAATGATTTTATCCAGGTGTCCTTCCAGTTTTTAATAAAAGGTCCTGTTTCACATCCCCTCTTTTCCAATGCTCAGGCACATTAGAAGGGGTTAGAAAACCATGAATCCAAGATCTGCCTACAGCCCTGTGACAAGCAGTCAAGGCCTAGCAGGGATGTCCTCCCAGCAGCACCTGTCTTTCACCATTAATTGAACTCCTCCTTCTTGGAAATTAAAATAATTCTGTTCAGTTTTCGTTGTTCTGCTGTTAGGACTGTCTGGCATTTCTAAGCCATGGCACAGGGAAGATGGCAATTACTGTGGGAAGTAACATTTGTTCAGTAAAATTACAAGAAGGCCAAATCAAACCCAAGAATTTTGCCTGCCCAACATGTTCTAAATACCAAAAAAATCAGCATTTGATAGACTTGTGATCAACGTAGGGCTAGAGCTGACCCAGGTTTGGTAAGGTCCTTTTTAAAGATCTACCTGTAGGAACACAATTCTTAACATAGGACAACAATTTGTCCCTCCTGAGGGTGTCTCTTCTGTTACCTCCATAGAAAATTTTAATATGATGATGATCAGAGGGATGGAGCAGCTCTGCTAATAAAGAAAGGCTGAGAAAACTGGGATTGTTCAGCCTGGAGAGAAAAACGCTGGGGTGCCCTAATGCAGCCTTCCAGTCCCTGAAGGGAACTTAGAGGAAAGATGGAGCAAGATTATTTATAACTGCCTGTAACTACAGGAACAGCTTCAAAAGTGAGGATCTTTAGATTAGATATTAGGAAAAAAAAATTACATTCTGAGGCGGCACTTGAGCATGTTGCCCAGAGAAACTGGGGGTGTCTCATCCCTGGAAGTGTCCAGGGCCATGGTTTGGTCTTGTCAGAAGTTTTAATAATGCAAACATGATGATTACATTGCTCAAGTCTGCTCATCTTAAAGCTTCCCTTCAGTGATGCATTAAAACCACTGAAGAAAGTTATTTCTAAGTGGCTCACTAGTAAATAAAATACTCATTATAAGTAATTTTGCAAAGAATTCTTAAAGATTAATATTTTAGGCTAGTCTTCTGGAAAGGACTAGATATTCCAGCTTTTGGAATAAGTTATATAGCCTTTAATCCTCACCCTAGGATAGCAACATATGCTACGTTGTCCCTTTTTTGGACCATGTACCTTTCTGTGGCTTGGATGCTGTGAAAACCTCCTGAGATGGAGACCTGCTGGCAGCTGTTTTGAGTGACTTCAGCTTGCTTGTTGATACTGAAATGGATTTGTGGTTGATAAATAAGAAAACGCCACCATTATTGGTGCATCCTTGCTGCCAGTCTCACCAGATGGGTTGGGAGCCAGGTGCTCCTGGAGACTGAAATAACTTCTCCATCCTTGCCCTCTCCCATTTCCACAGCTGGCATTTCCAAGGAGTCCAGGACAAAGTTTTTCCAGGCCTTCAATTATTTATTTGAAGGTCAAGTAACAGCTACTTCAGAAAAACAATCAGAAAGTATTTTCTCAAGGGAGACACAGGCTGTTGCTCAGTTCCTTGGATGGCATTAGCCAGGTTGTACCTTTGTGCCCCTCAGAAGCCACCCCTGCATTTGTCCACCACTCCTAGCAGTTGTAACTGGCCAGGGTCTTCAGTTTAAACAAAATCATGAACTTAAACCAGTCGTATTTGGTCAGGAATGCAAGTGGTTTTGATGGCAACAGCTCTGGCTTTAAGGCAAAATGTTTTACTTGCTTCTTGATGGGCAATGACACCTTCAAGGGAGTAAAGGAGACACTTTGCTTGGGGGTTGTGTTTTTGTAAGTGGCATGTGCAAGCAGTGGATCAAGGCTATAGCAGTTCCAGGAGGCTGAAAATTTTGGATTTAACATCAGCTTCATTTTTCTGTCAGGGCTGAGGAGGCAGCTGTGAGGGGTGTGGAGTTAAAGTGGGTTGGGCACTTTTCAACTCCTGTATTGTTTTACTGTAACAACACAAGAATGTTGTGAATTTGTGGGTACAGTATCAAATTAAAATAGGAAACTCTCTGAGGTCTGGCTAGAAATCAAATTGTTGAGGTATCATGGAGGAGAAAAAGAGATTTCTGCAAGATTAAACCTGAATAAAAATATATAATGTAATAAAAGTACATGTCTTACAGGTATCCAGGGGAGGGGTGAGCTGGTGGGTCAAAAGAAGCAGTGGGATTGTCTAGTCAGGAGGGGAAGGAGGTGCAAATGACAAATTGTATTTCTTAGGCATTAACCTGGAGAAATAGGCTGGAATGAGCTCCTCACCTTCCAACTTGCTGCAAGAAATGGACTCACATAAGCCATAACACAAGTGAATAATTGTGACCATTGAACCTACCATGAATTTTGTTTAAAAACACGTGTTGGGTGGAGGCAGTGCTCTGTGGGAAGTATCACATGTTAGTAGAGTAAGCATCAGACCCTTCTCCTTTTTTATTTTCTGAACAGCAGCACGATGATCAGAGGATGGGTAAAATGTTAAACTTTCCTTGTAAAAAAAAATGACACTTGTTATAAAAATACATTTGAAGGGTGCAAGAAATGCATGTGATGTATTCTACAGCTGTTCCTTCAGAGGAGTGGAAGGCCTGAAAAACTCTCCAGTGTAGTTTATATGAGGAGCAGCAGCAGACATTTAATTAATCTCAGTCTTAGAATTTTACAGCCAATATGTGGTCTCTGAACATCTCTGCTCTAGTTAGCAGAACATCTGTAGTAGAAAAACAGAGCTCAAATAAATCTGTGTTCTCTTGCACCCCTCCAAACCTTAGCACTTTTTGTCATTATTTCTTTAAATATTTTTCCAAAGATGTGTATGTTCAGCTTCTCCCTGTCCTCCCAGCCCTTCTTTTGCACAGAGCCTGCATATAGATCCTATATTCTCAAATAGCTAGATCTGAAATTCTGGGGCAATTGTAATAAAATAAATGCCTCAAACATTTTATTTTTTTAAATTATTTTCTTTTTCAGTCAAGTTCTCAGTTGCTGCAAATTGGGATGGTTCCACGTGGGCAAATTGTTAGAGGCATAGCTTTATGAATTTGCACATCTATAAATGATATTCCAGGACTGGAGGTGGAATATCTTTTTCCATGTCATCTGAGGCATAAACCAGAAAATGTACTTCCCTAGACTTCAAAGTTGAAACTGTAAGAGTGATTAAAGAGAAATTTAAAACAAACATTCTCTTGCCAGATCTCACCTGGCATTAACACACACGCTCCACCACTTCAGAGATCGAGTTCTGGTTGCTTTGTGCATGGATTTTTCCATCTCAGTCCTGGTTGCCCTGAAACTGGGGGAAGGAAGGACTTTGCAGGTCCTGTGAGGAAGGAGGGAATGCTCTCAGGTGGCACCACTGCCCGGCCCAGAGCTCCATCTCTTCTCCAAAGAGAAATGTGAGCTGTGAAAGGGAAAGGTGGAGAACCCAGAGCTTGCTCTCCCAGCATTAATCCCCAGGCAGGACCATTTTGGGAGCTCTTGCTGTCTAAGAGGGCTTGGAGGTGCTCCCAGGGTGATTCTGGGGCAGGATCATGGTCCTGCTTCTGGAGGGATTCTCCTGTCACCTCCACTGGCTGTGCTTAGGTTTGCACCACAGAGGGGTCACAGGGGATTCCTTAGGGCTGAAACTCAACCAGAAATAAGTTCTCCTGGACACACAGGTAATGGAGAGAGCTAGACCAAAGAAATCCTCCCAGAGGGGCACTGAGTGGGTGCCACGTCCTGAGCCAGCTCTTCCACGTCCAGATCTCCCATCCAGCTGCACTCCTTCCTGGAGCAGCAAGTCGTGCTACTTCAGAGGAACAATGTCAGCTGAGCCCCACACAAGGCTCCTTTCCAAAGGTTTTAGACATTGTGCTGGCTGAGATGTTCAATCTGTAAGACAGGGATGCAGCTTCTGGGCTGTATTTTC
This sequence comes from Haemorhous mexicanus, assembly GCF_027477595.1. Classification (NCBI taxonomy): domain Eukaryota; kingdom Metazoa; phylum Chordata; class Aves; order Passeriformes; family Fringillidae; genus Haemorhous; species Haemorhous mexicanus. The sequence goes on from NC_082342.1 coordinate 1,797,521, forward strand.
CTGTCTCTAGCAGTGGAGAGCATCCATTGAATGATTAGCACAGGCATGTTAATGATCAGCACACACACTGAAGGTTTAGCACATATCCTGCAGCACACTCACTTCCCTCAGAAGGGCTGGGAGGTCCTTGTGACATTTAAATGCAATTTTAGTCTTATTTTAAGGGCTTAAATGGGTCTCAAGTGATGCATTAGGCTCAGGCTGGCCTTGGGCGTAAGGGCGCGATTCACCCCGAAAGAAAAGCCCAAACACGAGTCTCATCACAGCTGCAATATTCATTTCTGGAAGGCTCCCAGCAGGTCTTATCCAAGCCACTACAGACAGGCAGTTTGAGTTTTTCCAGTTCCTAATGATTACACAGTATCCTGGAGTCAGTTGGACAACTTCCACCGAGAGTGAAACTCTTTGTATTTAATATCCCCCGAAAATAAAAGTGGTATAAGAAAAGGGCCTCAGTCTTTTTCTTCTTTTATTGCTGCTGTTGAAAAGGTTTAGCCCACAGGGATTGGAGCACTGGGCAAAAATACAAAATATGCAGTACATCCTGTTACACCAAAGCAGGCAGATCCTCTCCCGTAACAACCAGACCGGTACAATGGGAGACTTTGTCTGGTTTTCCTGACCATACAGCCTGCATGGGCTGTCATTAGGGTTTCCATTTCAGGAAGTTAAATGGTGGAAATTGATAAATATCACGACTCCTTTTTCACCATTGTTCAGGGAGGGTGTGTGTTTGAAAGGGATGGGGGAGCTCTATTACCTGATACTGCCGTGGAAGTGTTCCTGCTACAGGAAATTATTTCTCTCCTTACTGGACACCTAGAATATCATCAAATACGAGTCTTGGAAATCTTCAGCAGCTGTGGTGCAAAGAAATTAAAAAATAAATAAACAAATGCAGTGTTCAACAGATATAATACGTGGGCAGAGCACAGAACAGCTTGATCTTGAGTGGATGTGAACAACTGGTCCTTCCAAAATCCATCCACCCTGACCTTCAGCAGGAGAAAAACCTGAGGTCCACTAGACAAAAACACTCTTCCGCTCTACATCGCGCTACAAAATCTCTTGTGGCCTGAAATGGATTTACAAAGGAATATAAAAACATCCAGCCCACCTTTCATAGCATTCAAACAGGGCAAGAAACTTTCCACTCAAACCAAACTTTTGCTCTCCTGCATAGTCTGAGTTGCAGGGATTTCATCATAGCCTCGAGGCTGCTTCTCAATCACCTATTCTCTCTCTTCTCTGCTCTCTTGCTTGCAATATTTTCAGATTTTTTTTCTCCCAGGGGAATATTTTGCAACGTTCATGTCATGGTCTAGATCATAACCACACCAGGCAACCTTATTTCCTTCCTGATGTTTACTGGGGTTTATGTGCTCCAATATGAACTGACAAATGTGTGTACTCAAGCCCTTGCCAGTGAACAGCACGACTTTCCATGGTTCATAAAAACTCACCCATCCCCAGTGCAGCAGAACCATTCTCCTCTGCTCAGAGCAGGAGTTCACCACTTCCAAACATGGAAACCATATGGTGACATGTTTTAAGAGAAAACATAACCAAGCAATGTCCCACCCATGACCTTTCCCAACAAAAACCTCCCCTTCCCATGCTGGAACTCCATCCAGTAAGGCACCTGGTATCCCTCAAGGTGCCAGCTGCTGTGGTGTGAGGAGGATGAGTGTTACTATGTTTATGCCATGTGTTCACACCCAAAACACTCGGATTGAGCCACTCGACTCATTAAAACTTGGTATTTTCAGGGAAGAAATGAGAGCTTTTGGAAAGGTGTTCCAATGCTTATTAACCTTGACTGGTAAAAAATGGCATCCATCTGAAATCCTTCTAGCTGCAGTGCCCAGACATCACACCTTATTAAGCATTTTCCTGCCAGGCTAAAGAGTCTGCTACTTCTTTTTTCCTAGTTAGTCAAATTATAGATAATAGCTCATCACTCTGACCCTTTCTTGGCAAGACTGAAGCACAGCAAGGACCTTGTGCTTATGCAAAGAACAATTTTTCAGTATTTCAGTCTGTGTTTTGGCCTCCTTCAGCTAATCAAAAATATCTCTAAGCTGTGGACATTGCTGCTGGACAAAGATATTTTTTTTATTGCTGCAGCTTGGCTTCCATAACTCTGTTGGGCAGAGACCACACCAGGAACTCATTACCTGAGGAACAGCAGCAGCTCCTCCCTTTGCTTTTGCTCAGTCCCTGCTTCTCTGGAGAGAATGCTCCTCTTGTAAGGTCGTGGTTTCCAGCAGTGCCTTTGTTTCCAGAGGCACTGCTCTGCTCCAGACTTCATCATCAGGATCCTAAATTCTTCATGCCAGTGTCCAGCCCATTTTAAAGCTTAGTCTGCCTCCAAAGCTGATTTTATGATTTATGTGACTCTGATTTTATACTTCAGTCACCAGTGGCATCCCTCAGGGCTCTCTATTGGGACAGATTAGATAAAAGGAAGGAATTCTGCCCTGTGAAGGTGGGGAGGTGCTGGCACAGGGCCCCTGGAAGTGTCCAAGGCCAGCTTGGATGAAACTCTGAGAAACCTGGGACAGTGAAAGATGTCCCTATCCACAACAGTGGGGTTGGAACTAGATGATCTTTCAGGTCCCTTCCAACCAAGGTCATTTTATGACTCCATGATTCTCTGTGTATTTGCAGGCTACTGATAAAATGATTAAACTGTGTTGTGCTGTGAATTGTGTATTTTGCTATGGAGAAGGAAAGCCTTGCTTGATGCTGTCTCTTCACAATCACACGTTGAGGTCTCTCAGTTTCCAGTCCAGTCAACGTTTGCTGCATATTTTCTACTCCTCAGCAAATCCACATGAACAACCCTGAGCAACCACAGCGTAATGAGGGTGAATAAGAGTTCTTGGTTGCACAGTCACTTCCTCCCTAGCCCCTGTGAGCTGCAGCCTTTGCCTTCCAGGCCTGAGGCTGCTGTGTAGGACGTGGCTGTGGGGGTCCCTGAGTGAAGTCAGCCTTCCTGAGTGCCACTGACAGAGACACGACCTCACTGCAGCCCTGTTTTGGCTGCTTGGACACGTTTCTACTTATAGGGCTCCCTCCTGCACTTCACAGAGACATAAAACCCCCCTGTCCTTTCCTGTTTGCATCTTCTGAAGAGCTCATTTTGGAAAATTCTAATTGCAGGGTTTTTTTCTCTTACTTAGAACAGTCTGTCTGCAGTTTTGTGTAGATGAGGTCAGAGCAATTTTGTAGTGAAGAGCATTGTAGCAGTCTCACATCCTCACTCCCCAGTCAGGGGATCAGGGAGAGAATTGGAAGAGTAAAAGCTGGAAACCTCATGGGTCGAGATAAAGACAATTCAATGGGGAAAGCAAAGGCTGCACACAAGCCAAGCAAAACAAGAAATTAATTCACTTTTTCCCATGGGCAGGTGCTCAGCATCCCCAGGAGAGCAGGGATCCCCATCACACCTAACATGATTTGAGAACACAAACCCCACCACTCTAAGTGTCCCCTCTTCTTCCTTCTTCCCTACCCTTTATATCCTGAGCAGGATGTCACTGGGATATCCCTTTGGTCAGCTGGGGTCACCTGTCCTGGCGGTGTCCCCTGCACCCACAACCTCCTCCCCAGGAGCACCAAAAGCAGGAAAGGCCTTGGCTCTGGGTGAGCCCTGCCCAGCAATAACAAAACCATCTCTGCATTATCAGACCCAAAACACAGCCCCACATCAGCCACTGGGGAAAAAATTACCTCTACCCCAGCTGAAACCAGCACAAGGAGAAAACATTTAGTGGGTGAGGAAAATCTGCAAGTCCTTGAGAAAAAGCCTCACTGCACATCACTGTGCACAAGCTGTACTTGTCCTTGGAAGCAAATGCTGAGTGAGGTGCAATATTTGATTGGTTTTGGTGTTTTTTTTGATCTGTGTGCTCATTTACAGAGATACTGAGTAGTCCCCATTCCAAGCAGCCAAGGAATGCAGTGAGAATGCAGCACTCACGCACATATGGAAATGCATGGCTGCACCCAATGCAAGGCCCATCAGACTGTCTGCTGCCTGCAGTGTAACCCCTGTGGCCCTCTCTCCTCCCTCATTTGCCTAACCCTGTTTTAACAAGCACCTGGAATGCTTCAGCTGGGATGTTCCTGCTGTTCCTGCACTGCAGGCCCCCAGGACTCCCTCACATTCTTCTCTTGACACTGTGACTCAATGGGGCACAGGCAGAATTCCAAAACAAAGCCAGCAGATGCTGTGGGTCCCTGAAAGCCACATGAAGTTGGTTTTCTGATGGTTTTCATTATGTTGTGGTGTGAGTGCCCTGCATTCACATGGCTTTACGGATTTTAGCAAGCTCTGCCCTTAGTTTGAGTTTCAGGCTCTTTCTGCAGATTTGAGGGCACTCTGTGTGCATTTAAAGGGGGGATTTTATTTCATTTTTTAATGCTGGAAAGCAAAACACTCCCTTTCTCCTTTACTTGCTGTGCTACCAGGAAAACACTGGGAGAGTTATTGGTCAATGCCTCTTAGAGTAAAAGTTAGTAATGCTTCCCAGTAATAAATGTTGTGGCAAAGACATGAATTCCTTTCACGTTCTGAATCAGATTCTTTTTTTCCCCTCCAAACCATCCCTCAGATCTGAGGCACTCTGAAAAGAAGGGTTTTCATACTGAACCCAGAACTCTCTGTATTGTTAATGGGACTGTCAAGGTGCTGTTTTCACAAGATGTGATTCAGAGAGCTCAGCCACCCACACAGGCAACTGCAACCACACGAGGCAACACTTCAGAGCATCCTATCTGAGAATCCATCTAGAGGACACTTCAGACAGACCTGAGGCTCCTCTGCTCCTGCTTGGAAGTGCCTGGACACCAGCCAGCTCTAATTTAGAAGTCCTGCAGACATGTTTGCTCAGTTCTGTGCTTGAGCTAATGTATCAAAGCCCTTGCAATCATCTGCCTTGAGATGATGCCTTGTAGGTAAAGCTCCGTCTCAGGTGATCCGGAGTTTTGTTCCCTGGTGGATGTCAGAGGAATTTTGCCTCAGAAGAAAGGCACTCAGGGGAGGAGGTGTTTTTCTGCTTTCTGCTAGGCCATACCCATTGATTAGGCCCAGTAGATTTTTCTACAGCTGGTTCAAGGGAACCTCTTTGGATCCTGTCAAACACGAAGCAGGTTTTTAACAACCTCCACCAGCTCTCTCTGCCTTGCTTTGTACCCACTCAGGCCTGGCCAAAACCCAGCCCTCAGCCACAGCCTGTAGCACTCCTTTCCTAGTGCACATGCTTTGCAGATAAAAAAAAAAAAACCAACAAACTTGAATCAGAAGAAAACCAGGCAGAAACCCCCTGCCTGCAGTCACGTGTCACACCCAAACCAAAACCAAGGGTTCTTGGCTCTCCATCCCAGCAGACAACAAGTTTGCACCTGAATCCTTTGGAAGCAAAATCTTTTCAGGAAAAAGGCATCTGGCCCAAAATGTAGCATGGATTCCTTTGTTTAGCTTAGCTGAATCCCATGGTTTTGCATTTTCATCCACTCAATCCTCCCTAGCAGAGGAACAAATCTCCGGTAATTTGAACACATGTATGCTGAGCGCTGGCTCCCGACTCGGGTAACTTGTTCCATATTCTCAGCACCATTTGCATTTAAACAGTTCTGCCACGACTCCCCTGTGCACAGAAACAGATGGGCAAACAAAGCAAAGGACGGCCCTGCCTCGCTGCACCTGAGTTTTGGGTTGAAATCTATGCAAACTTGGGGACTAATCAGGTCCCGTTTTAAAATAAGGGAAATTCCTGCAAAACGTTTTTGGCTTTTTTTTTCCCCTGCTTCTTCAAACAAAATGCAACGTGAAACCACTCCAGATCACAGCATGTAAATGGATGTGGAGATAAGATAGGCTTTGTTTTGTTTGAGACTCAGAAAGATAACTTCATGTAAAACTCCTGGTTGCTGGCAGCCTACTTTCTTTGCCGGGATATGATTTAAAGTCATCATTTTCCAGCTTTTTTCACCACACTTTGATGGGAGTAGGAGGAAGGTGGTGGTGGGAAGTCTTTCCATGGGAGGTTTGCTGAATAGTTAGGAAAATGTTGGATCTCAAGCCCTGTGCAGGAGAACCTCTCTGCTTGTTTTTTATTCTCCGAAAAATCAGACCCACGGCTGACCGCGTCTTTCTCATCATGTTGATACTGTCGGTACCTTTGAAAAAAAACCACTCAAAAACGAAACCAGAAAGAATGAAACGTCTATTCTGTTAAAGGATGTTCTCCAAAAGGCTGTTAGGCAGAGTTTTAATCTGAGACAACTGATATTTTACTGACTCAGGCAGCAGTGCTTAATGATTGTTAACACTATTTAGAGACTGTGAATGTTCAACCTCTATTTGCTTTGCTTTCTGTTTTGTCCCTTCACTAAAGGCTGAAAAGCTCCTGAAAAGCTGGGAAATAGTTTTGCAAAATTTTTGCTAAAGACCTGAGAGATCTTTGTGATGTTGAGTTTGTTGTGCTCTGCCCTTTCCAGCTTTCCTACCTCCAGGAGCAAGAACGAGATGGAACCTGCTGATTGTTGGAAAGCAGGAGGCCAATTGCTGAACAATAACTTCACAAAAAAATAAATAAATTGCCTTCAGCTTAATGTCTGCCCTTGTGATTTCTCGGTTTTTTGTTTGTTTGTTTCGTTTGGTTTTTTTAAGGGTTCGAGCTTTTCTTGCATTTTAGCATGACAGCAATGAACGTTCATCAGTTAAAAATAAATACGGATTTGGTACCTGAAAAGGTTCACTGATGCTTAGATAAATTTAAAAGAGTGAAACTCTTGATGAGAGATTTGCTGGAAGACCAGCCAAGTCTCCAAGCTCAAGTCACACAGCAAAGTGGTCTTGAAATGTCCAGGGCCTCTTGTATGTACAGGGAATTTTGATTTTTGGGCTTATTCGGGATGAGTTGGATATGGCAGATCCTTATCCAAATGCCATAAGCATCCAAACTTGCAGGGAGCTGGAGCACCTACAAATGACCTCCAGGAATTGTGAAATGGCAGCAAAACCATCCCCACAGGTTCCTACACTCGCATTCCAGAGAAGTGCCTGAGGCCATTCCTAAATCCTAAATGCCGTTGAAAGTCACTGACAAATGGCTGTGGCGTTTTGTAAAACCCCTAAATAATTTAGGAACAGGTTTGGTAATCCCTTGAAATGGCATGCTTTGGAAAATGCCGACCATGTGGATTACAAACGAGAGACAAGTGAGGCAAAGCTGTGAACAGGAGAGTCTCTTTTGTTGTCCTGGAAGATCTCAGCTCTCACATTTTATCTTCTCCCGCATCTCTGCCTCAATTTGTTCCAAATCTTGGAACAAAAGAACACTTTGGTGCCCGAGCCATTCAAGAGCAGTTTTCTTGCAGATCAAATGACATGTCTGAAAGCATCTTGAACCTATTAATATTATTGCTATGATACTGAAAAGCTTCTCTTTCATGCAGTTGATATTAGGACAGTGCTGACAGATCTGCTGCCTCACCTTGAAGAAGTAAGATTTCACTAACCATTAATCCTACATGACACAATTTTATTTTTATCATTCTGTTTGCCTAAACAAAAGCAAACTTGCCCAGTTTTTCCTTTACTGCTGTTAGTTGTACAAATATTTACTGACTCACCTAAGCCGAGGTTTCCACTCCAACAGTTTTTACCCAGCTGAATGAGGTAATTTAAAAGGTCATTTACAACTAAAAAGAATTCTCACATACATCAAAACTGAAGTTTTACTTTTGGTGGAAGGGAGTGTTATTTGCTACCATCAGTCTTGAGCTAGGCTTTATTTTATAATGCATTTTATGATGCTACCCATCAACTCCAACCAATTCAAATGAAATTGCTGTATGATCAGGTTTATGAAGGGTTTTCTGTGTTTTGCTGGAGTTGTGGACTTGTATCCAGATTCCCAAAGAGTGGAAAAATGCAATCCCCTCAGTCCAAAGATGCCAAAGGGTGCAGCAGTCTGTGTGTGACCCGGGAGCAGCCAGGCAACTGGAGGCACAGGAGGAAGGAGTGAGGGAGGCATTCACTGTGCAGGCTGCCTGAGAGCCCATCAGCACAAGGGACCTGTCTTAGGAAGGATTCTTTCCTCCTTTTCCCTCATTTCAGTCTTGGTTTAAAGAAATAGGATCAAAATGTAGAGTGCCATTAGTCCTAGCTTTGTTAGAAGGAAGCCAGCACTAAATCTCATTTCCTTCTAGGCTCTGCTTTCTGTTTGGGTGATGTGAAGAATGGGACCTGAATACACATGGGCCCATTATTTATCCTCATCTTCTTTCCTATTTTTCCTCTACATTTTTAGTGTAAATGCAGCCCTGATTGTCTATTTCTAAGGCCTTGAAAATGGGAGCAGCCCACATCCTTAGCAAAGCCAGGAATGCTGCTGTGACATTTTCCAAGCCTAGCCCAGGTAGGATATTCCCTGAACTGCAGTGGAGTCATCCAGCTGCCCTCAGTGGTTTGGAGCTCAGACCCAAGGTGTGTGGTGGAATGTGCAGGAGAGATCTGGATCAAATTCCTCTTTGGGGTCTGTTTTATAGAGGAAGGAACTGCTTAGTGGGGCTTCCCAGCCCAGCTCTCAGTGCTCAACCATATCATCAGCCAAAAAGGGGAGAGTTATGAAGAGCCTCTGACTGCTGTTTTCAAAAGAAATGCCTTTCTCAGGCCTCTGCACTGGAAGCATCTGTTCTTATTTATGCAATTTTTCATATGCAAGAGGATATCATACATCTTCATTCTGGAGAGATTATTCCTGATTGGAAAAAAGAAACCCAAAAAACCAACAAGCAAAACCCAACCCAAACCAACCAAACCTAAAAAAACCCCCCAAAACAAACCAAACCAAACAACATTTGATAGGAAAATACAAATCTCACACTTTTAAAATATCTCCAGAGATGGTGAGACTGGCTCCTGGGTGAGCTGTTTTCACCCAGGCTGGCCCTGCTTCAGCAAAGCACTCAAGTGCATCCATAAGCTCTGTTCTCTCCAGTGGGAAGCCTGGATTTTGAGTAGATTTTGTGGAACAGCTGCCAAGCAAACTCATAGTGCATCCTGGTGCAGGGAGGAACCTGATTAAAGCAGTTGTAAGAGACCACTGGAGAAAACCAAGTGCTCTGCACAACAACAACTTTTAATGATCCCATAAAACTCAGGAACACTCCTCCTAGCCAGCCACCTATTTTTGCCTGCTATTTACAAAAAAAAATGAACCCTGCTGTTGATGTATTTAAATCCAAAGAGCACTTTTGCAATAAGTCCCAGCATTTAGAGTGCTCCATGAAGGAAACATCAGTGCTCTCCCCACTTGTGCAGCTACAGAAAACTCCTCTCTGCTTTGGAGCTAGGTAAGAGTGATCCATGGTGATGGAGAGAGGAGAATTTACCCAGGAGGCACAAATTGAAACACAGAAAGTTTCCTGTGAATATGAGGAAGTCTTCCTTACTCTGAGGGTGACAGAGCACTTGGAAGAGGCTGCCCAGAGAAACTGGAGTCTGCTCCTCTGGAGATTTTCCAAACCTGCCTGGATCCTGTGTGAGCTGCTCTGGGTGAACCTGCTTTAGCAGGGCAGTTGGACTGGGTGACCTCCAGCAGTCTGTGAGTCTGTGAATCACTGCAAGTTCTAAAGCTGGGCTGCTCTTTGGGCAGTATCCAGACACGTGTGATTTTCAAATTGGCACTATGGATACAAACATGGCTTTAGCAGGGAGTGACACAGGATGGTGGAGAGTAAAAGGAGCAAGTAGGGAAGCCCCATTCTGAAATGCCACCCACTCAATCCATTATTATTGCCTGTATACTTCTATTTATTCATGAGTAGCTCAGCTCTCAGCTCAGTTTCATTGCTCCTGTCCTGGTTGTCTTGTTCCTTGTCCTGGCAGGTTCCAACTTCAGCTGAAATCAGACCCCAGAGGAAATGAGTAGGGTTTATGTCTGTGTAGAAGGGTTGCTCAAGCAGGATATCTGTTTATTAAAGCACTGTCTGGCCATTCTCATAGGGTGTCTAGAACTTGTAAACCTTTAATACAAAAGGAGATTCAAAATGCAATCAAGAATACAATGGGGTTTGCAAGCTCCTGCACTTATCCCTCTCTATAATCCATCCTCCATGGTGAATTGCATGGTTCTGGCCTGATCCTACAGCCCTATTCACAGGGAAATACAGATATTCACATTAATAACTGTTTCAAACCAATATATTTCATTCCATGGTATGCACATTTCAGAGTTAGACCTTCTGAGGAAAAGATGGCATTGTTTGCAGACAAAAGAGCAAAGTGTTCCTTATGCTCAAATGACCTAATGGGAGATTCAGTATTAATTCCTCTCATATGGGGAAAAGCATGTTTCATATAATTTTTCTAAATGGAGAGGAAAAACCTCAAAAAATGTTCACTTTAATTCAGAGGCATAAAACAGAGCCTTGGAGAGGTGTGAAGTCATCATCTGGTCCGTGTCTCTGTAGAGGACTGGCTTGAGAGGAGAAACAATGAGAAAAAAAACTTTGTCTGGTGTTAATGAATTATACTAACACAAAATACACTTTACTAGTTGGTGATTAGTTCTCACATTTTTAGGGGAAAAGGACAGGTCTGTCACTAGATGTTTGATAAAGGATGTCACCAGCATGTGATTTCTTTAAATATATTTCTTTTAAACTGTCTTTCCATTTCTGAGCCAAGGATAATTCCTGTTGACTGGTAATCCCAGTACAGAAAACTTAGAGTGGGAGGGCAATTGTATTTTCATTTATGTTTGATTGCTTCTCCTTATTTTATTAAAAAAGTTAGACTCCCTCACACAGCAATGTTATCAGCTCTTGTAAGCAGGTAATTTATGAGCCAGCACAGATTACATTTGGGATGAAATAACCATAAATCTGTAGTATCTAATAACATGGCTTTGTTGCAGAAGAAGTAATTTGGAATTAGTAACCTTAAGCACAAATTTGTCTCTGATACCAATAAAATCCTTTTCCCTAGGAAGAGCTAATTCTGTGGCAATCAGCTTCTCTTCTGAGCCTGGAAAGAAAAACAGAGTCTCACTTCCACTCAAGTGAATACTGAAACACAGGATTTTCACCTTCCCACCAGTGCTGATCCAGACTCTGGAACAAATTAAACCCTCAGAATTTTAACTGGGGAGGGCTTGCAGTGTCTGAGGCTGCTTGAAACAACAGATTCTTGGCACCAGACCTTCCTTGAGATGCTCTTTCCATTGTAAAAAGGATTAATAATAACCAAACGTGGCTAGTTAATTTCTCCAGAGTCCTTAAATGGTGGAAACAGTGTAGATGAGGTAGAACCCCTCACTACTCTCAGCATTCAAAACCCTGCTGGGTATTCCTAGCCTTTGAAAAGTCTGCTTTTAATTATGCACATTCCCTTTCTGCCAGGGAACAGGTGGAACAGCTTTCAGCCCAACTGGGAGCCCCCATCAACTCCTCCCAGCAAAGCCTCTTCAAGAGAATTCTCTTTCTGTGTAAAAAAACTTGAGGCATGCACAGGAGAATTTTCTGCTTCCAGTTAATTGTACTAGAAGTAATTGGGAGCCTGCACTTCCCCTCTTGCTCTGTTATCTGCCCACCAGCCAGCTCTGTGGCTGTGCTTTGGAGAAAAAACCTCTCTCTCTTTGTATCCAGCCTGGCATGGAACCATAAATTCATAGAATATCTCAAGTTGGAAGGGACCCATCACAGAGTCCAACACAGGACTGCCTAAAACTAAACCATATGAAAAAAAAAAAAAAAAAGAATAAAGGAATGTTGACTGGGAATGTCCTGCAGAAAATGTCATGCTAGTTTTCTTTTTGTAGCCACATCTCACAAGGTCTCACATACACAAGGTATACACACCTGTGTGCTGCACTTTGGGACTGTTCAGCCTGGAGCAGAGAAGCTTTGGAGTGACTTAATTGTGGCCTTCCAGGGCCTGAAGGAGCTACAAGAAGGATGGAGAGAGACAATTCACAAGGAAAGGAGTGACAGAATGAGGGGGAATGGCTCCAAACTGAACGAGAGGGGGTTTAGGTGGGATGTTGGGAAAAATTCCTCCCTGTGAGGGTGGGGAGGCCCTGGCACAGGGTGCCCAGAGTTCTTGGATTCCCCATCCTTGGAATTATTAAAAGCCAGCTTGGATAGAGCTCTGAGCACCTGGGATAGTGGAAGGTGTTCCTGCCCATGGCACAGGGCTGGAACTGGAGGATCTTTAAGGTCCCTTCCAACCCAAACCATTCTGGTATGCCATGGCAGGAATTCAAACAGTGAATTAATGAGAAATATCAACATCCAGCTTGACCCAGCAGTCATTCTTATCTCTCCCCTATCTTTTTGTCACTTTTTATTCCAATGGCAACAATAACTCCTGAACAGCTAACACAGACCTTCTGTTTGCTCTTATTCCATCTCAACTTCAATTGAATCTGTCAGGGAATCTTTTTCCCCTTTTATGGCAATTTTTTCCCCAGGTTTTCCCTGTGTTGTTTATGGACAGAATGAACACAGCTGCATATGCAGGCATGACTGAAAGTCAGGCATCCAAGCTCCCTGCCTCGTCACTGGTCTGCATGTGCCAAAGGGCTTTGGTGCACAAGCTGTTTGTTGACAGACATATGGAGGTGGAGGTTTGAAAATTCTTGCAGATATTGTTACACTGTACCAGGAATATCTGTGAACAATCAGGAGAAATCCTACAGACCCAAGGTCTGCTCCTCGAAAATGATCCACAGAAATATCACGGAAACTTTGGTAAAGTTTGGTTAGAGAAGACACAGCTATTTATGGACTGAAAGGATGTTATGTTTTTAAAGTTCTGAGTTGAGAAACAGCCCTAAATGTAATTGCTTTTTCTGAATAAGTGTAAACATAGATAAAACTCCTAAAACCTACTAAAATGAAAGCAATCCAATAGCCCCAGCCTGCCCTAAGCCTCTCATCCCCTTTGGTTTCATCTACAGCTCTTGGGGATGAGAGAGGACAGACTGTGAAAAGACAGCATGGGATTGGCACAGCCACAGCTTTAAAAACTCTTGATATTTGTCTTGAAAATGAAAAGTACAGGCTACTGCCACTCAGTAGCTGGATTTTGCTAGGAAAACTATAATCACCCATCCTACTTTTCTTCTGTTGGCTTCATTGCCAGGAGGTTCTCCAGTTCAAGGCTTTGGTTTTGCAAGCAATGCAGGGACAACTCTCAAGGGGAGGAATATAAATGGAGCAGATGCTCCATGCCACAGACTCAGTTTTCATCTGAGAAGAAACTTTCCTCACGAGAGACAAGACTTGTGGTCTACGAGGTGGTAATTAAGAAGAATGCAGACAGGAACTTATTATCTATGCAAGATAAGCAGGAGAACAGCAAAATTAAGTAGAGGGAGGACTGGTAAAAGTAAGAGTGAAGGAGAGCATTTTCAGAGTTCTGAGGTTATTACATTTCCACCACAAACCTCTAAAAAAGCAGGTCCCTAATACACAGATATTAGCATTTCTCAGATCAAGTGACCAGCTCCTGCACAGAGATGTCACTGTCAGTTCTCAGGCAAAAAATATCAAAGTAGGGCTTAAGAGGGGTTTAAGATGGGTCTAAGCTCCTTGCAAATCCTGAGGAACAGCTGGCATGCAATGTAAGCATTGTTCATCCAGCATGGAACAGTCCCAGGTCTTCTCCCCTTACAGGAACTCCCTCCTGAAGAGCCTGGTAATCCCTGCTGGGGCACTGAGCACCAGGAACAGCACGAGAACCATAAAAAACACCACTGAAACATGCACTGGGCTGTGGAAATACCCATTTGGGGCAGTGAAACCTTGCAAATAGTAAAAAAAAACCACTCAAAATGTAGATTAGAATAGTAGGAGTGATCCTAATGCTTTTCAAGGTTCTCTCTGTCTTCAGCACTGTAATGGAATTTCGAGTGTCCCTAAGACTCCTCCCAAAGCATGTTCCAATGCCATGGTTTTTCACATGTACCCATCCCATGCTTTTAATAATCAGAGGAAATAATTGCACATCTTTGATGTGCAAAACCCAGTTGAAAGAACTATTTGCACTTGAAACAGACCCCAGGAATTCCTCCCCTCTCTCACCCTCTTGTACTGAAACTGTGGCGTGTTAAGAATCATCTAAGAAAAACTCAGGCCACAAATAGTGATAAAATATCTGCTGCTTTCCTTTAATACTATTCTGGTCCTATCAAAGTGCAGCTTAAAATACCTTTTCTTTTTCTTTTTTTTTCCCCCTCTCTTGGTTTAAGTCAGAAGTGTAATGGCATTTGAGCTCTTTTTTCAAAGACTTGTAATTGCCCAGATGATAAAGCTGGACGCTGAGGCAAAAGGCATAATGGAAGGAATGTGTTTCACTTCTCACCTGTCTTTCCCAAAATGTGCTGGCAGCCAAGGATGATATTTGAGACCCTTTCAAAAGAATGCTTCTCTTCTCTAATAAAAGGAAGCTTTATTCGGATACTCTTTTTAATTCCAGGGTCCAAAAGAGGCCACGCTCTCAACACCCTCAGAAGCTCAGCTGGATTGAAATGGAAATGTTGGAGCCAGCACATGTGCTGCTACTTCTTTTGACTCCATAATTTAAAAAGAAAAATAAAAAAAATCATTATTACATCTGCTAAAGGGCTCAGCTTTGCCTGGTCCTCGGTGACCCGAACCTCCAGGAAGGCAATAAGCCGAGTGCTCGGCCCCTTCTGGGGTTCTCCAGATGGTCCCTGCCAAGCACACAACTCCTGACAGCTGCTGAAACCCCAGTACCTGCACAGCCTTTACTCTGCTTGAGGTGCTGGGAGAGTGCTGGATTCCAGCCCTTTGCAGATGAACATCACAAATATCCCGATATTCCAAGGAGCTCCTGACATCTGCAGACAGGAGAACCTCTCGGTGTTGCAGCACTGGGCAGGAGCAAGCACAGAAATGCAAACTAGAGGTAATGCAAGCACAGAAATAATAAATCTTTACATTTACATGGAAGCAGACATGGTGCTTATCTTGCTCAGCTTTACCCTTCAAATTTCCAGTTGCTTGCAAACAAATCTGTTGCCCTTGCAAGAGATTGTTCAAGACCAAAGAATAAGTCCCAACATTTAATCTGACTTGGAAATCACCTCCCTGAGCTTTTTCTGGGAGAAGAAATGTCACCAAATCATCTAATGTAGGCACCACGCTGTAGAAGATAACATTTACATAGGTCACTGAGAAATGTCTCAAGATTTACCAGTGCATCTCTTTGTTTTTGGTTTCCTACACCTCCATCCCTTCAGAAAGTTGTGAGTTTTCACAGAAAACACCCAAACCCTGCAAACATGTGCTTGCCTTCTAAAAATATAACAACAACAAAAAGTTCTTAAAAGCCCCAAATGCTTTCAGCTGAGAACCCATTTTTGCATGATTTCCACAGATTTAAACTGTCTATGTTTTCTTGATGGCTGCCAGCATCTACCCTTTATTTCTTTTTTTTTCCCCCACAATGTACATGTAGGGAGTGAGAAACCCTTCCCTTACAGAGCCAAGCTAATGTAAAGTACCCAAAAAGCATTAAAAATGTTTTTTAAAAAGCATTAAAAATGTTTTTTAAAAAGCATTAAAGTGTATTTGCAGAATTGGCCAAAGAATTTCTTCTTCTCTGCTGGGGAGTTAAAGCTTTCAGTTTAAACCCTTTAATAACAATGTCATGATCACTGTTATTAAAGCCCTGTTATTTTTATTTTAAGCTTGCTGCTGAGCTCTTATTACCCCATAAAGCACTTTCTAAAAGCTAAAACTTTCTAAAATCTAACTAAAACCCTTGTCGAGGGCACATTTTCCTGTGGGTTATCTGTTTCCTTCCACTGCCTTCATTTCACCTCCACATTTTCTCGAGGCAGTTGTGTTGCACCAGACATCCCATGGCTCAGAGGGAGCCTTTGCTCTGCTGTGTGCCTTCCAGAGGAGCCTGAGATTTGAATAATTTATCTTCCTTCACCTCTCTACTTTTTTTGCAAGTCTTTCCTCTCACCATCCCTTCCAGCTCCAGATGTTCTAGTCTTGTTATTCCTTCTTTTTCTCCTCTGGATTTCTTTGCAGTTACCAATTAATTAAAAATATAATGGCACTGTAGACCTCCTTGTGACAGAGAGTGGCCAACATCAACCACTGTCCTGGGGAAAAAAGGTCATACTCCTTCTTCCAGAGTGGGTCCCAAAAACCACATAAACCTGGACAATAAAACATCTGGAGCTACGTGCACATCACTGGATTAATTCAAACACCAATTAATGACATGGAAAATGAAAAAAAAAAAACCCAAATCTTCAGGAGTAGCTGCACCTCTGTGCCACTGGGAATGTTTTAGGGTAGCTGGGATACCTCTGCAGGGTTGGCAGCACCAGCAAAGGCCCTTTGGGGAATCTGTGTCCTTTTGGATCAGCAGAGAGAGGCCAGGTGGGATCCCCAGGGCAGCTCAGATGTCCCCAAACACCTGTGTTTTGGCACCTGAAGGGCAGCACTCCCATTCCAGAAGGCTGTTCCTGATTAAGCAGACACTGATGCCACTCCTGATAGGGCTCAGCAGATAAGGACCAGTTTTTCAACTTCAGGCTGTAAAGAACTACTCTGAAAAGTGAAAAAAAAAAAAAAAAAATCTCACCAGATTTCTAAATATATGCAGCAACCTCACTTCTTCTTTGAAATCATTATACTTTATAAAAATCGACTGACAATCTTGTTCTAATTTCTTGGGCTTGTTTCTAATGTATTATGACATTCTTGCTGTGTTCTCCAGCTTTTCTACAATTCTAAATGCTTGGAAAATCTTCTTTGTTTACTGTTGGTGTTCCAGGACATGCATGGTTTTAGGAGACAGAAGTTTAAAAAATAAAAATTGCAAAACTTCCAATATGAAACATTCAAAAAACCCCAGAAATCTCTGCAACCCTGGAGCTGTCCTGATTAAACCTGGCTTTGTACAGCTCAAGACTTAGAAGAACTGGATGTGTCAGAACATGATTTTCAGGAAAGCTTGCATTTGTTATGGAGGTTTTGTTAAAACTTTATTCCAGGTTTTATTGCCTATAAGTCAAATGCAAATAAATGACTGTTGGAGTGGAAGTGGGTCTAGTAAATAATCACTTGTAATTCTGATTATTTCAGATTATTTCAATTATTATTGAGGATACTTATGGAACTGGGAAGTCTGAACAACATAAACTTTTAAGAGCATTTAGAAAAGCTGAAAGAATATTTTTTTTTTTCAATGAATCAAAATTAAAAAAAGGCTGTATGGAAACTGCCAAGGAGGCCCAGAAAACCCCCTAACTTTATAACTCTGCCTTGCTGCCAGGGCTTGTATCAAGGAATCTTTTTATCAGACAGGTGGCCCTGACAAAGAAGGGGCATTTGATGGTAATCTAATCTCTGTGAGTGTTTTCAGTTGCAGAGAAGATGAGAATAATTTAAAAAAAAACCCTTTGAGCAAGAAAATTAAGTAGGGACCAAAAAAAAATCTTTTTAAAACTAAACATAAACCAAACTAAATAATGAGCATAAAATGCTGTGTGAGGCTGCACTGGAAACAGTGCTTACTGTTTAAAAAATAACTTCCATTCAAAGGAATTTCTCAAAATGCCAGCCTGCCTAACTCCAAGAAGAAATAAAATTATCAAGATGGCATTGCTTTTGAGGGCAGCAGTGCCAGCTCTTATATTGCAAAAATTACTTTAAATTTGGATTGTGCTGGGGAACGTGGTGGGCTGGGAAAGGAGTAGCTCTTACAATCACATTTCTGACCAAAATAGTTAAATCAGATCTGCATGGCCTTATTCTTCATATATTTTTCACTTGCCTTCAGCATAGACAGAGCCTTAGGAGTATGGCTCTATCATCTAAAAAAATTATTATTATTATTATTATTATTATTGCTCACATTTTTGCCACCTTGCTACTGGCTTCTTCGGTTATCTGACACACACTTGATGTGAAACAGTTATAAAGAGAAGAAAAATGTTACAGAAATTGGCTCTAGCAGACAAGCTCAGCTCTCTTCTCACATAATTGTGAAAGCAGGGATTTTCTGTTGGCTGGGAGCAGCCTCAGCACTGATGTTTGGCTTTTCCCTGATTTTCCTTTAGCTCTGCTCAGCACAGATATTTTGTTTCAATCAGGTACCAAATTCATCTGTTTCTCAAAAGCTGCAGCTTTAGGCTTCCCACGTGTAACACAAACTGTCTCTAGCTCTGACTCAGGCATATGTTCAAAGCAGAATCTGGGAGGATGGCAGCTTGGTTAAAGTGGGAAACCTGAGAAAGCCTTGAAGCTTGATTTAGTTGTCTCAATTTCCTACTTTGCCCTGCAGGTATCATTTTTTGACAGCTGTTTTCATCCCAAATTCAGGTTCAGGTGCCCAGCAGAGCCCATGGAGACCAGTGAGGCAGCTCTGGTCACCCAGCCCAGCTCCCTCCTGTGCAGGAGAATGTTGGATTAAGTTTTTTTCTGCCTTAGAGATGGGGGATGCAGGAGAACATTTGGGTCACAGCTCCAGGGTGACTGCATCACTTTCCTGGGAAAGCTCCTGCTTCCTTCCCAGCTTTTCATGGGACAATACCCAGCTTCTTGCTCAGGAACAGCACTGGCATCTTCTGAGGAAGCAAAATCCTGTGGGATGGTGTAATTCATCCTCCAGCACCTGCAAATTATTATTGTTCATTATGAGAATATATGGCTTTGGTGTTTGTCTGGGTTTTTTTTAATATTTGGTGACTTTCTGGCAGGTGCATTTGAGGGGAACACATTTTATTAGTCATTAAAGGACCTTAGTGGTGGACCTGGGAGTGTGACATTTTTGATGCAACTTGATGTCAGAGGCCTTTTCCAGCCTTAATGACTCTGATTTTTGTGACTCTTTATCCTCCTGCCCCTTGAGGTCTGTGGGATTTGATTTGGGTGGGAATCCTGACCTGCTCTGGCACTGACAAGGGTGGCCAAGTCCCCTCACAGAGCCCTTGGAATGCTCTGCTCCTGCCCTGATGGAAATTTCCAGGGAGCTGGAAAGGAGACAAGAGGATTTAGTGTGCTTATTTAGATTCAAAATGTATCTTACAGTTGAAAAAAAAAAAAATACCAACTCAGAAGTTAAATTAATCCATAGCAAATAACATAATATTACAGTGGCAGTGCCTCAGATGAGTTCACTGGACTTTGAATCATTGAAACCCATCTGCCTTGAGCCCCTTTTGCTATTTGTTTAGAGTATGAAAATTTTGCTCTTTCTTAGAGTATTTTCCTTTTGCATGACTGTCTCATGGAAATAAAAATGGGAAAACATTGCAATTTTAGATTTTTCTTACAATGTCTCTCATTTATAATTCTATACTTACACCAGAACCTACAAATTATTTTCTATTCTATTTTACTCTTAGAAGAAATTATTGGAGACCTTTCTCCAGAGGCTAAAGCAGCAACAGAAGAAATGGATGTTTTATAAGAATAGAGTCAAACAAAGAATCAAACTAGACATAACCTAAAAATATTTTCCCTCTCTTTTAGTTAGTGCAAACTTGCACGTATCTCTTAAGAATATACACTTTGTTTTTAAAGTAGAGCTTCCTTTTTAAAGCAAATTACCTTCCAGCACGCTCAGAAAATTCAAGATCATTTACATCTTGTTTTACATCATCTTTTAATGCTGTAAGATGAGAAGAAAATAGTGTCTGCTACACAGAGGTCTATGTGAGAGCCTCTGCATTTGTTCTCCTACAACAGTGACTGTAAAATGATCCCTCTGCTCATGGCTGGCAAGTTCTGAAAGCCCAATTTTCCTCCTCCTCAAGCCCTCCTGCCCTGCACATTAACGACAAAATCCAACTTGCAGTGATGCTGCTTTGTAAAAGTGCAGGGAAGGGATTTGCAGCAGGTTTTAGTGAATTGCTTCGCATGCCCTGCTGTAGTTTGTTGGAAGACTCTCCTCATTATCCTGAGTTTTATCACAGCTATTAACGTTGATCAGTGGGTACTCGATATAAAGATTGCTCCAGTGTAAGGAGCAGGATGAAAGACCCGTCTGTGTCTCACTTTGGGGATCTCTTGCAAACTAATTACCTTGATGAGAGCAGCTTGCAAACACAAAGCACTCCAAAAGCCCGGGCTCCTGTTTCTCAATTTGTATGAAAATGCACTCCAACCTTAGCCTTAAACGAACCCTGCTTTCATTTACACCTAAATATACACCAAGAATAACTCCTGCAGCTCCAGTGCTGCTTTGTTCAGCACTAGGGATCTTCCCAAACAGATGTAATTGGGAGGTTCAGGGCTTTATTTGTTACCTCAACATCAACGGGCTCGTGAATCATCACAGTAGAGCCCTAAAATTACACACAACTAAGGCTCCTTTTCCTTCTCATCCTGATCCCATGCTGCTGTGATCTGATGGATTCTGATCCAAGGGAAGAGCACTTAGACCAGAAATGTCATGGTGGCACTGAGCCAAGGCCCTTCTAATGCAAGGCAAAATGCACAATGAACAGCTGACATTCCTTGCTCCTTGAAGTAAGTCCAAAGCAATTCAACACAAGGCTGTGAGCATAAATGATGATAAAGTAACACTGCTGATTTAAAAATCCTCGTATCAAATCAAAGCTTGTAGTCTTTCGGGAATTTTGGGTTTACAAAATAAACTGGAAAGGAAGTAATTGCTAAAGTGTTCCAGGCTCTGACCATCCTGGTCTAGTGAAAGGTGTCCTTTGGCAGGGAGGCTGCAAAATGGATTTTTAAAGGCCCTTCCAACCCCAGGCTTTCTGTGATTCTCTGATTCTACGGGAAATTTCTTTTCTGAGTGATTTTCCCTCCAGTGACATGGTTTTCTCCCTCACGTGTTGCATCTCTCTCCTGTATCCTGAACTCCCTGTGGCAGAAACTGCACAACAATACCACAGCTGAGTGAAAGGAAAACATTTTGAAGATCAAGATGCCAACTGAGCCGTGCAGCAACAGCAGAAAAGAGGACAGGAAAAGGCCCATGAGCAAAGGAATGATGTTGATGTCAATTAGTAGGGTCATTGTCTGAACTGTGTGTGATAGCAATAACTTAAAACAGTGGTGTGTCCTTGAAAGAGTAGCAAGGTATTTGATTAAAAGTCCAGATACTACCAGTACCATGGAGCTGCTATTTAATCCCTTTAGAGGAGGACAAGAGCATGGCTTTAGTACAGCAGTACAAACCCATTATTCCTTATGTAGGAGCCCAGGAATTTTGAATGGCAGCAGGAGGGGCAGGGCAAGAGGCAGCTGGAAGGGCAGTCCCATGGCTGGTGAGGGAGCAGCACAGGAAGGAGCAGCTGAGAGAGCTTTCTGGCATTCAGTGGGAGCTTCACCAGCTCAGGGAGTGAAGGGGAAGGCAGTGGAGGAAGGGCCTGAGCAGCCAGGTTTGCCAGGCAGAGCGAGCAGCAAGAGATGATTTTGGCAAGCAGTGCTCGTGCACTCGTGCATTCAAGAGGAAGGAGAGCTGTGATGGGGAGAGATGAGGGAAGAGAGAGAAAAGCTGTTTAGCCAGTGGGACAAGGTCTTGGAAATAGTTTGAAAGCAGAGTTGGATGGATGGGGTGATGGAGAAAGCAGTCACAGATTTTTTTCTAATTCAGTAGGATGGAAGGGCAGTAATATTTCTAACAGTGATAAAGAGGTAGGAACACAAAGTGGGATAGAACCTTGGCCATGATATATCCAGGAAAAACTCCTCAGGAGCAACTGTCAGGAATACAATGATAGGAAACAGTGAAGGGAGGCAGTTAAAAAAAATAAAAAAAATTCAGGGTTTGTCTTTTCTACTGTCCACATTTGCTTCAATTCCAAGTGGATAAGCAAGGAATCTGTTTGTCCATACTAGATCACAAAATCACAATGTTCTCCCTCATTAACCTCACAAAGGGGGACAAAGACAGAATGAACAGCTTTGTGACAAAGGTACTTTTGCTGTTGCCCTTCAATCTAGAGGGTTGTTGTACCTGTCCAGTGCATCCTGCACTGCACATTTTCACTTTGTTTTGTTCAGCTAGGCAGGATTTCATTAATTTTCACATTTTCATGCTCCAGCATAAGAATTTCCTTCTAAGCATCAACCAGGAGCACACATGGCACTTCACACAGCGTGTGTCCAAGCTAGTCAGAACTCGTTCCCATTAAAGGCTGGGCAGATACTGTTTTCTTTAGGCACTCAATTAAAGGCAGGTGTCTGGCCCCTCATCAGTTCTAGGTGGTCTTTTCCTCTTGGGTTGTTTTCCTTTTCTTGGTGGTGACTCAAGTGCTTTCTTCACTTTTGAAATCTGCTAAACTGCCCACGATCATTTCATATTCTCTCCGGTTACATGTGCAAAAGTTTCCAAGGAACAGGCAGCACTTGGTAAGTAATTTTTCTTTCTTCTTCTGCTCGGTATAGTTTTATTCCAAATTCCTAGTGGTGGTTAGTGATCTCAAAAGAAATGGAATTACAGAAGCAGGAGCGTGGATGGCAGGACAGGCCATTTTCCATTGAAGAGTTCAGAGGACACTGAATTTTGTCTGCTGCTGAAAGACCCCAGAAATGCAACAGCGATGAGGACTCCTGCTTTGTTTATCCTCTAATTTTGGGACCTGAAATTTAACTCCTTTTTGTCTCTTCCTCTCCACAGAAAAGCTGAGAAGGCACCACGTGTTCAGATTTAGCTGCTTTTGGATGTAATTGCACGAAATTCACATTGACTCTGGGATCTCTGCCAGGGGACATGCTGACAGGAGACAGCACAGACCTTGGGCTGATAATGAACCTCTCTTCAGTCATCAATATTTTACATTAAATAATCACAGAGTGAGGTCGAGAACTGCAGAGGGTAAAGGGATGTGGAGGGAAAGATCAAATATGCTCATGAGACTGTGGAAGTAGGATCATTTAGTGTGAGCAAAACATGAATTTGAAATGGATTTTTTACCTGTACCAGTCTACTGGAGATAAGCTGCCATCCTTGGGAATACACTGCTCTTCAGGAAACAGCCCCCTGCTTGAGATGGAGCCACATCACCCTGGAAAAAAAAGCACAAACACTTGCTGCTTTTAAAGCTTTTAAAGCAGTGGTGCAGAAGGAGGCTTTGCCCAGTCTTTGTGCAGCTGTGCTTTGCAGGAATTGGAGGATGGAGCATGGGTGGTGTGCCAAGATCACGGCTCTTCGTGCTCTGGAAATGCAGAGCTCCCTGCTCCAAAGCTTCCTTGGAGCACACAGGGAGTGAGCAGAGGGTGGGGGACAGAGGGACAAGGGTCTGGCCGTGTGTCAGGGGGCTCCAGATGGCCTGGGTGTCCTGGTTCAGGGCAAATTTGGGAGAAAACCTCTAAAAGGGTTCCTTTAGAAAGCAGATTCAAGTGGCCCCTCTCCCAGCCGGTTCGGAAGAGATTTCCTTGGAGAAAAGTGACAAAAACTTGTTTATTTAACAGGTAAAGCATTCAGCAGTACAAAAATTCAACAATATTACACAGTTAAACCTCTTGCTGCCCTAAAAGAGATGCCAAACTCAGCAACTCCCCTTGGTGGGCTGTTGCTCAGTCTCTTATCAGTCCCTCCTGTGCTGGAAAATGCCACGTCCAGGGCCCTGCTGGGCCACAGGGGTGAGCTCCCAGTTTTCTTCTGGGTCTTGAGTTCCTAGAAAAAGAAAAGCCACAGTCCAGGGAACTTCTCTGCCTCAGCTAGCTTAAAGTAACTGGAAGCAAAGGAGAGCTCTGTCCTGCTGTCTGTCCATGCCGCAGACAGCACAGGAACATGGAGGAGTGCAGTTTCTGAAAACAAACTCTGCGCTTCTTCCTCACCTCTCTTAGCTCTCAGAACCAGCCTGAAAGGTGCAAAACTCATTTCTGGGCTAAAGAAACAAATGGGGACACAACTCAACATGACAAAGTCACCCCAGGACACTGGGGCACGCTGAGAGCAGGCTGCCTGACAGCCAGAAGTGCAGGACAGACAGACAGACGGCGTGCAGGCACACAGCAGAGCTGTCATGCATGTGCAGGCCATCTGTGAGGAGAATGCTCCACAGTCCCTCCTGAGTGGGTGAGGAAGGGCTCTGCCCCTCTGGATTGCAGGCTGACAGCTTTTCAAGGGTTTTTCCAGGGAAAACCGTGGTACACAGCTGTGGAAGGAGATGGGAGTTAAACTGTGCCCACAAAACAAGTCTGCTCTGAAAGTGGGCAATTGCACAGCAGCTCCTTTAGAGAAACTAAAGGAGCCATCCCCTGTCTCATTTTTTATACAATGCCAGCTGCTGGCAGGGAAATATTCACATTTCCTGCTCTCCCACCATTCCATGGCACTGCTGGAGTGTAAGGAAAGCACAGCCAGGGGTCTAGCTGGGATTTACCCTGTACCTACTTGGCATGCCCCAGAACTGAATTTAGTGAGATATTCCAGAATTTCAAAAAAAAATGGGTTGGAAGTGGCTTCTGCAGGCTTCGTATTCCAAACAACTCCAGGCTAATTACAGACTCAACAGGGTCTTGTCCAGTTGAATTTTAAAAATCTCTGAGTATGGAGAGACTTCACAGCCTCCCTGGGCACCTGTGCCAGTGCTTGGCCACTCTCAGAATGAAGTCTAATACTCCTTTAAACAGGAAGGGAAGAACATCAAACCCCATTTGGACCCTGCTAGTTTTTCTCCAGTTAAAATCTTGTACTCTCTTTGTCCATTCTTTCACCATCAGGGAATGCAGGTTGCATTTAGCATTTCATATATGGGCCCATTTCTTCACCAAATCAGTAAGATTATTATCAGGAAATATGAAGTGAGAACTATACCTAAATATTAAAGCAAAAGACAGGTTTTAAACTTGCAAGCAATTACTTTTTCTTTTGAGGGGGGAAGAATATCTGTATAATCTGAGCAAAACACTGCACTGCCTTCTCCTTTCTTTTT
The DNA here is from genome assembly GCF_027477595.1 of Haemorhous mexicanus. Taxonomy (NCBI): domain Eukaryota; kingdom Metazoa; phylum Chordata; class Aves; order Passeriformes; family Fringillidae; genus Haemorhous; species Haemorhous mexicanus. The sequence continues at coordinate 1,822,441 of NC_082342.1, forward strand.
TTGGTATGGAATTTCACAGATGTATCCTTATTCTCACTTTTTAGACTGGATTTATAGACAGAGAAGTGGGGCATTCCTTTACATAGGATTTTCCTACTTCACAGGGACTTCATGAGTGTAAATGTAAGAATTTTTCTGCCCATAGCTCAGAGAAAAACATGCCTTAAAAAAAAAGTGTGCTTTTTTTTTTTTTTTTTACTAGTGTTCTACCATTCCAGAATCCAGTCAGGAAGATTTTGGAAGGGACAAAACCACCACTGAAATACACTGGAATTTATACCACTACTGATCTCTTTGAAAAATCTTTTTTCTTTTTCTCACAGTTCTTTGCTATCTCTAATTCAAGTCAGCCCCCTCAGCTGTTTTAGGTTTATGAGATGGCAATGCTGCACCATGATTCAAAGAGCCACAACACAAAGGTCTTGTCCTCTTGTTCCATCTGTTCAACAGGATCTTAACCTGGTATCAGAAAAGATGGAAATGATGCCACATGAAACAAAGTTTTATCCTTTTAAACAACTGCAAAAAAAAAGCCTTGCAGCTTGAGTGAATGCTTGTTTTTCATCCCAAAAGTGACTTTTTTCATGTGGCCTTTCATTATTAATCTTTGTAACACAGGTGTGATGCCCACAACGAAAGGTGACATGCCTCAGGCTACTGGGAATGTTTAAGTAGGAGAAGAAGCAGGAACCAGGTAAACAGAGACTATTTATACCCTGCTGGAGACAAATCATGAGGCTGTAATGGACAGCTATAGACAGGCAATGACATAGTGACTAATGAAAAGAAATAGGAAAAAGCAATTGGAAAATTTTCTTACTTATTCCTTCTATGAAAAATAAGTAGGAAAAACACCCTGCTAACTGGGAAAAAATGCAAATCTGAGAGGTGTCTGATATCCTTCCTGTTATGTTGAAAGAAATGGGGAACTGGAAGCGAGTGAGAGGGGAAGAAAAAAACCCAAAGCAAATAAGCAGCCTGTTTACAAGGAAGATCCCAGCAGCTGGATGAGCAGCAGGAATGGAATGGGATGGGATGGTCTGGCCCAAGCCCACAGTGCCCACAGGCACAGCCTCCTCGAAGGAGTGGCAGCATCCCCAGCCAGTGCCCTCTCAGCCAAAAATAGAATTCCACTCCTCCTGGGCTGGGCAGCTCCTCAGGCTGAATTGACTCTGCTGGGCCTTTCCTTCTCTGCTTCCCCTTTTGTCTCCAGGTGTCCTGCTCCTGGTCATGCAGTTGGGTCCTTCCCATACCTTCCTGAGCTTGCTGGTTCCTAAATGACCTGGGATGGATCCCAGTGTCCCTTTCCCCGTGCCCCTGGCTGGGACCACACCTGCTGGAGGTGCTGTTGGAACAGCCTTGGCAGCAGCCTGAAATTTCTCAGGCACTTCATGTGCTCCAAAGAAATGTTCTGGGGGGATTTCCTTTGCTCCCTCTGAATCCATTTCCCCTTGATTTTCCCTCTCTGTGTCTCTTTTTTCCTTTTCCCTTCCCAGTATCCCCTTGCCTGATCCATCTCACTGCAGTGCTACTGCCATGTCTTTCCCTCTCTTTCCCTGTTGTATTCCTTCCCACTTTCTCCTTTTAGGTCCCTTTTGCTTTATTCATTCACTTTTCCTGTTACCTCAGTTATCCTCACCTCCTTCCTGACAGGTGGGGCTTCTTTTTTTTTTCCTTAAGTTCCTCCCTTTATTCTCAAAATCCCTTTCCATGGCTACACACACACAGAGCAAACCCCTCACACACTGCATGAAGAGCCAGAGGACATAAACCAGCTAAATTTGCTTTTCCTGAGAAGACTGTGTCCCATCAGTCCTGTGATAACACAACACCATGGAAATGAAGGACATTTGGGCACAGGGACCTCCATCACTGCACTCCCATCTCCCTCCCATCTCCACTGTCCTCTCCTGCTGGCTGTGGTGAGGTGCTGAGGTGGTTAAAGCACAACAACTCTGAATTTGGCTCCCAGAACGAGGTGGCACCAGGGCAGTTCAGTGCTCAGATACTCAGCAGCTGAGTCAGAGAGGCAAAAGTTCAAAGAAGGGCAGCATCTACAATCAGAAACATGTTTTGGGCCTGAGGACTAGAGGAGTTAAAAATAGGGACATGTGGGCTTAATTACAGAACAAAGGGAAAAGGGGCTAGAAAAAGGAACAATTTTGGGAAATTAGGAACAGTGGATCAACCAGAGTATTGCAAACAACCTCAGACACTGCTCCTGCCCTCCCTACCAAAGAGAGCCAAATCATGTAAGAGATGATCAATGCTCTGCATGGGCATAAAATGCATGGAGGGGCTAAAAACTCGAGATGTGCAGCTGCCAAGAGGATTCTTGCATGGTAAAAACAAGGGTTGACTCTGTCCTGTCAGGAACTCTGCAGGCCCAAAAGCTCTAATGAAACCCACAAAATATAAAACCTGCCTGATGTCTCTTTGCTCCCCAGAAAATTGAGAGGATTCTCCTTTTAAATTTTCTCCTTTAATTTTTTTATGGGATATATATTTGAGCAATACTGAGACTCTGAAGACATTCAATTTCAACTGCACTGATTCTTTTTGAACATTGTATTTCATTGGGTATGTATACAACTGTTTCTAGACATTCCAACTCTGATCAGGGCAATAATAAGTCGTGCTACAAATTGAAAATGGCCTAATGGGGGTACACTACAGCCAAACTTCATTTTAAATTGGGCTTAAATGCTGCATGAGCCCTCAGATGTCTTGACCCAGTTCTGTTTGCCTGTTTTGCACAGGCTCTGTGCTTGTACAGATGGTAGGAGATTGTCTCAGCTCTGAGGCAAAGAAGGAACCTACCACAGCAGAGCAGTGGCCAAAGCAAGCATGGAAATGACTGGATCAGTGTCTTTGACTGCTGCTTTTCTTTCTTCGTGCTCTGATTCCAGCAGGGATGTTTAAACATGCCTGGCTCTGTGCACTGTCCAGTGTGAAATCCAGCTGGACTTGGAGTTCACATTTGCCAGCAGCACTTGGGAGTAAGTGCAGTGGCTTCCTGGCTGGGGCTTATTTTGCAGTGTTGAAACACCATTTTCAAACATCATCTTTTTGTTCCAGCATTTATAGATCAAGCTTCTGTAAGACTGGACATGGATTAAGAGGAGGATTTTATGCAGAACTGTTTCTTTCCATTAAAATCTGCCCAACACAAGGCAGAGAAATGCCATGGTAAATTCTGAGGCTTCTTATAGCCCAGGGAGCCTTTATGGCACAGATCTCACTGTGTCATGAAACTGATAAAGAAGCAATAAAAAATGTGTCTGAACTGTTTTGGTGACTGGTTGTGGTGATTACACAGAAAAAAGGAACTGATTTTCCCTCCCAGCCCTTTTGATTAACGTAAGAACTTTCCCCTCAGAACACAAAGAAATATCAGCCAACCTTGAGGACTTGCAGTCCTGAACAAATCCTCTCCCATACAGAATAAGAACCTGCTTACTTACCCAAGCATGCAACAGCCTGTTGTGGGTTTGGTCAGAATTGTTCTTGGACACAGAGGTTTCTCATGCAGTACTGATAATTTACAGTCATTTTATCACTGAAACCTGTTTGCTTTTCTGCTCAGATATGGCAGAGATCAGTACTTTGAAGGAATCTGAGGATATTTGTTTTGGATCATGTTTTCTTGGAAGACAGTAAAGAAAAAAACACTTTTTTTTTTTTTTTTAAAGAAAGCTCTCTGACTCAGCAGTCACAGAAATTATAAGAGCCACTGACATCTATTGCAGAAACCTGCAATGGTGGTTTTTTTTTTTAAATCTACCTGAATTTTACATGATCATTGTAATTTGTATGTTATTCCTGACATCTAGAATGGGTGGAAGATTAGGGAAAAAACCCCTGTATTTGAACTAACAGAATAATGATCATCTTTCCTCAAAATAATATTTGCTTCAAAAACCAAACAAGGACATGAGAAAACATTGTTTTGGGTCCAAAGGGTCTCCATGGACAATCTGACTTCCTTTTACACCCATCTGTATCTTGGATGCCTATAAGAAAATGACCCTTTCTCCCAAGATGCATCCATGGAGAACTCTAGGATCTCTAGGCTGCAGGAATTATTTCTGGTCACCAAAAAAAGGGAAAGCTATTTTAGCATATAAATTGTCTCCTGTGGACTTTAGAGAATGGTAGGGAACAGCTTGAAAATAGCATTTTCTAATTTTCAAAGGAATATTTGAAATAAACTTTCCTCTTTCTTCCCTGAGGTATTTACTGAAATGACAATTTCTTTCCCTTTTCAAGCAAAGAATGTTTCCAAAAATATTTTCTTGCTTAACCCCAACATGCTGCTAAGACATAGAGTTATAAATGTTAATTTTCTGCAACTCCCAGAGTTTTATTTCTCCTTCTTTTATGTAGGCCTGCTTTGCAAAGCTAGATCTCCAGTGCCTAAATGTGGAAAAGCTGATAATTTACACTGGAACCAGCATTTGGGGAACTTGTATATCTGGAGAGCTGGTTTGAATAGAAATTGTAAACATGCACTAAAGAGGAAAATTGACTGCCAAAATTAGACTGGCACACTTCAGGATTTTAAAGGCCAAGCTTACTGCAGAATGGCCTGATTAGCTCTGCCTAAGTTCATCACTGGAGTACAGTTAATGCTGGTGATCTTCAAAACTCTGAGAGATGAAACGTGCAGCAAACATTTGAATGCACAGACCTCAGCTTTGGGGTATTCTTTTGGAATACAGAGTGTGTGGACACATTCAGACAATGCTCTGCTAGGAGGGTGGCTGAATATTCTCTTCTGTTTGACCTCAGGGCTCTGCTCTTGGTTGAAGCTTTTCTCTTCCCCCAGCAGTTGTGGTGCTCAACTTTGCTTTAGTGGGAACATATTTAGTAGCAAGCTGGGAGTTTTCCTTCCTTGCTCCTCCAGCAGATTTTGGAATTTCAGTTCAGTCCTTCATAAGAAGGTTTCCAAGTACCACAGGAAGGTTTGATGTCCAGGCACTTCAACCCAAATGCTGTTTCTGTTACTGCTTTGGAGGGCTGGAAAGGCAAAGATCAAGATCCCAGCCTGAATCCAGCAATTCACAGACCTGTAGGAAGTTGAGGCCTTCTGCTTCCTCAGATATTATTTACAGGAGCAGGGAGTGACAGGACAGAGAGGGGGATGGCTTCAAGCTGACAGAAGACAGTTTAGATGGGATGTTGGGAAGGAATTGTTCCCTGGGAGTGTGCTGAGGCCCTGGCAGAGGTGCCCAGAGAAGCTGTGGCTGCCCCTGGAAGTGTCCCAGGCCAGGCTGGACAGAGCTTGGAGCACCCTGGGATAACAGAAGCTGTCCCTGCCCATGGGAGGGAGTGGGGCTGGATCATCTTGAAGGTCCCTTGCAGCCCAAACCCTTCTGGGATTCTGGGATTCTCCATCTGCCCCTCACCTCCATCTGAAAACCCCTGCCAACAATGGAGAGCTGGCTGTGCCCTTCAGGTGCACTGCTTCAAGCAAGGAGAGATTTGCATCTGCTAAAAGCCAGCTGATCCACTTTTTACCCAAATTCTCCATGTGGCCTTTAATCACAAGGTTCCAGGCACACATCTGCTCACAGGAGAAAACCCAGAACGTTCAGTTTCAACTTTCCCTTGTCCAGCACATGGATCCCTCCCTGCCTCTGCCAGAGAAAGAAACCCCTTGAGGTGGAAGAGGGCAGTAAGAGAAATTCCATGCTCACACGTGCTAGGGTTTCATTTCAGTGACATCATTTATCAGTGGGACTTTGCCAAAGGGAAGAAGTTCACGTTGGAGGATTCAAAAGCAGCATCTAGGATGAAATGGGTCAGGGAGGGCTCAGGTTTCAAAAGGAGATGCCAGACGTGGGCCTTGAGTCTACTCACTCCAGTTCAATCCTGGAGATTTGCATTTGCAACCAAAACTTTCTTCCTTTCAACCTTGAAAAGCACTTAGAAAATGAAAACACATTCCAGACAGTAAAAAAGGCTGTGTTAAAAAAGCTCATATTATTTTTTGGAAAGACATGAAGAGAATTTAGGGGGATTTCATGCAGATTCTCTAGTGAAAAGGCATGCCAGATAAAAAGCTTAATCACATTAACTCTCTGGAAGACAAAAGGACTGGCACACTTTGTGTATGTCAATTTACACAAATCCTAAAACTCCTTAGAAGGGTTCTTGTAACTTAATACACTCAGCAGCCTCTTTTTAGTTCCTGGGAGACACTTTCTAATATTAATTTTCTTTTTTCGCCTTGCTATGTATAACAAAAGCTGGACAAATGTCAGTGGCTCAAACACACAAACACAGGTGACTAATCTAGCTAAGCCTTGGAAATAACTGTGTGAATAAAATACAAACCAGTTGAGCTAATCCAGGAATGAAGAGGAGGAGATCTCCAACCAGCAGAGATGAATTCTATTCCTGCTCCAAGCACTGAATGAATGAAAGGCAAAAAAGAAAATTGGTGTGTGAGGATCTCCTTCTCCCTTCTGTTCTGAGCTGGTGTTACATTTCTCTCTGATGGTGTCCCTTATGGTTTTGTGCCCTTTTGTGCCCTCCCAGACAGTTTGTTCATGCACATGTGACAGCAGGAAGAAGGAGTTGGAGAGCAAAGCTGGTCAGAGAGTAGCAGATGGCACACTTCTGCTAGGGGCTGCTGTCCCTAAAAGGCTCATTTAGACACCAGCCCAGAAACAAGGAATCCCACAGGATTCTCTGCTGATTGTCTCTAGAAAAAAATGATCAATCATATTGTTTTCTATTTTGAAGGGACTGTGTTAGAAAATGGAACATTGTGAAACCAGCCAACTCTAAGATTCAGTAGAGATGGGAAAGGGTCAGATTACTCCATCCAGGCATTCTCCCCTCCTGCAAATTGTCACCAGTTGGTGAAGTTCCCTTACAAAACAATTGTTTTCCTAGATCACAGCAAATCTTCCTGCAAAGCTCTTTCTTTTATTCTGACCAATGTAGGAAGGACCACGATAATGGTTGTGGAGGGTTCCTTCCCCCCAGGACTCACTTTCAGCCTCTGGCAATTTGTAGCTGAGAAATATTCTAACACTGCATCAATGTTCTTGTGCTCAAAGACCTTCAGTGAGCTCTTTATTCCAGGATTTTACTCAGCTGCTTCCTGAATCCATAAAAACTCTCAGCATTCACAAAGAATTCCCCAGGTCAGCCAGGAAATAAATGAAGAAATGTAACATTTTTGTTTTCTTTTTGCTGTGGGGTTTCTTTCCCCGTTTCTGTTTGAGTTTTCCACCAGTTTAGGTTTAGGTCAGTTCTCCTACAACAGGTGCCTAAACCTGAGCAAGCAGAATTCTCCACAGAAGGCCCTTAAAAGGCAGCTCTGGCTCTTTCTAAAAGCAAGGTCCTCTTTGCACTTAAGGCAGTGGGGAATTTCTAATAATAACAGGATTCATTAATTTCTAATAATTAATAGGATTAGGGAGCAGTACCAGAACCCACAGGCAGAGATATGTGGGGCAAGACTTCAGAAAGGTGCACTTTTCTACTGGCAGTTTGATTTGAGGAGCACAGAGCAGTCATGTCTATTTTCTACCTCTCTTTTTTTGTACTTCTGTGAGTTTTTGGCAACTCCTCTGGGTTTGGACTCCACACAGACAAAAGGAGCCTCCTCCATACTGATGAAAACATAGAAGGGAAAATTGGTATAGTTCTTCTGATGGGAAAATGAAGATCAAGAATGCTGTTAAATTATAATATAGGCCTAGGAGAAAATAGAGGATGATGGAAAATACTGACAGTCTAGCTGGTTTTTAATGAAGGATAACATTTTCCATTACAGGAAACATAAAGCACTGGAAAACATTTTGAAGAGCTATCATTTAAAGTGTTGGGTTTTAGTGGGAAATATCCCTGCTCAAATTGTATTCATGATACTGTCTCATAAATATGGGAACATAAGTTGCCTTTAAAACTTTTGGCCTTTCTTCAGCATATATTTTTAAAAATCCTTTTATATTGTATTAACTTTTTGTTTGCTTTGAAGAGGAAAAACATGCTCCTCTCTGTTTCCATTCCCCTCCCAGTTTTCTTCTTTTAATGAGATGTTTGACTCAAATTTCATCCTTCATGTTACCCTCCTAAATTTTTATGTTCTCTCTGTTCTTGCTCCTGGCAACACCAGAGTCTGCCTTCTCCCTCTGTAGAGCTAAATGGCTTTCTTAAACCCCAAAATTCTCACATCAACACCTAAACTGTTGCTTCTGTCTCCTCTTGAGCATAAATTTTTTTTCATTTGTATCACCTTAGTTTTAATAAATTCTTTCCTGATTGCTCAGTTTAATTCAGGCTGTTCTTCTGCTGAGTCCCTCCATAGATGAAAATATTAAAGTAACAAAATCCCATTGAGCAGTTTATCAATAAATCTGCTTAACAAAGAAATGTCCTTTACAGAAAATGAAAATGGTTTGCATTTGTCCAAAGTGGATAAAGAGAGTTCAGATGCTCTGACCCAATTCCAATTCAGCTATCAAATGCAGGTGCCTTTTGTGAGTATACACCTTGCTAAATAAGTTTCTTTGTGATGAAATTAAGCTCTTCTGATTAAAGGGGATAATTTGTGTACCACTGGCAATGCATTTTGAGCTATATATTAACACCTTACAACACTGAGAAATTCATTTTCCTTTGTTTCCTGTCAAAGTCACAGACCACCAAAACAACTTAGTTTTCTGTGATTGTCGAAATTAAATTTAGCAACCTTTTGCAAAAGCTGATCCTTAATTCCTCTTGAGAAGGTGTAATTCACAACTATGCTATTTAAATCAAATTATTACCACCAAAAGAGATTCACTGAATGTGGATGTAAAGTTCACAAAATGCACTGAGTGAAAAATGAGGTGTTTTAGGGGTTTGGGTGTGGTTTTTTTTGGTTTTTTTTGGGTTTTTTTTCCATCAACCTGAAAGCTCTGTGGCTCTACCAGCAAACTGCTTTTTCCCAGCTCTATCCAGTCGTATCTAAAATTCTGGATGACTTCTTTGTTCTGTTTTTCTTGAATTTTGCTACTTGGGGAATGTTTCCTGTCTCACTGCAACATTTAGAGTTCTTTACACAGCCCAGCAGACAACTGTGCAAAGATCCTGGAGCTGGTGGGAAGCTGAGCCAGGAATGCCATGGATCCAGTGCAAAGTCCAGCCCTGTGTGGCTGGGGGCAGCCTGACCTCTATTAAGTGGCAATTTGCCAAGGGCTGGCTCTGGAGCCCTCACAATAGCAAGAATTCTATTTCATCAGGCCTTTTGATCATGGAGAAATTGCATTGTCCCAGCACACCAGGGCTGTACAAGCCCTTCTTCAGAAGCTGTGCAGTAAATTTGATTTATTACAGGCAAACTCCAAAGCTTCCACACAAAATCCATGGCTGTGGCCTCTAGAGCTGGCCCTCCTCTCCCACCCAGCCCAGCTCAAACACGACAAACTCATGGCCCTGTTACCCCATATCTTGTCACAATTATTGTGTCTTTGAAAAGATAAAACTTACATAACCTACAGGGGTTCAGTAGGACCAAAAGTTCATCCTTGGCAGAGCAGAATTACCTGTAGGTGTTCCACAGGATGAAAAACAAACTTTCAATTGCCTGCCAGATTCAAAGGTATTTCAGATAAGACTCCAATCTGCCTGAAAAAAAAAAAAAATTTGCTCACTAAAAATTGAGGAATGCTGTCACCCCACTTTGAGCACAGCTAAATCCTGATAAAAAGTCATTGCTGAAAACTGAGCCATTACTGTATTGGGTTTGTAAGGTGGGAAGAATTTCCACAAACATGAGCTTTAAAAATCCATTTAAAATGAGAAACGAAATTTCAAATTGACAAAATCAAGTACTGTAGAAAGTTCTTGCTTCTTTTTCATACAAGTCACCAAAGTGCACAAGTATTTCAAACAGCCTGACATCTGTATTACATAAGCAGAAAGCAATTCAGCTGCTTGGAGAACATAAAAAACAACTTTGACCTTACACTGGAGTCATGCTTCAAAAGACTGATTATTCATATGAGGAAAATTGCTCAAAAACAACTGCTTGGAAATATTCTCAGAAAGAAAATAGATTGATTGTTCTGAGGCAATAATACAATTATGGTATAACAAACTGCATTTTCACTTCATTTTACTCCTAAGGCTTTTTCTTTTTTCACAATAAGTGCTTCATTTGCTAGTATTTCAAATATTTTATCTTTCAAAATGTTTCCCTTGTTTGCTCAGTGTATTTTTTAGCTTGCTTGAATGTAACTCTTCAAGAAGTTTGAGAGTTGTTGCTAATGGGAGAATTTCAGGCCATGATGCCCCTCATTAATTCTGACCCCATTATGGCCATATCTCTGTAGGGTTACAGATGTCTTGTGTTGGTAGAAAATACTGTAAAAGTGTCCATTACTATAAAAGTAAATTGTGATTCAGTAAATTTTCAACGTGTTCTTGATATAATACCAAAATTCATAAATTCTGGATTTATTTTAGGGTAGTATTTCTTTTCAGGTAATATTTTCTCTCTGGAGGAGGAGGTACAGCCACCTGGCTGAGGGGCTGAGTGGAGTTCAGGAAATCTGAGTTCAATTCCCATCTCTGCTCTGGGCTTCCCCAGCCCTGCTGGGTGCAGAACTCAGACCCCACTGCTGAAATCTCTCATGCAGATCCTCATCCTTGTCACTTGGGTTACAGGATCTGGTTCATAGCCAAATATTGGAGTTCAATTTTTCTTCAAATCCCCCTTTGCAGTAGTCCAAATTCTCTCCCAGCATTATTTTGACATAGGTTAATGAAGAAGTCAAACTAAAAAGTTGCTGTGTATTCCACATGAGAGGTTTCTGGAGAAAACCAGAAAGTTTTCTCCAAGTTATCTGTAATGCACCTCAGTGAAACCATTTCAAACAAGGATTTCCCCTCAGTGATCTGGTCACAGAGCTCTAGACAGTAACATGACATGGCATTAAAGCCATTTTAAAAGGTAATTCCTTTAGTGCTTCTGATGTGTATCCTAATTTTATCACTACAGAATCACAGTTCAATGGGCTGCTTCTTGTCAAGCTGGAGCTATTCTTTTTTTTTTTACCTTACATTTTTCAAATAGTTCCTAAACCAAGGGAAGGAATTTCACACCACCAACCAAAATAAGCCACTCAGCAGAAAAGTTTCAATTTCCAGCTCTTAATAAATCACACAGATTTAAATCAGATTCACAAATTCCACAGGAGTTATGCATTTATGTTCTCAATTTCCATAACAGAAGTTGCAACTCTATAGGAAAATCTGAACTCTCCAATAGTTACCTGCTGAACTTAATTGTGGGCAGAACTCATTTGTTTATGTCTGCTTGCCCCTCACTGGAGAAATGTTAACCACAGTACAACATGAACATAAACTTCAGCTCTTTCACTTCTGAGCTAAATAAGCAAAACAAACAATTTCCTTCCTTAAATCCAACACTGATTTCTGTTTATTGCACAGCACATCTTGCTGCTAACAGAGGCCAAGCAAGGCCCATAAAAAAAGATCAGATATATTCATTTACAGCACAAGTGTGGGACTGTGAATCTCCTTGAAAACTTCCCTCTACCAAGACACTGCAGAGTCTGTAAGATGTGTGCCAGTGATCATCAGCCCATTTTCCAGTTCTGGTGCCTTTTCTGCATTTTGGTGAGCACTGCTGCCATCCCTGCAGGCTGACACTGCTGGGGCTTTCTCCCCAGAGCCAAAATTAAGCTGCTCCAAGAGGGTTTTTCTTTGCCAGGGATGCTGCAAGCAAAGCCCCACCCTTCCCCTGTGCTGAGGAATGTGATGGATCCATCCTCAGCTGAGGGCTCCCAGTTCTCAGCAGAATGTGCTGCAGTCATGTCCCCAAACTGGTTTCCTATCAGAATCTCAAATAAAGCACTGCACTTTTTCTCCTCAGCTTGGCCAGAAGGGACTTCTTCATTTCCAAGCATTTAGAAAACAAAAGTGTGTGCATGTGTGGGTAGGAATACTGGGGAAAAAAAACCCATTTGTGACCTGATACCTGCATGTCAGGAGTGATTGGTGACACTGAGGGTGCAGGAGCACATGGAGCAATTAATTCAGCTCCTCCCTGATCACCAGCATCACATTTGCTTTTTCTTCTGTTGATTGCAAATGCTGCCAGGGTGATTGCTTTTAATCCAAAAGTAATAAATTTGTCCTGGCTGCTTAATCTCATCTGTAAATGGAGCTCTTTGGTTTCCTCAGACCCCAATTTATTGCATTTTTGAGATAAAACAGCCAATGTTTGATACTGCTTGGTTTTAGCGTGCTGCATCTTTTTCAATTTCTACTTTTACAATCTTTCTGTTTGCTTAAATTCCTTCTGCAGACAAATTAAAACCAGGAAGATTTTTAGAATTCCAAATCTATTTTTTGCTTTTAATTTTTTTTATTTCCCCCCACCCCCCCAGGTTTTCCACTTGAGGTGCACACACAGTATCAAAGACATTTCAGCACTAGTTGAACTTCAAGATGTGTTTAAACTCTCACTTTGCAGTTCTACTGGCCAAATCCAACATTTTGCTCTGCCAGAAAATGCCAGGTGGTAACAGAATCATTTTAGGTACTTTTTTAGCTGTGCACCAGATGGTGATAACACAAGTAATAATACCAAACAAGTATTAGCTTGTTTCTAAGCCCATGCTAGAGATGCAAAAGGTCATTTATATGAAGCACTCACCCTGTGCTGTGCAAAATACAACAGAAATTCCAGCCAAACTGGTCCCTGGAGTGTTCAGGAAGAATCCTGGGGGAATTTCCCCAATGACTGTGGAAAATGAAAGAGAAAAAAAAAACCCAACAAAACTATTATCAATCTTTTGTGATCATGATTTGGAAGGAACCATGCCAAGCAAGTCCTTCATAGTGTTATGTCACTGCATCCCTCTTTCAAACAAATGGGACATGATTAAAGCAATTAAAGGCTGTGTCTTTATTTAGGGCTTACCTGGTTAGAGGGGTACTTGGTGTGAAACAAAAACCCCCAAAATTATGCAATTAATGATCTAAAATTAAAATGAAATGATTTCTCCCTTCACCTTCCATTAAAAGGAGTGGTTAGAGCTTTCTATTTCCTGTGGAAACAGATAAAACAGAGGTGCCTTCTGTCTTAATTTCCCCATGCACATTTCCAGATCCTGACATTTCCTTTCCCTCAGCAAAATCAGACCTGAAATTATGGCATCTCCATGCTGTATTGCAAGTCTTAAGGAAGACTTCTGGACTTCCTCAGAAACTGTATTGGAATAAAGTCACCCAAATTGCAATGTCAGATTGCTTTGCTTTTAATTTGAATACGAGAGTGATCCATTCCAAATGCTCCAGAGAAATATCTCCTTGTCCAGCCCCCTCAGCTCCTCCTCCAGGCTTCCTCAGATCATTTCCAGTTTGCTGCTAATGGAAATTCCTTCTGACCCCAATCTTCTGCCTGATGAATTCAACCTATTGCATGTATCAATCATACAAGCCTTTAATCCAATTTATGGGGGGCTGGGGAGAACAGGAGGAAGCAAATGTATGGAGATCAGTGGAATCAGAGCAGTGTGCTCAAAACCCACCCCCAAACACATGAAATTAAGCAGCCTTCTGACTCTGGGAGCTGAGAGGCTTTTTAACATCTTGCTGCTTCTTTCCTGAGTTGGAGCCAGTGCTCAGGACCTTTTGGACTCATCAAATTATGGGTTATTGCTCTGCTTCCAAGGTGTGCCTGGCAATTTCTCCTCAGTGCTGCTGTAGTCCAGGTCTCAGAAGTATGAAAGGCCCCTGGCTGATCTCTCCTTGTGTATGCACAGTTTGCATGCCTGCCTGCAGGAGAAGTCCTCCTGCCTGACCTCTGTCCCAGCCCAGAAGGTGGCCAGCCAGCCATCAACACCATCTCGGGGTGCTGGCACCTCCAAACCTCTCAGTGCTGTCATGGCACAAAAATGGGAAAACCAATCCTTGAATAATCTAAAAGTCACACTCTGAATGTGAAGGTGACTTTGACCTAGAGAGCTGTTAATGTCCTGCCCCATGGCTTCTGTAGGTGAAACCTCCCATACTTCAAAAAATCAGAGGTTAATTATACTGATAATTGGAATTTCCACGCACAGTTACCTAAGGCCATTTATTTCTGCTGTCACACCTTTTATGGGTTGGGTAAGAAATTCTTATTCACAGAATTCCAGGATAGGTCAGGCTGGAAGGGAGCACAGAGGGTCACTGGTGCCACCTCACTGCTCAGGCAGGGTCATCCCAGGGCACAGGAGTGTATCCAGATGTTCTGGAATATCCCCAGGGAGGAGACCCCACAGCCTCTCTGGGCTCTGCTCAGGCAGGAGTTCTGTCTCCTGTGCAGGGGAACTGCTGGGCTCAGTCCCTGCCTGTGGCTCTGGTGCCACTGCTGGGCCTGGAGCAGAGCCTGGCTCTGTTCAGAGCCTTCCCTTCAAAATCTTCCCCAACAGTTCCACAGATTTCCTCACTCCTGATTTATTCTATCTCAAGGAGCTGATACTTCTTGAGAAAAGAAAAATACCTTTCAAGCTGATGACTGAGGCAAACTCCTAACTCCCACTTTCATGAGATGTAACTCGAAAAGCTGCCAGGTTTCTTGTTAAAATGAAGTACTTCCATTTTCCCTCTCTTCACCTGCTCATAATAATTTGATTCTTTAAAACTGAAGTGAAAAGGATTTGTTTTCAAAGCAGGTAAAGTGGAATAGGAAAACTAACTGGGCTAACTGCAGCAGTAGCCTCAGCACACCCCCCTCCCCTGGGCACATCATATCTGGAATATTACTTTATTCCAGAATAATCAGTGTGCTTTCAAGGCAAAGTAATTCTTCCTGGGAGGAATAAGGGGATGGGGGAGGGAGTCTAAGCCACTTTCACTCTGGGTTAGAATTCCCTACCAGCTGTTCCTTGCTGCTCAACAGAGAAAAGAAGCCTGGACACAAAAGTGCTTTCCTGGGATTCTGAGTGGACAAGGCCTTACCATTAAAGAAGCTGGATAAGAAGTTAAAATTGAAAAGAGAGAAAACACCCAACCTCAACATGCATTGCCCTCATACACAGACTTCTGATCAACAGCAGCAGTTGTTGCCCAAAATAACCACTATTCCTTTAGCAATAATCCTGAACCGTAAAACCGACTCAAAAAATCTCTGGAAAAGAAACACATGTATTATTTAAGGCTTAGATAACACACCAGTGCCTAATTTGAGCCAATGTGAGTTTCTGAGGAGTGTGCAAAGCTAGAGGTGCTCACAGAATGTGTTAAAGCACTTTTCTTTCTGTTAGTTTGGAACTGAATCCATGACCACAGCTGTTTCAGAAAAATACTGTTAAAATTGTACACCAAAATTTTAATAAATGTAATGGTGTGAAAAGTTTTCAGGAAAATTTATTCTCCCTGGTTTTTTTTCACACTAAAAGTTGCAGTGAAAGGAGCCTCAAAAACTCCAGACCTTTAAATGTGTGAGAAATGCTTCAGTGAAAATCCTTGATTAATTTCACGAAGGAAGTAAAATTTACAGATATACTGCAAGAAACCTCGTTGCTGTGCAAGAACAAGGCTTGAAGGAAGTGGTTCTTCAGACATAATTTCTCACCCTTCTTGATTCATTGGTGACTTTGAAACTCAAACCTGGTTTTGGCATTATCCTACCGTGGAGGAGACTGATTTTCATGGCTTCTCCTGGGAGTCCATTATTCACACAGGTTAAATTTCAGCGAGTGGTAAAGCAATCTCTCTCGTGACAGTCTGTCCTCTCCAGGAGCAAGGAGCCTGCTCAGACACTGAGATGTGCAGGGAAACACCACAGTTAATCAGCAGGACCAGGGAACTAATCGGATTCTGTTGTCTGATCCTATTTTCTAATCACACGAAATTGTGATGTAAAGAAAAGCAGAGCACATGTTCTAATTAATACACTCAGAATTTGCTCTGGAAGGCACTGCAGCAGGGCTAGACATGACAAGATACAAAAGGATCTAAAGTTCAAGGACTTACATGAAATATAAGAAATGTATCAAGACTATATTGTGGAAACAGCTGTAGCATTTAATTCCCAGAACTCTCCTTTTTTCTTATTGGATGGAAAAAGATGTTGGTTGTGATGATGGTGATGGTGGTGGTGAGAGAGAAGGAAATGAAAAATGGAAAGAGAACCTTCTAAGGTTCTTAATATCTTATCCTGGTTTCAAACTCAGTGTTAACTGGGTAGAGCCATAAAGAGGGATGGGACTCAAATATCAAAAGTAGGATTTTTATGGAATGCTGCTAATACAAAACCTACAGTATCTGGTGCCTCTTGGGGTGTTGCTGAATTTTATCTTGGACAGGTGAATTGTGCTTTTTAGTTGCTTCTTCTTCTCTTCTCTTCTCTTCTCTTCTCTTCTCTTCTCTTCTCTTCTCTTCTCTTCTCTTCTCTTCTCTTCTTTCTTTCTTTCTTTCTCTCTTCTCTTCTCTTCTCTTCTCTTCTCTTCTCTTCTCTTCTCTTCTCTTCTCTTCTCTTCTCTTCTCTTCTCTTCTCTTCTCTTCTCTTCTCTTCTCTTCTCTTCTCTTCTCTTCTCTTCTCTTCTCTTCTCTTCTCTTCTCTTCTCTTCTCTTCTCTTCTCTTCTCTTCTCTTCCTGTGTCTTAGGAAAGAAAACTCCTGATGTCTCAAAGCGAGAACATAATTCAGTAAGTAAATAATCTGTAAGTCATTATTAATAAATCTCTATTGAATTACAATTCTGCCAGTCTTCATAGAGGTATTAATATGTGAAAATAGAAATAGGGCCTGTCAATCAGGAATCTACAGTTCAATTAAAAGGCCAAGGAGCTGGATTTTCACCTGGAGTTTTAAGTGGCACAGGTAGAAGCAGCAGCTGTAGAAGCCCCATGATCACCCCAGATATCATAGGTTCCAAAAAGCTGAGTGCTGATTCTTTTCCCCATTTAAATGTGGCACAACATTAATGGAATAGGAATTACAGCCCTGTAACAGTTTGCAGCTTCTAAATGGAACCTCCTGACTTTGCCTCAGCAAATGTCTGTCAGTGGCAGGATTTGAATTGCAAACTCTATTCCATTAATTTTTTTCAGTGTAGAATATGAAAGTGCTGTAAGTGACATTTGAGGGCAGGTTCCACCAGCTTAGCAAAGATTGAAGAAACAGAGACTGAATAATGCTGGGAGGCAAAAGCCAGAGGAAATCCAGATGAACCTTTTACATCCTCAGTTTGGTATAGAAATTGTTGAGAGAGTGGGGGATTACACAGTGACACCTGTACAATATAACATGCAAGGTAGTGATAAGTTATGAAAGAGCTGCTTTTGAATGACTTTCTTGAGTTTCCCCTTAAAGAGGTCTGTGTTTTGTTACTGCAAAGGGAAACGTGGGGACAGCTTTATGGATGCTCTTTTGCCATGTGTATTCCCTGTTTAACTCTTGAAACACAGGCCAGGTGCCAGAGCTTTTCAGGAAGCATTAGGTGAAATTTAATGTCTCCCCAGTTTTGACACGGTGTGAATAGTTCCTAATGGGTTTCCAAAGAGGGACTATCAAACAATTCTTAAATAAACAGGCTTTGAGCACAGCAGAGCACCCACTGTAGGCAGCAGAGAAGATAACAAGCAGCATCTGCTCTAAGAGCCTGGGCCAGAGGCAAAACTTGTTCCATGCAAGGAGGGAAGTGGAAATAGTGCCACAGGTTGTTGTCCCCCTTCTCCCTGCTCCTTCTGCCTCATCCTTCAGTGTCCTTGTGGGAGCTTCTGGAGGAAAATGAGTCCTCCAAGTCGATTAGAGAGAAAGGCTGGGAGAATTGGGATTGTTCAGCCTGGAGAAGAGAAGCTTTGGGGTGACCTCACTGTAGCCTCCCAGTAGCTGAAGGAAACCTGCAAGAAGGATGGGGAGGGGCTCTTTGCAAGGGTCTGGAGGGACATGACAAGGGGCAATGGCTTCAAACTGACAGAGAGTAGGTTTAGATTGGATATCAGAATAAAATTCTTCCCTGTGAGGGAGATGAGGCCCTGGCACAGGGTGCCTATAGAAGCTGTGGCTGCCCCATCCCTGGAAGTGCCTAGGGCAAGGTTGGATGTGGCTTTAAGCAACCTGGTTTAGAGAAAAGTGACCCTGCCCATGGCACAAGGGCTGGAACTGCATTATCCTCAATCCCTTTCAACCTGAGCACTTCTGTGATTCTCTGGTTCCTCTACAAGCACAGAGCAGAACTCCCAGCTCTCTTCATGAGGAGCCAAGTGGAACAGAAGCTCAGAAACCAAAGATGTGTTCAGCAGTCAGCCTTAAACTCACCCAAGAGCTCCCGTCCCTGGGAGAAGCCAGTTGACAAAGCAGCAATTCTGCACATTTGCAGTTCCTCAGGGATCAATTAAGAGACTATTATACTCTTTGCTGCTGCTGCAAGATGAAAACAGCCAGCATCTCCAAGGGAACTTCTTGTAAAACCCAAATTGAGCTTAATGAGAAAAGACTCTTGACAAATGCTGTTAGATGTGAGATGCATTTAGCACTTGTCAGGAGCTGTATTCCTGACTTAATGAATTTATAAGTTAAGCCATGCTCCAATGTTGATGTGGAGGAGACTGAGATCAGTGGCTTTGACAAAGCTTGAGGGCACTGGGTACATTGAGCAGGCCAAATTAATGGGATTCACATTAACCTTCATAAAATAGATGAAGATGAACAGCCATAGCCTGGGTTGAGTTCCATTTTAAAGCAGCTTTTTTCTGTTTAATAGATGAGAATACACAATGCTTTTGGAAAAGAAAAAAAAGATTGAAGTATAAATAAAAGAGAAGCATTTCTCAGGAAGAATAACCATTGGTCATTCAGGGGCACATTTGTCACCAAGCAGGGCAGTCTCTGATCCCCCTTGGGAACTCCAATATCAGTGAATTTTAAGGGCATTGTGTGAACTTGAAGGACATTGTGCAGTCACTAAATCAGAGTGCTGCCAGGTCTGTCTGAATTCTCCCATTTTGAGCTCTATTTAACCCAAAAAGGTGGGTAGGGAGAAGGAGGAACTGTCTCACCCTCCAGCTGCTGTGGTCCTGGCTCTGAGGCAGCCTCAAGATCTGTCAAGATCTTTCTGAAATTGCTGTCGAGCTCTGCCATCCTCCAAAACAGAGGAGGTGGATTGTGCCCATATCCTTGGGCTGCCACATCTTTAGCACATTTTTTTTAGTGCAAGCAAAGTAAAGAGCAGCTGCATTTTGAGAGATTTCAGGGGCAAGTGTTTAGTGCAGCTGGAAAAGCCTTTATGCCTCTCCAATGCAGGCAGGAGTAACAGAAAAGCAAATTAAAAATATCACTTTTTTTTTCCACTGTATGGGAGGATCTTTCCCTTCTAAAGCAAAAAGGGGTATCTGGGCCCTTCTGTCTCCAGAGCAAGGTGCAGTTCCCACAATCCCTGGTACAAAGAGGGATTAAAAGATCCAGAGGCATTAAAAGATCCAGAGGCTTTATAAAGCAACTCTGTCTGCATATGGAAAAGTTATATCCAAAGGTCCCTTTTTTCCCCCTCTGTTTTTCTCTGTGCTCAAATACATCCAGTTTCTCTCCCATCTCAGCAATCCCACGGGTTTATGTGCCCAGCTTCCATGGCAGGCAAGACAAAGGGGGCTGTTATAAACCCAGTCCCAGGCAGCCCTTGCTCACAGGCCTCACACCTATATTTCTTCCATAAATTCCAGTCAAATCTCTATTCTAAGAGGTAACTGCTGAGCTGGCTGCTGGCCCTGGAAACCACATTTTCAAATAAAATGCAATAGAGGAGAAAAGAAAACTGCTGCTCTTCTTTAGGACAACAAAACAAAACTAACTACTGCTGAAAAAACAAAAGAAAAAAAAAAAAGGAAGGGAAGGATTTTAGGTAATGGCAATAAAAATGGGTTCAAATTTAAGCCAGAGTGAGAAAATAATTCTCCAAGAAGGTTCCTATTTAAAGATCAATGGGATAAAAGCCTCAATAAAGTGGGAGAGCTCTTTAAAGGTAATGGATCCCTGATTATTTGTTCCAGAGGCGAATCAATGTCTCTTTTCAGGACAATTCTCTCTGCACCTGTGAGCTGTGGTGAGGTGGGGAAATCCCACAGAAATAGAAGGAGAACTATTTAATTAACATGACAGGAAATGCTCCAAGTGTGCTTGGAAATAGCAGGGATCACATTAACATGTCAGTAAATATTTCACAGATTTCCAGTCCTTTCAATCCAGGCTTCTATTGACTTAACAAACAAGGTTATCCCTGTGCTGCCTTTAATCCATTTACAGTTAGTTGGGGTTTTTAATCAAAAATTTGGGTAAGGCTAACAGGAGACCACTCCTTTCACACATGGAGGTATGAGGTGCTCAGGGAACCAGCAAACCCTCAAAGTATTTTGTGAAATGTTTCTTATCTAAGGCTGGAATGAATCCCTCATATTTAAATTTTACATCATAGAATCTAAATATAGATTCTAAATAGAATATAATCTAAATCTGTATACTTCCATATAGATTTATATATAAATATTAAAAAAAATATTTTTAGATATATCTGATGAACAGAAAAAAAAACCAACAAAGGAAGTGTGAGGAAGTTTGAGTTCTCATTTAGAAAAAATTCCTTTTAAAGAAGAAAAAAACACCACCTTGCTCAAATAAGAAATTTGTCCTTCTGAGAAATGAATCAGCAAATTATTTTCAACTATTAAAAATGTCAACAAAACCAAATCCAGCATTTTAACAGGAAAAAAAAGAGCCTAACGTTGTGAACATCTCTTGCTTGGAAAGCCAAGCCTTTGTTAGTTTGTATTTCCACTTAATAGCCAAGGCATCTCTGCTAATCAGAAATATCAAAATTTGCAGTCAATATTTGTCACAAGAATTTAGAAAAGCCTAATTATTTAATAGCAGCAATCTAGAAAACAAAGAATGTGGCACTTTTACAGAAGATGAAAACATTTCTTCTGGTGTGTTAGATAAATAATTGAGCCAACAACCCCACTGGATTGTTTCAAATGTGTCAAGTGCTGAAAAAAGCCTCCCAGTGCTCCACGCTGAGCAGGACAAATTCTGTGGAGGGAAACAAATTTCTCTAGGTTACATCTGAAATGAATCTTAACTCTGCTCTGATCAGACCCTGGTGCCAGCAGGAACAGCTCTGAGGAAAACCACTTGGACACAGCATACCAACACCTCGTTTTATGATGCCTTTTCCTGGGGAAAAGCTAAACCAGTTCACTCCACAAAGGCAGCTGAAAGGTCCACAAATTATTGTTGTGCAGATGGGGGGCGTGGGAAATGAAATATGAAATCCATTTGCTGGTGGAATGGGAAAGTAGGCATGGTAGGATAAAACACTGGAATGACTCAGATTGCTTTCTGATAAAACACCACACAGAGGCCTCAGCCTTGCAAATAATCCATCTCTGGCCTCTGGAAAGGCTCCCTCCAGGAGGATTTGTGTTTATGTTAAAGCTGGCCACAGTTATAAGAGTAAATGTCTTGGAAGTACACAAGGGTCAGGCTCTAGTGCTGATTGGGAAAATCTGTGTTTAGAAATTTGAGCTCTTCCTGAAGTGTTTCATGAAAGGAGCTGCTTTATTAATTGAATTCTGGCATTTTAGCCACCAGTCTTAGCAATAAGAGGCTGCACAGGTACAGCAGGCACTGGGTGCTGACGTGGTTCAAGGGCTCTAACGTGGATCTGGGATCTCCAGGTTCACACCCACGGTCATATCAGAAATCACAGCTCCAGCCCCTATCAGCTGCAGAAGCAACAAAATCCTACAAACCACATTTGTTTCCTGGACAGACATTAGTGTTCTCTTAATTATAGAACAAGATTTCTAACTTTTTCCCCCTTTTTTTTTTTTTTTTTTTTCCTTTTTGAGAAAGAGAGAAGTGTGAGCTCTGACCCACTGGCCTGGATCAGGAAGCTTTAAATACCTTGAAATGTTCTCTAGTTCTGCTGCCAAGGCCATGGCCTCCTTTGCAAGGGCCAAATAAAAACTCAAAGTGGAGAAATTCTCAAAGAACTGTAAGACTGAAGAAGCTGTTCCTTTTCCAGAAAGGGTAACAAAGGTATCTTTATATATCCTGCTCCAACAACAGGAGCTGTGGGAAGAGGAGGGGGAACAGGAGCAGAACAAGAGATTCCAGTTATTAAGCAGGCTTTTATCTATAAAAATATATATATATTTATAAATATATTTATATATACTGATTTGAGGAAGGAAGAAAATGTAGCCCATGAGGGTGAGATCAAAGCAGCAGCTGATGTTGTCCAGGCTGTTCAAACAGTGCCTGAAGAAGCTCCCTGAAATTCTGATGACAGCTCTTTTTTTGCACCTCAAATCTAAGATACAGGTGACAAAAAACCCCAGGTAGGTTTGGAGTATTTTAAAGCTGAAGAAACAGTTCCTGAACTGTTTTTTGTGGCCTATAGATAGCTACATGTCCCCAAAATCCTTGCTGAAAGGCTTGTGAGAGGTTGCTGTTCAAAGATGGGGCTTTTTCCTTGTTTCCAACTGCAAAAAAAAAAAAAAATGTTGGGCCTGAAAAACCCATGAAATCCATGAAAATCCTGCCCAGTGCTACAATTCTGCTGCAGGTCACCCTGGAGGATGGGACCTGATCTTTAGTAGGAAGGGGTTGGATACCTGATGGGAATTGAAGCAATTTCTGCATTAAATTGGTGTCTGTACTCCAACAACCTGTCCTAAGTATCATTCCAAGGAAAAAAATCCCTATAAACATTTGATAGGTGCATGGCCTATTTTTTTTTTTTTCCCTTCTGTACTTATAATCACATGAAGCAACCAGAGCTGCAATATTTTTGATAAACATCAAATAAATCCTCTATCTTGCTTCTTTGAGCTCTAATTCCTCTTCCATGAGGGCTCTTGCAAGGACCTTTTCCCATCCTCTCCATCTTTTAGGGTCTTCTGCATAACAAAAGTCAGGGCTCCTCTGACTCTGTCCAAACTTCCTTTTTTCTTTTTTGGCAGGAAGAATCAAGGAATTTCCACTCTTATTAAGTAAAATCTCATTTCAATGGGAAATACCAAGAAAATTCAGAACAAAAATATTTCTGAAGTGGTAAATCCACCCCATGTATTAAGAGGAGAGTGTGTGCCTGTGTCAACATGTATAAATTGTTCTGAACAGGGCTATGGGGCTCATTTGCAGGATAATACATTTTCATTTTTCAGAGTGTGAAAACAATGAAATAATCACCTTTTGCAGTGTAAGCAAGCACTGTGGATTTTGTTCCAACTTCATGTTTTAGCACTTTGCCCTAAAGTGTTTGGGAATACATAGGAAGTGTACAAATCTGAACTTTTTTAACATTAAGGAGGCCTTTATTTATTTTTATACATACATACATACACACATACATATATAAAAATAAAATGGAATATGAAGCAACTATAATTTCTATCTCCTCAAGAGTAATGATTTTCACAGTTACAACTTCAATAGTAATATATTTATTCCAAGGTATTCAGCAGTAAAGAAGAGCATTTCTGCTATTTTTTTCTCTAAAGTTTTTTGATTTATGTTTTGATTAGCTATCTCATATTCCCTGACTATTCCTATTGATTCTTTCATGATTTGTTTTCTTTGTCTGTTGCTCACAAATAGCCTTTGTATTTTTCATTTTGCTTTTTCCCCCCACCCTGCATCCAGCAGAATCTTTGCAGATATTGTGTCACAAATGGAGCTGGTAAAACATTCCTGCTTTGAGAAAGCTCAATTCCTGCCCCACTGACTTAGGGCTGGAGCTATTTCTGGGGGTGTGATCAGCCTGTGTGCAGAAGAACCTCTTTTCTGTGACTGCAAAGGCACCAACACTGCTACAAATGTGCAGAGATGTTTTCCACACATGTTGAGTTGGTTTTATTGAAATTCTCCCCCCCAAAAAAATGTATCTCATTAAGTTGGCCTGCTGAGTATGACATTCAATTTTCAAAAGCAGTCAGGGAGGAGTAAATTCAACAACTTTATCTTTTTATATCTCATTCAGGGATGTATAATTCCTATTTCTTCAAGCCTGCAGGTAGGGTAAATGTTGGAGAACTTGGTCCATTTTTCCATAAGTTGAAGTATTTTAAGGAAAGCAGAATGTGAAAAGTTTTGGAGTCTGTGAAGCAAAATTTCCTATTTTAAAAAAATAATTTTTTGTTTTTATTTTTGGTTTAGTTTGGGTTTTTGTTTGTTTGGTTGGTTTTGTTTTTGTGGGTTTTTTTGTTTGAATTTTTTTCTTTTTGTTTCTCCAGGGTTAAAACAGAACATGATTTTGAAAAGAAATGATGCTACTGACCACTAAAAAGCAAATCCTGGGTCACTTGAGCAAGTCACATTGCTCTGATAGAGAGGAGGAAGGGAGGTAAAAATTGCAGATATAGAGTTCCTAAAGAAATGGATTTTGATTGCTGCTGTCAACTTGCTTATTTCTGTAGAAGGCTTTTCATCACTCTCCTCCTACTCTAATGTGGTTCATGGTGGCTGAGCAGAACAGAATTCAATCAGAAAAAAAGAAATATAAGCAGTCTTTGGGCAGTATTTCACCTTGTTTCTGTTAGGATGTACCTGAAAATCGAGATTCTCAGGAATAGAACTCTAAACCCTTTTTAAAAAGGGGTTTAGAATTCTAAAAAATTCTAAACCCTTTCTAAAGCTAAGTTCTTTCTTTTAAGTTTTATATAATAGAAGGGAAGGGACACAGTAATGTTGGTGAAAGAGCTGATCAGCCCTACCTCTTCTCAGTTCTTGTCTGAGAGGAGTTTGAGATCTGGACCTTATCCTCTAAACCTTGGCTTTCCACCTTTGAAATGAGGATTTAATGCCCGTGGAAGGTGTTAGGCTGATGGTCCAAGGAGCAGGGAAATAACCTCAAACAGTGCACGCATCACACCCTTCATAAAAACATCACAGCACGCTGTAAAATGAAATCAGACTCCTTGTTTTGCCCACAGATCAAACACACCACAAGGCAGAGGAATGCAGGGGATTTTTTCTCCACTACCCTACAAAAAGAAGTTCAACACCAACTCCCAAGACTTCCTCAAAGGCGTGTGGCTAATCCCAGTTGGTCTCCAGCCCTCTTTAATGAGCCTGAGAAGAAATTATGTGGTCATAGCTAGTACAAGTGAAGCTGCTGTTTGCTGTGGTGTAACCATCCAAGGGGAATTGGTTTGTACCAGTTTTTCCTCTCCAAGGTGAGAAATCATGAAATGGCAGCACAAAAACATGTGATCCAAAGGCTGATGGGTTTGAGGGAGTGACCTAAAAGGGGACAAGACACCACAGTGGATAACCAGGAACTTAATCTCAAGAATCACAGCCACTCTGAGGAAAATATTTAGGCAATTTTAATTTCCTCCAGAGTTTCAGTGACAGGAGAAGAACACTAACTCTGGCAAAAAACCACCCTTTTTTGGGGGGTGTATTTCTACAAGAACATTTCAAAGATAATGCACAACATTTCACTTTACACTGAAAACCAGAAAAGCCACGAGATGCTAGGATAAACAGGATTAAAGAAATGAATCCATCACATTTCAGAGGCTGTCACTATGGGGAAGGAATTGGTTACTCCTCAGCAACTGCCCATATTAAAACATTTATGCCAACAAAACATTTGCACTCCTATTTCTGTTTACAGACTTTAAATGTATTTTTGTGCCTGCTGTGCTCTGGCAATCCCCTGCCAGGGAGGTAAAGAAGGCAGGACCTGTGGTCTAGCCCTGACCAGGAACTCTGCACACCAAAATCCAGGCCAACTCTCACCCCACATCTCACCCACCTTTTCTTGGAACCAGCTTTTATATCCTCAAATTCCTTGGAGCTCAGTCAGTCAGCCCACAGAGAGAGGCAGGGCGTGGAAAGAGCAATCCTTGCTTGGGTCTGTGCTCTCCCCAGGGCACAGAGACCAACGTGGTTTTTGGTGCTGTGACCTGGCCTCGTGCTGAGCCCTTGGCTCTTGGCTCAGCTGGGCATCAGCAGGAAATCCTGGGGCATTTCCCACTTTTGGGAGCCATAACATAAGAAATGTGTAAAGGTGGGACAGAGAGTCCAAGGAAATGCCATGGGGATGGAGCAGGGCATGGAGGGGAAGGATTGTGAGGGGTGGATGAAGGCACTTGGTGTGTTCAGTCTGGAGGAGACTGAGGGAGACCTTGTTGTGGTCTTCATCATCCTCATGATGTTGTGGTCTTCATCATCCTCTCTGCTCTCTGGGACAGTGACAGCACCAGGGAATGGCCTCAAGCTGTGTCAGGGCAGGGTCAGGTTGGATTTAGGGAAAGGTTCTTCCCCCAGAGGTGCTGGGCACTGCCCTGGCTCCCCAGGGAATGGGCACAGCCCCACAGAGCTCCAGGAGCTCCCAGGGATGCTCAAGGTGGGATTGTTGGGGTCTGTGCAGAGCCAGGAGTTGGAATTGATGATCCCTGGGGCTTCCTTCCACCTCAGCATATTCTAGGAATTTCCTTGCTCTCAGCAAGGAACTTGGAGAAGGTGCTGTGCATCCATTCCTACCTTTTTTTTTTTTTTTTTTTTTTGGTAGACCCAAAACGTGAAGTTTGCTCTGAATAAATATTAAAAGGTTGATTGAAAAACAAATCATCAGCTTTCATTTCACTAGAAATCCTTGTAATTTTCTCCTGACTTTTTTCCCACTGGAAGAAAGGAGGAAGAAATCAAGAGGAAGAAAAAGAAATTTGTTTGTTTGTTTGTTTGAGTACAAGTGGATGCATATTATTTAGCTGTAGAAATGCCATAAAATAATAGAAAAATAGAATCATAGAGTGACTTGGGCTGGAAAGGACCTTGAAGATCATCCAGTGCCAGCCCCTACCATGGGCAGCAGGGACATCTTCCACTGCCCCAGGCTGCTCCAAGCCCTGTCCAGCCTGGCCTTGGACACTGCCAGGGATCCAGGGGCAGTAACAGCTGCTCTGGGAGCCATAATATAAGAAATAATATAATATAATATAATATAATATAATATAATATAATATAATTATGATATGATATGGTATGGTATGATATGATATAATATAATATAATATAATGTAATATATAATATAATATAATGTAATATATAATATAATATAATATAATATAATATAATATAATATAATATAATATAATATAATATAATATAATATAACATAATATAATAAATATAATATAATAATACCCTGTGCCAGGGTTTCCCCAGCCTCACAGGGAGGAATTTCTACCTGATATAAAAATTCTAAATCTACTTTTTTTCTGTTTGAAGCAGTTTCACTTCATGTCCCTGTATCAGAAATACCTGCACTGAATGAAGCCCAGTGAGTGTGTTAAATATGTGATTTCACAGGAACTGATCTAGAGACACAATTTTGTTGTCCAGTACAGCATCTGGGCAATGAAATGGCAGCAACTCCCAAGCAATTATTAAATCCACATATTGATGCCTTTCAGCCTTACTGCATCTTGTCTAATCAGGCAAGGTGCAGATGATGATTATAAAATATGGAATCTATTATGTCATGGCCTGTTTAATCTGGTTCTTACCCAATGAACCAAAGTTTTGTGAAATCCATCCAGGATTCAAATGGCTTTTTCACATGAGCTCAGAGCTATTTTACTGTTGCAAGCAGGCCACTGAATTCCCAGGGAAGGGAGTGGTCTGGAAAGCAATATGGAAAGGAGCCTTTCCCTTTTGGGGAGCCAGTGGTCATATTCCCCTAATAAAAAATAACCTGTAGCTGTGGTGGAAAAGACATTTACTACGAGAAAGCTGCTTGAGTAAGAAAGTACAAGAAGTGTTGCTCAGCATGTATTTTGGCCTGGGAGTTTCCTACCACTTTAGCACAAAAAGGACAAAAGCTCTGTTTTTACCTCATGAAAAAAAATCCCCCATTAGCAAGTCAGCTGCACCAAGTGGGCTGCTGTGTGCCAGCACAAAGCTTCCATTGTGGCAAAAAGCTGTCTCAGCACAGGTGAAAGCACCTAAAGGGAGATGACAAGACCAGAGATATGGCTGGATATGATTCCAGCTGTCAGTCTTTCAAGGATATTCATACGGAATTTTTTCTCTTGTTTTGGACATTAGTTTCTTGTTAAAGAAACACCACTGATATGAGAGGGATGGGTGTGGCTAAAATTAAAAGACACATCAGAAATGCTGCTTCAACTAAGGCTAAAATTATGCAGAAATCAAGAGAATAGAGAAGGGAAACCCCCTCATTTTGATTATACAAGAAACACAATCAACTAAATGAAAGTGTTGTCACTGTTGATGCCTGCCCAGTCATCAGGAAACACCTGATATTTCTCTCAACAAAGGGTTAAAAATGAATCAATATTAAAGGTAAAAAGTAGATAGGGAAGTAAAAAAAAGAATTCTATTATGAAAGTACTAAATCACCATAAGAAAGAAAAGTACTGTGGGTACTGCATTTTATCTGATTCCTTTACAACCATTTAACCAAAGAAACAGAGATGTAAAATTCCAGATTAGAACAGTTCTGTGCCCTGATTTCAGAAAAGTCAAGTAGAAGAACTAAAAAACCTAACCCAGATCCTTGCTTTCTCATTTCAAATAAATCACATTAATAATTTATTTTTTTGTCTTCAGCTATGGAGATGGTACTTTCTCTTTTCCCCTTTTCATTTGGAAGAGCTGATTTAGCAAATTCTCATTTTTCTTTCTTAGGTTTACAGGATTAATTTTAAGTATATACTAAAATATTTTGCTACATTAGGGTTACACATGGTAGTACTTTCAGCAAATTATTGAAGGAAAAACAAAGAAGGAGCTTCCAAGACATGGCTTGAGCAATCCCAGTAAAGGCAGAGCTTGTTGCTGGAAAGCTGAAAGCTTAAATTTTTGGAGGGGATGGACTCATAAAGGAAGAGCATCAGTGATAAGGAATTTGGCTCCTTGGAGAATTAGTGTTAATAATTACAAGTCCTGCCAATATGCAAACAGCCTGGTGGAATTTTTCAGGCTCTGTCCCATCAGCAGTTGCAAGCTCCTTCTAAAGATTACCAACACCTATTTATCATAAGTAGCTGAGCTATAAATCAGAGAGCACAGAAGGGAAGTGCAGTAAATTGTTCAGACCCGAGTTATATTTTGGAGAAAATTCACTGTCTCATCCCAGCAGTAGAAACACACTTTGGCAGGCCAGTGCTTTATACATTAGTGTTTAATCCCTGTCAGAATAAGATGGTTTTCCTTCCTACCCCTACTAATGTAATCTAAAAAATGGCTATTAAAATGAAAATTATTTATTATTTTTTCACTGTTTGACATTGTCCACAAAGAAGGAAATTTGTGTTTCTTGGTTGGTGTTTTCAGATTGTTTTCCCAGGCCTGACTTCAGTGAACACATCCCAAGCCACAGGGCCAGTGAGGTGGATGAGTTCATCCCTGTACCTTCTGGCCCTATAAAAACCCCCAAAACACTCCCCAGCTCAGAAAAAGGCATT
Source organism: Haemorhous mexicanus (assembly GCF_027477595.1). Classification (NCBI taxonomy): domain Eukaryota; kingdom Metazoa; phylum Chordata; class Aves; order Passeriformes; family Fringillidae; genus Haemorhous; species Haemorhous mexicanus. The sequence continues at coordinate 1,851,903 of NC_082342.1, forward strand.
TTTCCAGGCAAGTCTCAAAGTTATTGAGCAAAGCTTTCCCTGCCTGTGAGTTGGACTCTGCTCTGCCAAGCACTGGAAAGGGAAATTCTCCTTTGCCCTGGGCCAGGTCAGGTTGCTGGGCCAGACTTGATGTTTCTTTTCCCTTCAGGAGAGCCTGTGATGGCTGGGAGCTTCCAGAGGGATGGATCCCATCCCATCCCATCCCATCCCATCCCATCCCATCCCATCCCATCCCATCCCATCCCATCCCATCCCATCCCATCCCATCCCATCCCATCCCATCCCCATCCCATCCCCATCCCCATCCCATCCCCATCCCCACCCCATCCCCATCCCCATCCCCATCCCCATCCCCATCCCCATCCCCATCCCCATCCCCATCCCCATCCCCATCCCCATCCCCATGCCATCCCATCCCATCCCATCCCCATCCCCATCCCATCCCATCCCCTTCCCCACCCCATCCCCATCCCCATCCCCATCCCCATCCCCATCCCCATCCCCATCCCATCCCCATCCCCATCCCATCCCCATCCCATCCCATCCCATTCCATCCCATCCCCATCCCATCCCATCCCATCCCATCCCATCCCATCCCATCCCATCCCATCCCATCCCATCCCATCCCATCCCATCCCATCCCATCCCATCCCATCCCATCCCCATCCCCATCCCCATCCCCATGCCATCCCATCCCATCCCATCCCCATCCCCATCCCATCCCATCCCCTTCCCCACCCCATCCCCATCCCCATCCCCATCCCCATCCCCATCCCCATCCCATCCCATCCCATCCCATCCCATCCCATCCCCATCCCCATCCCCATCCCATCTCCATCCCCATCCCATCCCCATCCCATCCCTGCTGTCCTCTCAGAGGGGAGGGAGGGGTGCTCCAGGGCAGGGCTAAACAGGTTGGCAGGAGAGCAACTTCAATGTTCCTTTCAAAATTTTTTGGGTTTGCCTGCATAGCAAACTGTCCATAAAATATGTTCATGCGTCAGTTCATAATTAATTAAAAAAATCTGGGTTCACTGATCTTAATCTGGGTTTGGAGAACATTGAAAACAGAATTTACAACAGTTCTGCACGGAGATAGGTAGCAGAGGAAGCACCTAATACTTATTTCTGTCCATTTCAGCACCTAATACTTACTTCTGTCCATTTCAGTCTCTTGAAGGTGGGTAGCAAGCTCTGGGGTTAAAATGATACACAAACCCATTTTCTTGTAGGGGATGATCATCAGGGTAATTTCATAAAATCATGGAATGGTTTGGGTTGGAAGGGACCTTAAATCACCCAGATCCATCCCCTGCCACGGGCAGGGACACCTTCCAGTACCCCAGGCTGCTCCAAGCCCTGTCCAACCAGGCCATGGACACCTCCAGGGATGGGGCAGCCACCAAAATAATCCCTCTCATTTTATTTCTCTCAGCCCACAACAAACTACAGGCAGGATCCTGACAGAGGTGTGACAATCAAAGCTCTAACAGATAAAATATCAGAGCTGTGAGGTCCATCCTAATCCAGTGGATGTGTCAGGGAGTGGATGCATGAGCTGTTCATGTGCAGACCTGGCTTTACTGGGAGGACTGGGATCACTGCACTGGGCATCCCAAAGCCTGGCTCAAGTTTCCCACAGCTTGTGTGGACACTCTGGGTGAATCATCCTCAAACTCAGAGTCCTTCAGTGGTGCCCAAAGACATGCACAGCTTTTGCTCAGTATTTAAAGATTATCAGAAGGGCATGGAGAAGGGATTTGGGGCACTGGAATGCATCTTCTTGATCTGCTAAGCTCCGTGGTAGGCCAGCTGGGAAGGACTTGTTTAACCAGATCCTTATTGTTTTATTGACTGCAGGGAGGAGAAAAAAACTTCCTTAATACCACCAGGAGTTCATTAGCAGGGTCTAAATCACTGCTTGCCACCAGAAACTCCTGCATGGTTTCCATCTCCAGCTCTGCACCTCACCCAGCCTCACCAGGAATTCTGACTTTATTTCTGGAAATATTCCATGGTTCATATGGGCTGCAGTGAAAGTAAACAGCAGTTGAGGGAGAAGATGTGATGGAGCATCCAGAAGGCAAATGTCTCAGGGTACTTCATTTAGTGACAGACAATGAGGGATTTAAATAACTTAGTATTGTTTCCTGGTTATTTCAGCCTGGAAAATCAACCTGGTTATTTTTCTGCAGGGAAGAGTTCAGGGGCTGCAGCATCCCCCACTCCATGACTGCTGCACAAGGAAAAGGAACACTCTCCATTTCCATCACTGATTATTTTTGGCTGCCAAATCTCCCCTATCTTGACAGGTGGAGGTGGATGTCTGTCAGTCACCCTGTGTGTGCCTCAGGATCTCAGAGATCACCTTTGAGATTAGTCTAAAACCTTTTGCAACCAACTTTGATCTCAGAAGTGTTGCACCTTGCTCACAACATGGTGAAGACTTCCTTAATTCCCTGCATTTCCCTGCTCTCCTTGTCCTGCTCTCCTCTCCTATTGGAACAGTTTATCTGACTGTTTATCTGCATTATTTATCTGCACTTATTTTCTAAATTCACAGAGATTTGCAGCCCCCAAAGGACTGAACATTTTGGTCCTCATTATTTTATCCACTTCCTGGGTGGGTGTGGAAAAGTCCTCCTGAAGGTGCACAGGAGGAACTGCAGAGGCTGAAGAGCAACTTTCAGGTTTTGTATCTGCAGATTTATAATGAAATATGAATCCAGTGACTGGACTGAAAAGCAAAAGAAGGGAAATGCTCTTTGGTGTGCCCCAGCCAAGCTGAGAAAGCTGAAATCACAGCATATGTTTTCTCTCTTCTTAAAGACTGCAGATTATTACAGGCAGGCTTTATTGTGGTCTTTAATTTTGGTTTTCTACCTCGGACCATGCCAAACAGCATTTTTTGTTTTGTTCAGGCAGCAATCAAGAATGGTATGTTATCAAGCCACAGCACTGTGACCTTTGGATTTAAAGAGAATATTCCAGCTACTTGGAGCCAACACATATATTAAATTCTAAGGTTGGAGGAAGGGTGAAAAACAGAGGACATGTTTTTTAAGATGTCCTGCAACCCTGGAGCTCGGTTCTTCATTTCTCTTCAAGATTTATCGATTTTGGTGCAGGACCACAGAATTTACAAGGATGTTACACAAAGGGCATTCCATTTATTTTGGTCAGCAGCCAGACAGTTAAATTTCTAAACAGCTGTCTGGGACTGGATGAACACATGGACTCAAGATGTCTTAAAATAAAATGAAATAATGACTTGAATGCTGTTTCTTCCAGTATAGGTGTGGTATAAATAAACAATTAAAATATTCTTTGTTTTCATGTACATGGGGAAGAAATAGAAAGTTTCTGGAAGAGAATATTAAGTCCTACCTTCAGGACAATTAAATGCACCATGTTACTAATTAATTTCCATCCTGGGAGAACAATTAGCAAGGCTGAGAACTTTCATCCAAAAGTTAATCAGTTTTTTATAATAAACAACAGGAAAATCTCAACACTATAAATCAAATCTTTGATTCTTACATGTATTATAACCTTCCTGCTTTTTTCAACCTCTTCCTTTATTGCAATAAAAGACAGAATTTTCATCCATATTTCTTAGTCTCTCAAAATACAGTGCATTAATTTAACTGTATTAAGTGGTTATCTCATTAATTAAGGTATATGGAATTCTGGGTTTTGTTGCTGTTCTTGTCCTCCTTGGAAGTAATATAACTGGGAAGTATTACTTGCATGAGCAAGTTAATTATTCTTCCCATTATTCATGTCCTGACAGCATTAAAGGTGAAAGAAGCACTGAAAATTATCAAGTGACCAGAAAACAATGAGAAATTGAAAAAGAATAGAGATCACTGCACATGAATAAATACCTGCTCCACAACAAGGGCAGCCTGGAATGGGAGTGGAGCCAGGCTGAGTTATTGAACAAGGTTTTTGGTGACAGGATGGATGTATACATTTGGTGTCTCTCTAACTTCTGCCATCTCTGTTGTGTCAGCACAATAATTTTGAGGGTTTGGTTTTTGTTTTGTATTTTGTGGGGGTTTTTCTGAGCAGGAGGCAAGGAGGGGGTAGATTGGACTTTATTTCAGTCAGATTAGTCTCCCATTCCATCTCCCTGTGTACAAGTAGAAGCATTTGCCACAGAGAAATCAAAGGGATAATGCAGGAAGGAATACGTGGCTGGAAAAGAGGGAGATTGCTTACACAGAACTCCAAGAACCACAAAACCAATCAGGCCAGTACAGGCTTTACAGAATCCAGTACCAATACTTCTAATTTGGACTAGAAAAGGAGCAGTGTTACAATTAAAACCCAACAAACCCCAAACCAAATCTGATCTGAGTATGGCTGAGTGCACATCTCTGTGCAGCATGACAGCCCCCAGCTCTATTACAATCAGATGCTTCTGAGGAATAAACCCAGCCTTTCTTCTTTCTAACAGCAGAACCAAAATGCCTCTGCTTCTTGCTGTAGAGAATACAGGGAGAGGCACTTCCCAAAGCTTGTTTTAAGGCTTGTAGCTGCTTATTAAAAGGTACACATTGAACAAGTTACATTCCACAGCTGCTCACAGAACTCACCAGGCTTTAAGACTGGCTCTAAATTACAAATGAGGTTCAGACCAAACCAGGCTACAAATCCATGGTGAGAACAAAATGCCCTGTGGAACATTTATCATCCCTTTCCCTCCCCAGGAACAGCTCTGAGATTTGAACACTGCTCAGGACTGAGGGGCATGGGCCTGCCATGAGAGATAAGAAGAAGATAACCCAGCCAAGGTTATACAGATTTTTACAAGTATAGTAAAGTTTAGGCAGTTTTCTGATCCTTTCTGGCTTCAGCAGGATTTTGAAGTATTCCAGTGTGGGTTGCAAAACCTGCTGTGTGTCTCTGTGCTGGCTGCTGGGACGAGTCACTGCAGAAAGGTTTCCCTGAGTGCCAACAGTGAAAGGGGTTTGGGGAAATGTGATTATTAATGAGCATTTATAGGGGCTCTCTGGAGATTCCCTCCTAATGAGATCAGATTTTCAGATGTGAGGTGAGCTTTAGCCCATATTCTTATCTGATCTGAATTTAGGACTGAGATCTGTGCATGTGAAACTTCAATGCTGGGAAATTAAAATACAGCTGCCTGCATTGTAATCACAGAACTGCACAGAGAAATGTTTGCATTAATTCCTGATCTGCCTGTTTTGACAGCAGCTTAGTTGTCTGATAACGGCAGGGAGACAAATTAAATCCTGCTGCAGGCAGTACACAGACCACATTACTCAAAAAGAGAAATTAAAAACTGTTGAACATCTGCTATTACTGTGAATTTAATCTGTAGAACAACTCCATTATTTTACTTCACATATTTAACTTTATTATTGAGGAAAAAGAGAGCGTCCTTGTGGTTAGAACATTGTTTTCAGGGGTAAAAAAATTCTGTTATTTCTTCTCCTATTTGCCATTGATTGCAGAGTGGCTTTCTACAAATAAATTAGTCTGTTTGTACCTCAGCTATCCCATCAGCAAAATGGGAATGCAATTAATGGGAATACTATTACTGCTCTCTTCATGAAGTGCTGGGAATATTAATTAGTTTCAAATGTGCCCCATTGGGAAATGGCAGAAACTACTTCTCAGTATAGAAAATACTCAGTCCCAGGTTGTAGCTGAGAATTATTGTGAATTCAATCCACCCAAGGGTACCAATCAGAAAATGAGATTATTTTAAAAAAGTTTCCAGAGATGTAAAGGAAAACAAATAAGACATAAATATGAGAGAGAGAATAGAAAAAAGTAAATTTAAAAATTTTAGTTGTGTGCAGTTGTAACATGAAGGGAAGTCTTCAGTCATCAGGAGGGTACAAATCAGATGTGCATCTTCTAACTGAATTTTGTTAGAATTGGCTTGATATGATTAAACCCAGCTATATTTCAGCTGTTATACATGGTGTAGATATAGTAAATGCCAATAAATGGAAATTAATATTTCCAATAAATGGAAATCTGGATTGCAAGATGAGAAACACTGATGACTTGCAGAAGACAAGACCACAACTTCATCAGAATTACAGGAAGCAGGTTTAAATAATAATCTATCCACTAAAAAGTGCAATGATGATACACACAATTTTATGTCATATAAAGAAAGCTATAAACAATATTGCAAAAGATACAGATATTGATGGATAAAACTACTCTCTAGAGTTTTCCTATGAATTTAAATTGATAGGTGTGTCCTGTCTTTCCCAAAATCCTGTGGAATATTATCTAGGAATTCCTAATGGCCATCAGCAGGAGAGCACAGCTGACAGCACTTTGGGAACAAACCTTGGTCTGTAATGGATGGGCCAGGCATTGTGATGAGTCTCCAGTGTTTGCAGGTTTAAATGCTGCTTTCAAACGGAGCAGGATACCTACAATGAGCTCCTTGTTTGCCATGAATTGAGCACCCTCTCCCAGCCCTTCCCATTTGCAAAGATGGGGACATGAATCAAACTCTGGAGGTGTAATAAAGAGCTGGGAACTCTTTCTTCCTTCCTCCCCCTGCCCCCAAGCTCCCCTTTCTTTTCTGAGGTCCTCAGTTAAAGAAGTTCTCTCCGAACAGCTCATGTGACAGTGGATGATGATATGTCACAAAGTGCTCCTTTATTCACCACCTCAGCCCCTTGCAGGCAGACCTGAATCACATCCTCTGCCTCAGAAATGCCTGGATCCCTTCTGCTCCTGCCTGAGCATGGAATGAAATGAAATCAAGTGAAATGAAATGCTTCCTGAGCAGTGAAAAAAGAGCACATTTCAGCATTTATGCTGTACCTATAGGCACATTTGCCATCTAACCCCATTAGAAGTTCCACCATATCTCCCTAAATCTCTCTGCTCTCTGTGAAGTTGTTTTGCCACATCAAGTCACAGTCATGGTCCCTTTTCAATAGCTGCACTCACTATTTTCCTTTTTATGAGATTTTAACGAGTCTGGCAATTATTTATCCATTCATAAGAGTGATAGCTGATCTGAAGCAAAATAGGAGGGAAAGGATCAACCATTTCAGGAAGATTTAAAAGCTTTTTTAGCTTCATACCTGATGTATTAGCTGATAAATTACCAAAACCTGCTACAGCAAGAAGGCAGAGGTGTAGAAAAGCATTATTTGTGCAATATGGGAAATTATCACTTTATAAATTATTATAATAAAAATAACAACTAAATAAGTAATAATTATTTGTATAAATAATTATTTGTGCTGCCTTTGTGGAAAGGATACCATCTTCTAGGATCTGGGAGAGTTATTCTGACACCAGCTGCCCTCTAGTAATGATGGGGATGCCAAGCATGGCCCCTTTTCTATCCACTAAAAAAGTGATGTACACCTTAAAAACCACAATGTTCATGCAGTTCAACAATTTTTATATGCAGTTTCTCACTTTGGTTCTTTAGGAATATAAACTGCCACCCTCCAGGGACTGATTTTGACCCTTACCCTTAAGTTATACTGTTTTCACAACAAAACTTTGTGTCTTCTTCACTGCTGCTTGTGTCCAGGAGTGTTTTCAGCTGACCTCCAGCTATGACTGAAGCTTTAGAAATATTTAACAAGGAAATAAACCTTTTCCTTTACTTCTTTTAAAATAGCATTTCACTGAAATGAAAATGCTATTTTTTATTCCTGAACAATTTTTCTGCTTTTCATCACACCTTTTAGAGTAAATATTCATGGACTCGTGGCATGGTTTGGGTTTGAAGTGGCTTTAAAATTATTCATAATAATGTCCCATGGGCAGGGACACCTTCCCCTATCCCAGGCTGCTCCAAGCCCTGTCCAGCCTGGCCTTGGGCACTGCCAGGGATCCAGGGGCAGCTACAGCTGCTCTGGGCACCTGTGCCAGGGCCTGCCACCCTCCCAGGGAACAATTCCTTCCCAATATCCCATCTAAACTGTCTCTATCTAAATGTAAATATTATGAAAATTTCTCTGACCATCCATTTTGAGGTGAAAATGAATAAAGAAATATCAGCTAACTGATACTGTGAGGTAAATTTTAAATATCAGAATCAGTGAATCCTTTTTATAAAAAAATACTTTTTGGTAAAAACATCTAATAGAAGATTTAACAAATTGGTGATGACAATAAATTTCCCCACATGGAAACAAAGAGAAAACAATAAAATTTCAATATAAATTCTTTCTAATGTAGACTCCAGGCATCTATTACCATCCTATGGCTGCCACATCAAAGCTATAGAATCAGCTTTGCTTAAATAAAATTTCTTTGTGGATCTAGGAAACTTCTTCTTGCCTTCCTATAATGGAAGCATTTCACTCTCATCTTCCTTTTTGGAGGCCTTTTCTGTGGGTTTGTCCAAGTTCTTTGCAGTTCTGCTTAACCATAGTCACCTATTTCATGTCACAGCACATAATAAGATATTCCTCCCTCAGACTTTCTGCACACCCTGCTCTGAATCTAATCAGGTGTAACATAATTAACTCCCAAAGAGATTTAGTACAGCAGCAAGTTACATAAAGGAGCAGTTGATTGTTAAAGATGACAGACAAGCCCTGATGCATGCACTTCCAAGCAGTGATTCTATATAAAAACCTGGTTAATTGATTAATTCCAATAAGATAGGGGTGTATCACCCATAGCTACCCATCACTCAAAAGAAGTTTTAGCTGTGGCATCAACTTCAAATTACAAAGATTCCCATTTGCAACCCTGTGCAATAAATTCAGAGCTGCAAATGAAATTGAAAGGGAGCATTTGGGCACTTCCAAAGCAGAAATAAATGATCCCAACTGAATGTTCAAAGAATAGCACTGCCTCATAGAAAAAAAAAAAAAATTCCCCTTTGCTGGAACCCTGCAGAATCCATCTTTAAGAAGCCCTCAGACTAAGTGCACACCATCTGAGCAGTATTTGGAGCTCCTCTGAGTGTTTCCAACTTGAACCCAGTTAACTGCAGTTCACCTCTTGGAAAATAGCTGCTCTTTTGCCTCAGATGTCTTTGCCATGAATCACAGGTGGATACTCACAGCCACTATTTGTTTTGAAAGCAGAGAATGTTTCTCCACTGAGCTCTCTGTGAAGCAGTTCAAATATTCCCTAACATGAGCTGCGTGGAAGTTAATTTGCTACTGCAATCCAGACCTAAATTACAATGCCTTCAGAGCTGCAAGAAACCCTGTGCTCTTCAGGACTGGCCAAAGAAATCAGCTTAAACACATCAACAGGACTTACTTGATGTTTCCCCCTCTTTTTCTCATTAGGTGTTCCAAAGTTAATGGCTCATTAAGAAGATTTGGATAGCTTGTACTTACCTTTTGTAATTATAAGCTAAATAGGATTCCTACTGAATGCCTTCAAATAAAAACATGAGGGGGGAAAAGTCTCTGTAGAGGAGACAGGAATGAGAAGTATTACTGAATTATTAGACAGAAAAAAAAAAAATCCCAACAAACAACAAACCCAAACCCCAGACATCCCCAAGAATCAGCTGGTTTTACTCCTGAGGGCAACGAATCCCTTAGAACAATTTTACTAAGGACAAACTTCATTTTGTGTTTCTTGGAGTGTTAAGATCAAGATAAATTTCTACAGGACATGCTGTAACTCATCCAGCAGTTATGGGCTGAACACACTGTGAAGAATTTAATTTTTTTTTTTTTTAATCAAAGGTCATATTTTATGGCCTTCCTGGTCTTAATATTTATGTTGTTTTTAAAAAATTGTCTTTACAAGGCCACAAGTGTTGAAAGTAAAAGTTTGGAGGTAATTTTATGAAAATTCCTTTGTTCTGCTTTCTCCAGGATATGCTTTCTCACAAAGCCCTTATAACCAGAAGGAAATGTGGATATGTTCTACAGTCCAGTTTACAGTTTAGAAAGATTATTTGATGATTAAGAAACCAGAAGCCTCCACGACTGAACTGCTGGGGGGCATTGGGATCACTTATAGTCATTGCTTATTAATCAGTGAAGAGGTTGGAGGTTTTGTGGTGGTGCTTTTCTTGTTGGTTTCTTGGGTTTTTTAAATTATTTTTTTAAGCCTTATGAAGGACAAGAAGTCTTAAATGTGCAACTGCCCTAATCTTTCATCAAGTTTATTTGCATTTAAATCCCTTGTACTTGAACTCCTGCCTATATACAGCCAAGCTTATTTACCATCTTATCTCCATGTTTTTCAGGAAATTATCATGAAGAAATCTAAGAAGAGTAGAAGTTCTGGGCCATTTGGATTCTGTTCCCAGGAAAAAAATAAAGGCAGCAATGTGTGTTGCCCATTTCTCAGTAGCTTTTTCCTTGTGAGATGTTTGTATCTCTGTCACAGTATTCACTTTTTTTTTTCCCTCTGTCCTTCCAGAAATAAAAACAAATACACCTGGTATGGAAAACTTGTGTATAAATACAGGAAAAAGGGATACCCCTTGGCAGTTCATGAGGAAGGTCAGACTGAGGCTAAATAAACAGGATACTTTTCTCTCCCACTCAAATAATGAATTCCTAAGTGTTTCATGCCTTAATCAAATTAAGGAATGAATTCTCTATTAGTCCCTGATCACCCCAGTTCCAGAAAGTCTCATTTCTCCTGGAGTTCTCACCAGTTCATCCAGCTCATGCACCACAAATCAAACCACCCTTCTTGGAAGTTCTTTTCAGTGTTTTTACTCATGGCATTTAGGTTGCAAAATCTGACTGTTTCCTCAATTACCAAACCAATGTGAATCACAGCTTTAAAAAAAAAAAAAAAAGAAAAAAAAAAAGTAATCTTCCCATCATCTCAGTTGAAGCAGGGAGGAAGAAACTTTTTATATGTGAGCTTTACCTTGACCCAGAGGTTTCTGGTTTTTGGCATTCCTGTTGTGTCCACCTTTGCACTGAGGGGCAGGAAATGAGGGAGAGAGCAGCTGCCTCCTCAAACCTACTGACTCCAACCAAAATCTCCCTCTTGGGGATCTCAGTTCCCTTAAACCAGGCTGATTCAGGAGCAGATTTTGCAGTGAGTCAAACTTTTCTCTTCCTGCAAAGTCACAGCTGTGCTGCTGTTTCAGGTGTGTCCTGCAGTGCAGGCCACCTCTCATGATCCACACTCCTTGCACTTTCCTTATTCCTTACTCTTATTCTTGATTTATTTAGTGTGCTCAGGGAAGCAATGGAGTCCCAGCTCTGACAAGGCACAGCTTTAATTAGGAGTTCAGTCGTATTCTCAGAACTACTCTGCACAAAATTTGGCCCTTATCTTTAGCCAAATGTATCCATATTTTTTGGTTTTAGAATAATAAAATCATTAAGGTTGGAAAAGACCTCTAAGATCCAACCTGAGTCCAACTTGTTTTGAGAAACAGGAGACTACAATTAAACAATAAAGTTGTACTAAATGGCATCCCTGAAATTATTCACTGGCTTTGAACTCTTTCCCCCCCTGAATTTATAATGTTCTTTTAATACTTGCATACAGAGAATGCTGCATTTAATGGTTTTATTTTCAAAATCCACACGTGCATGTATAAAGGGTTTAAATATTAGTAATACAAGGAAAGTCATACAAAAGAAGGGGGGAAACAGATTTTCAGAAGATGTCTGTTGCTAAAAAATTTGCTCCATTTTCTCCTTTGACTGTGTTACATAGACAGACATCCTGCACTCCAGTTTAAACCTCGAGGTCCTGAGAGCCTGAAAACTGGAAACCCAAATGATTTACTGACATGATTTTAGTGTTCTCAGGTCAGTTCATTGTGTTCCTGGCTTTCCTCTGGCTCTTCTACGTAGATGTGCAGAGTTCAAATCTGTGACAAGCCCCATTTAATAACTTGCATCTGTCTGCCTTTGCTAGCCTAGAAAATGATTGCTCCAGTTTGGCTAATGACCTCTCTGTTCCAAACCACTCCAAACATCCTCAGTATTTTGTTTAGCACAATAAAGAGCAGCAGCACTCTGGGCATGGCGTGCTGTTTTGAATTCTGGACTCCACAGTTCTGTCATGATCTATGTGAGGGCTGGCAACTTGCAAAAAGTTGCTTAGAAAACTACAAATCTCATTTTGGAGTCCAGCTAAATTAACCTCCTTGGCCAAAGGCTCACCTTTCATTAATCATTAGCTCTTTAAGCAGATTAAACCCTTGAAATGAGCAGCATGGGGGAAAGAATGACATTTGGAGATGGCAGGGGAAGATAGGAAGCATTGCTATCACGTGCTTAATCATGGGGCATTGGGGAGAAAATATGGCCAGGAGATCACAGGCTGCACAATTGCAGGAAACAGAAATGCAAGGGGAGCTTGCACAGTGATTAGAACAAATGGGACCCATCCATAACTGCATTTCCCCCCAAATTTAAGGGCTTACACATGCAGAACTGAAATTACCTGGGGGTATCTCAGCTCCATTATCCTACTTAAGACATAAAAAGATGTTTTAATAGCCATGACTTTGCTGTCTGCCTCGCTGGTCTGATAGAAAAAGTCCTGTGATCCAGGCAAAGCTTTCAGAGGAACCACTACCTGACAATGTGGCTGCTCCTCCTTCAGTTCATCTGATTGCACTCTCAGGCTTTTTGGAGCATGTTTGTTTTATTTCTCTGCTTTGCCTCCTGAATCAACAGCCTGGAAGCAGACACTGTTTTCTTTTTATGACATCTTGTGTTTTCCATGTTTCAGAGACAGGCAAACAGCTCAGGGCTGCAGAGTGCTGACACACAGCAATTGCTCAACAGGGACACGTTTGATGTGGAGAGAATTGGCTTTTCAGGGCAGTGGGAGAAAGACAGTGAAAATACCACTGGTGCTTGGTGGGATTTCTGCTGGTTGGACACCTCTTGGCCTCTGCTGACACCATCAAAGCTGTGGGAGCCAGAGCCACCTCCCAGAGAAACACAGGCAGCTCCTGCCTCCCTCCACAGCAACCTCCTGAGCTGGGGCTGAGCTCAGAAGTTCATCAAGGAAATGCTGGTCAGCCTCCTTATGCACATCAAACAACCACTGTGACTCTGGAGGGGCCTTTTATTTGGTGGGAAGATGCTGAGTTCCTGAAGAATTAAAGCCAAAGAGCATAAACTGTATACACCCACCTAAATCAGCAAGGCTATCATGTGAAAATTCTCAAGGGTAAATATTTCCCAAATGTTCCTGGAGTTGATGAGCTTTGTCAGTCCAAACTCCTTTGGCTTCAGCCACCACAAGCAGGCCCTGCTCTGTAGTTACCATTGGTAAAAAATATTGTATCTACAGAGAAGACACAAAAATAATGTTGGGAAGATGGAAATTTAAAATTCTAATGACTGTTTAGGAAGAAAAGCCAAACCCTCACATGCAGAAATCAAACAGAGGTCAGAATTCAATAATGCAGGGCACTTTTGCAGACACAGGCTTTCAAAAGTCCATTAATTTGATTTTCCTTGTCTGACAGAGCACTCTTGCCCTTCTCCTTCTACCAGCTGAGGAAACATCAAAATGAGGGAACTCAAAATCTGTTGTAAGCTGAAACACATCAGCAGCTGCTGTGACACTGAAATAGTTGCAAACATGGTCTCACATCTCTTGTAGATATAGTTTTAAATGCTAATTTGTTCTGCCAGCTCCATTTATGAAAGGAATAGGATAAATCAGGTGAGGGACTGTGATTTAATGCATTATTCTTACAGTATACTTGGGGAGAGATGGAAAAAACCAGAATACTTCTGAATAATACTACCCCAGAGATCAGAATGAAAATGAATGACATTTGTATAAGTAAAAAAAAAATCAAGTATAAATGCAGGTCAAATTGATTTGCATCATTTTGCAAATCAAGTGATGTATACTTATCTTGAAGTACTCTACTGCTGTAATTTAAAAAAACATTTCTTCTTTTTCTAATTGTGAAACCTGTAGGATTCCTTGATGTTTAACTTGGCCCCCTGAGTGCTCACACCGGGCTGTTGACTCAAACTCTTAAAATATTTGGAGTGGATTGTAAAAATAGGAATTAAAATTGTTCTTGGTAGGCCTCAGCTTCCTCCTGCACACTTCCACTGCCTCTCTGGCTTTGGCAGACCTGGAAGTTGTTAGCAGCAGGGAGGGATGCTCTGTGTTTAGAAGGGGATCCATTGTTTGCATGCAGGGTGAGGCAAATCTGCAAAAGTGCTCATTAAATGGGAAAGGAAACCTCCACCTGCCAGGCAAAGGGATGATGCTGGATTGCACCAAGAGCTTTCATTTTAAGTTGGTTTCCAGTTGCACAGCTCAGAAATGCACATTTTCCTTCTGTGATGTGCAAGGTGTGTCTGTCAGAAGTGCTTCTTGAGTGTTCTGAGAGCTGCAGGAATGGCTGAGCTCCGCATGAGCTTCCTGCAGGAACCCCAGAGCTGTGGGGCAGGGAAGCCTGGGGACTGGAGCTTCTGAAGGAGTGAAATCATCACAGGATGGAATCATGGTTTGGGCTGGAAGGGGCCTTACAGCTCACCTCATTCCATCCCTGCCATGGGCAGGGACACCTTCCACTGTCCCAGGCTGCTCCAAGCCCCGTCCAACCTGGCCTTGGGCACTTCCAGGGATCCAGGGACAGCCACAGCTTCTCTGGGCACCCTGTGCCAGGGCTCATCACCCTCACAACCTCCTCAGAAGTTGGCAGGGTCATGCCCTGACTTTTCAGACTTAAAACCCAAAAGGTGATGCTTCAACTAAAGACAACACCAACCCTGGGAGTTGTTCCTTCCATCTTTCATTCCTCTACATGGGCTAAGTAGAGGACACCAAAATATCCCTAATATATCTTTTAAAAGGTTTCAGGATCAAAGGCAAGTCAAGTCCAATGTGGTTTAGTGCTTGTGAAACTCTGGAACATCTTTAGGGTTCACAAAGCTTGTTTTAACTTGCAAAATATTTTCCCTTTAATTAAACCCCATATTTCCCAGCCAGGGTGATTCAGTTTTATATTCAGCTGAAGTGAGAGAGTGCTGTGTGCACACATAAACTGAAACACACACAACAGAACGGGAACAGAAAACTGGATGCTAAAAGTCTTCAGACATAAAACAGCAAATTGCTCATTAGCAAACAAAGTAAAAAGCATCCAAAAAGCAGAACAAGACTTGACTACTCTTGCAGGAAAATCACGAAGCAGAAGTGTGATGTCATTACCTTGCTTTAATAAGCAGAGTTGCCATTTAGGGTGCTGATATGGAACCAGAGGAAATCCTCATAGAATTTTATAGACCCATATAGGTTCAGACCAGCTGAAAGCCTCTCCTAAAAAAAACTGGGTTCATTTCTGGAATTTTTATTTTTGGGAGGATCCAAATGAACAGATTTCAGAGAAAAAAAAGAAAAAAAAGAAGAAAGAAAATTGAGGAATCAACTGCCAAAGCTAAACAGGTAATGGCACATTTAACTTACACAGAACTGCAGCAATGTGATGAATGAAGAAAAAGGGAAAACCTACTAAGAATATTCTTACCCAGAGATGTGAGTAGCTGTGGCATCCTGTCCTGTGGTGCCCTCCAAGAACTTAAACAGCAGCTGCTTGATGATATCCCAGCTGCTCTTGAAAATTCCCACTTAGAGCATCATTCCATGGAACTCACACCTGACTCTGCTGACTTGATTGCCCTGCCTTTTTAGGAAGAACAGAAATAGGATGTGACAGGCTCTAATACCATTCAAGGCTAACTCTAGAGATAGAAAAGATATTCTGGAGATGACAACTAAACTGATTTTGACAAGTGAGAAAAATGCACCTGCAGCAACAGATCATTCCCTTGAAAAGCTCAGCTTAAGAGAGGTGAAAATTCAAAGAGATGTCCAGTCAAAAAGTATGAATGGGAGAAACAACTGGGAAAGATTTGGGAGCATCCAATTCCTTTACAGCTGAACTGAAAAAATAAACCAGTTTATTCCAAAACTGGTTAAATAGATTTGTATCCTTCAATAAGCTTCAGCTAAGAAAAAGACAAAAACCTTTGGCCATTCTAGACCTGCTACTACACATTCAAGCTGAAGCTGACTTTAAACCAGAGAAGGAAACAGAACCAGACAGAAATCTGCCATTCTGAGTAAGATTTACCTTGGACACTGCCCTGGGAAGTGTCATCAAGACTTTCCTGTTGGGTACTTTGGAGATTTAAAGCTTTTTGTTGGCTCACCAGACCCCTGCCAGCTTTTAGCATTTCTTGCAGAGTTCTCTGTATTCTTACCCTCACTCTGAAAACTGTGATTCTTTACTTTTTCATGGCTTTCAGAGAAGGGATTATCCTTCAAGATATGCAAACTCCACCTGGACTGATGTTTGGAAACCTTTGCTTTGCTTCACCAGTGTCTGTGGGAATTCTCCAAGGTGCTCCTTGCTAAAGCAAAGGAGGAACCATAGGTAAAGTGGTAATATCTCTCCTACTGGACTGAAGCAGTTTGCTCACCATCCTTCTGTCTATTGCCAAACCACTGAGCTGTTCCTGTTTATTTTAAAAACTTATTTAGAAATCTGAATCTGGATGGGGATAGCA
Source organism: Haemorhous mexicanus (assembly GCF_027477595.1). Taxonomy (NCBI): domain Eukaryota; kingdom Metazoa; phylum Chordata; class Aves; order Passeriformes; family Fringillidae; genus Haemorhous; species Haemorhous mexicanus. The sequence goes on from NC_082342.1 coordinate 1,868,381, forward strand.
AAGAAAAGTCAACATGAGGTAAGGGAAGAGCATTTCAGTTACTTAGCTTGCACTAGATTCACCCTTATTTGTTATTGCTAGTTTAACTCTGGGCTGGAAAGAAGAGGAAAGCTATAATCAGTTGCTTTTAACTCAGGCTTAAAAATTGTGGCCAAAGTTTTTTAGTATTCTGGATTCCTTTGCCTAATTGCAATCCCACAGTGGCAACAGCACTTAGAGAAATCCAAAGTTGTTTATAGGGCAAACCTTTCCTTCCATGGCAGTGAAAATTAAATCTTGAGAGAGGTGGGTTTTTTTTATTTTCATTTAGTTGGGGTTTTTTGTTGCTGGTTGCTTGTTTGGTTGGTTGTGGGGGTTTTTTTTTGTTTGTTTTTCAGTTCTTACTGTAACATATCTCATCTCTGAAGGCTCAGCTTCACTGTGCAGAGTTGTTATTTATGGTCAGTGCCTAACATTTTGTCCCTTCTGAAAAGCTGACTTGGATTTATCCAAATGCCCAGTAAATGCTGCTCCCTAAATGTTTGTGTTTCTTGGGACAGTAAAGGCCACAGACCCAGTATATGCAACATGCATCTACAGTTTCCTTTGACCTGCCATTCCAGTGGAGCTATTACGTGGCAGAACTTGCTGGGCACAGCATAATTCATAATCTTCCTCATCTAATTTGCTTCACTTTGCTGCTAAAAAAGTTTACAGTATAAAACTGATTCCTTTTTTTCCTTAAAAATAATTCCCAAGTTTCTCATCAGCTGCACTGCTCAAGGATTATGTGGCAGCTCCAATTGTTTTCCTGCTGGGATCTGATGCTGGCTGGATGCCCAAGTGCTTCTCTCTGGTTGTTTAACCATTCTCTAAAAAACTTGAGGCCTGATGGCATCAGGTCCAATTCAGGTACAAAGGTGAGGGAAACACAAAGTGTTTTCCTGCCACCCCTCGCCTTGCCAAAGCCCCAAAGAACTTGTTTTTTTCTCTCCCTAGAAATGCTCCTGTGCTCCAATTTAGCCCAAATCTTGCAGTGTGAGGAGCACTGGATGGAGGTTCAGTTGTGCCTCTCTGGTACTTTTAGGAGAGGCTGACCAGGTGCTTCAACAAAAGTGAATAGAAGCAACGTCATTGTGAAGGTGCCTGGAATTTTGGAATCAATTGTCTCAGGCACAAGAATTCTTCCCCTCCCCTTCCCTAGCACAGCCTGAGAGGGAAGTCCAAGGTGTAACTGGAAACCCAAGATGCTGCTCAAAGTCCAAACTTACCCAAAAATCTGAGTGAAAGCTCAGCAGCCTCACAAAACCAGATTGCTGTGAAACACTTCAAAATTACTTTCTTGATGCTCTTGTTTACAGGTGAGCAACTAGAGCCCCATGTCACTGGATAAAGAGGATATATTCTCCTGGAAAAAAGGTATTTTAAGGGCAGTGTTTGCACACACAGTTGAGGATGGATGCAATCCTGATAGGAAATAGTTCCTCCAGGGAGCTGCTGGCTCTGGTAAATATGGATCCCTAAGAGGAAGATTCCTTGCATGTGAGCACAACTGCTTGCAAATTTAGTTGAAAACGTAGCTTTAAATCCACAGATGCAAAAAAACACAAAGACTGTGCTCGTGTCAAGAATCTGCTGAATCCTGTGCTCTCCATCTGCCCATGTGTAATTTCATCTGGCACCATTTCCAGTGATGTCATGCCTGGAACACCCAGCCCTGTGGAGAGAGGCTCCCTGGGATGGAGCACGAGGTGGAGAGATCAGCAGATGTGGTAATTCACTCCTGGAATGGTGCTCCCATCGAGTTGCATACTGGAGCAAAGGCAGTTTCTGCTCTTTAATCCTTGCAGTTTTGGAGCAGGCACGTGTTCAAAAGACAGGTAGGTGAGCCAGGCAGTTCCACAGCCAGTTCTTCTGGCTGGATATTCCAGTTTTAAGGAGAAGTGTTCCATTATGTCATTCCAGCTGGTGTCATTTCTAGGCAACTGCTTTGCAACTGCGGGATAAGGAGTGTCTGGCAAAATCTGTTCTGTGTAGATAAAGTTCTGCTGCATGAGGAGTCTCCCCCCAGCCCAGCTGAGAACAACTGAGGTCAGTTTTAGCCCTGTGTGTAGCCAAGGAGTCACAGCCACCACTCATGTGGTGGTTTATTGGTTTCTCTCAAGTTTATCCAGCAAAATTTCAAACCTACCAGCAATCTGCTGAGAAATCACAATGTAAGAGCACGAGATGTTCCAACACTGCTGTCCAGAAAAACCTGGTGATCACCAAGTTGTACCTGGAACTGAGACAAACTGTTTATCATTTTTGAAAAATGGACCGAAATAAGGCAGTCAGAATTTCTTGGAAAATTTAATGTGAATTTTTATAGTGTAAGAATCAACATGTCATATGCCTTGCTGGCATAATGGAGACCATGTGGAGATATGGAAGAATTAAATGCATGAGGATGAAAATAAAATTTAAGAAGAGTTTGGCATAAGATTTAATTCATGCAACATTAAAGGAATTTCTGACAAGAATTTTTTTTCAATTCAAGCCATTAACATGAAACATAATAAAAAATACAATATGCTGTTACAAAATCATTTTTAAGACCTTTCCTAAAAGTCCTCCCTTCAGGTACACAACACAAGTGAAAATTATTTCAGGGCAGCAGTAAGGGGCTATGGAAATTTGGGTTTTTTCTTTTTAATGTAGCATAGATGAAGATGCAGAGTGCTGCTTTCAGCAAGAAAAGAGCAAAAAGAAAAAGCCAGGCAATGCTTATGGCAGAGAAATCTTCTGGAATGCTAACTTAGATAAGAGAAGTGACAAACATGTCCTTGATATTTATAATTTTCATCTTCAATGTGGCAGCTTTTGACTTTTTGACATTTGAATCTGTTACTGTGAAATGGATTCAGATGTTGCAAAAATACACCAGATCTTCCAGAGTGTAAAATTAATTGTCTCTAGCACAGAAAGCTGTTATTTTTGTTGCACAAAATAAATCAAAAGCAATGTTAGGCTAATAATAAATAAAGCTACAGTCGTAAACAATCTGTTCCCTTTGTTAGGTTTTGTGTCATGTTTTGCATGAGAAGTTCAAACAACAACAAAAAGTTCTGAAAGCTCCTCTCATGTAAATGACTTTACTCAACAGTGGAAAAATCCACTGGAATGAATACTCAATGATCTCCTGCACTGAAACCTAATTCCTTAAAAAAAGGGCAAAATGCTCAAATAAGACCCCCAAATATATTTGAGGCTTGTAAAAAAATCTTGTAGAGAACAAAAAATCTTTCACTTTTTTCCTACTAAGGGAGTGACATTCTGTCCCATAAGCAAAGAAATTCCACAAAAAAAGAGTTTGTTCAGAGAAGTCAGTTCAGAGATTGGAAAAGGTCACAGAAGTTCATATCTGAAGAGCAAATAGGTTAATGATGCAAGAAATGAGACTGTAAGGAAGGAGAATTTGTGTTTGCCTCAGAGCTGCTCGATGAGGTGCAAAGCTCTGATTAAAGGGAGACTCTTTGATTACCAAGTGTTGAAAATGAGGAACCCCAGGACTCAGCCATCAGACCACATCAGGAGTGTCCTATCCCCAGGCTCCTGCTGCCTACTGGGGTCCCTTCCTTTGGTAGGACCTTCCTCCCAGAGCCAGGTTTGACACCAGAAGCAAACCCAGCTCCTTTCCAGTCAGCAACTTCTTCACATTGCTCCTCTCTCAGTGATGCACACATGCAAGGTTTAGATGTTCCCCTTTTCAGAAGAGGAACCTCTGCCTCTCATGAGGTTCTCCTCCAAGCACCAGACTGACAGGTCACCTCAGATTCATGAACATCCTGCTCAGTTTGGTTTCTAAGATCCTCACTGTACATCTATCTCTAATTTGAATGGCAAGCTGACGTGATTTTTTTTCAGATTTTTGCTTTTTCCAGCCATACCCATGTAGCTGCGATTTCATCTGGGACAAAACAAAACTAAGAATTTAAAGCAAGAACAAACTAAGGTACATGGACTTAGAGATGGTGTCAGCAACACAAATATGTGGCTTTGATTTGCCTACAAAACCCTGCGTGTGCTGAACTTGCAGAGCTGTTTCTCTTAGGATCCTACTCAAACTGAATTCCTTTACCTTTTACATCATCAGAGGTGACTTTCCAGCTGCCACTTCCAAGTTTCCAGCAGTGGCACCAGAAGCACTCAGGCTAATCCATGTGTTTGTAGGCCAATTTAGCATCTTGACACAAGCACTTCTGTCTGTCTGCTGAGAGCCTTTTGAAATCCTCCTGGATGTGACAGGGGGGTTTAGGGGTGGTGGTGCTGAGGGGAAGGTTGCATCAGAAAATCCTGAAGGTCTCTTTCAGCCTCACCTCTGTGCACAGTTTGCCAGCCCTGACTGCAGCTATTGCAGGACCAGTAAAGTCCTGACACACTGGTGGGGCTGGGAGGACTCAGCAGACAAAAATAAGAGTGCTAAAAAATTCACTAGGCTACTCTGGCCTAAATCCCACCTCCTGCTTCCATGCTTTTATCCCCACTTTTCTTGCTACAAACTCATTAGAAGAAGATTAATATCATATAGATTTAGTGGTGACTGAAGGTGCAGTGGAGGTTACTGTCTGTAAGAAAAAAAGAAAAAAAAAAAGCTGAAGGGGAAAACTGATTACATTTCAAGCAGAGCACCTTTGCTTCCAGCAAGATCTCTGCTGTTTCTCAAAGTTTTGGAAAGGCTTTCTGATGACAGCATGGATTGTTTTTCCTGTTGCACTTTCCTTCAGTCTGTCTACAAGCAGTTGTTGAAGTGGATTTAAATGTGCAAATGGTATTTTGAATAGAGTCTGGAAACTGTAACACATCAGAAACGACAAAGAAAAAACTCTTTAAACTGGGAAGGAATGCAAAACAGGACAAGCAACAGTGCCAGCCATGAGAGGAACTGAAAAGCTCCTTCTGGTGTTTGCTGTAGCAAAAAATTTTGTTCTTTCTAGAACTTCAGGAGATATTTATGCTCAGTAGGAACTGAATATCCAATAGGAATTGGAAACATGAATGTTTGTTCATTGAAAATGGCACACATGCAGAAACTTTGTGTCTAAGTTCCACTGTAATTACTGGAAGTCAAAATTATTTTTCTTTTCCCATTTGTCTGAATATTAAGGCCTAGGTACAGACCTAATAGCTTTGTGGAAGACAAAAAAAATCATATTTTTGTGTCTTTCCACTGAGAAAGCAAACAAGTAATCCTCATCCAAGTTCATTAAGACTTCTAAGGAGACACTATCATGCAGGCTTTGTGCTGCTACATTTTTTAAAACTATTAAATTATCACAAGCCTTAGACAATTAGGCTGAGAATGAATTTCTCAGAGACAGCAGGGAACTCTGAGACTGGCACCTCTGTCTGCTTAGTGAGAAGAGAAAAAGCTGAGAGCATCATCAAAGCAGCCTTCCTGGGGCTCTGAGGTTTCTGTGACTGAGGCCCAGCTAAGCACTGACATTGCCCAATTTCCTCATGGAGGTATTTAACATCATGGACTGAAAATCAGAGCCTGAAAACAACAAAGGTTTGGAGAGACAACACTCAGTGTGCAAGGTCTGCCTGGAGAAATGAAATTCCAGCCAGAACCTCGCTCCCTGGATCCTCACAAAGAGAATCCAGAGGGGAGAAAGTGAGGAGCTATGTGATGAAAATTAAAACCATCAGCATTTTCAGAAGGAAACAAAGGCATGAGCAGTTCCCTCAGTAGCCCTGTCCTCACTGCAGATATGGTGTTAGCAAATTCCCCCCAGCCACAGAAAGCAATTATATTGTCTCAATGTAATTGTACTTCCTTGCTGATAAAGCAACCATTACAGAAAGAGTAATCATTGTTGATAATATTTACCATGAACAACAACACCAAGGACTCAGCTTGGACAGGGAGGCTGTCAAATGGTGTCCACTGATGGTTCTGACTCCTCAAGGAGCTGCCCTGGAAATGCACCCAGAGCCCAACACGCTGGTTTTGGTAACTGCCACAGTCAGGGTGTTCTTCACATCCTTTCACACCTTTGCCTACACAGCAAATGCATCCCCACCCCTCAAACCCAGGGAAAATAGCTGCACACCATTTTTATCAGTCCTGTATTGCCTTAGAAGCCTGAACATTTTTCTGCTCTGTCCTTACTTTCTGAATACTTGTCCTTTTACCAGCTTCAGCTATATCCAGCTTTGTTAATTTGACAAAGATGTAAGACAAGAAGTGTCCCTGTAAAAGGGGAAGATCCAAACTAAAGTGGCCCTCTCACTCCTAAATATCTTAAAATGCTTGGCCCACGTGCTTATGAAACAGCTGAACAGGAGCAACCCAAAAAAAGTTTCCAGGAGGCTGTCTTGAGTCAATTATACCACAAGTCACAGATCTGTTTCCAGGGTTCCCTCTCCCATTTGCAATTCATCAGGAATGCTGGAAGCTTGGCAAAGAGCTTGGGCTGGAATTGCAGGTACCAACCATATCCCTCAACAAATCCCCCTTGCATTTAAAGGAGAGAATGTATGAAAAGCAATTTGCCCCCTCTGTTACTTAGGAAAGAGAAAAACCCATTCAACCAAGACCCCAGAAAACCCCAAACCAAATCACAAGATGAATCAGATACATAGCCCTGCTATCCTAAAAGGACTTCACTCAGAAGTCCATGGAAGAATGCTGAAGAATGATGAACCCATGACGTGTTTATGATGGCTGTGACATGCTGCTTGTGAGTAAATGTGCATAAAAAATAAATATGTACTAGAAAGAAATTCCTGCCTGTGAGGGTGCTGAGGCCCTGGCACAGGGTGCCCAGAGCAGCTGTGGCTGCCCCTGGATCCCTGGAAGTGTCCAAGGCCAGGTTGGTGCTAAGAGTTTTTAAAGCAGAGAAGAAGTAAAATGCAGTCATGCAGAAGCAGAACGTGCCAGGTCTGAGGCTGCACTTATCATGTTGCTGATATGGCCAAGGTGGGGACAAATAGTTTTCAAAAATCACCAGAGAGCAATCCAAATTCAATCATAAAATACTAGAAAATGAAAGAACTTGACTATGCTGCTTAAAATAAGTTCCAAGTGATGCCATCTTAAAAAAATCAACCCTATATTTGAAGATTTCAATGTTAACAGTTTGATTTTCCAAATGAATTAACTTGCAGGCAGATTAATCAATAAACCAGAGTACTTTCAACAAGGTACTCTATGAATATTGCTAAAAACACAGAGCTGTAAAATTTCCAAGGATCAGCCTTTTGAAGAACTTTTCATAAAAGATGGAAATGCTCTTGATAGGTGATTTGTATGGTTTACAAATCCAAAATTCCTAAGAAAATCCCCCAAAGAAGGCTTTGTGTCCAAAGGTCTCTGAAAGCTCCATGTATCTTGAAGCAATAAAGGATGTGCACCAGGACTTGATTTATTGCTTTGTTAAATCAATTGCTTCCATGCAACTTTCCTTCTATTAGCATGTAAATGCTGGAAATAGAAGGTGGAAGCTGAAAATATCACAGGAGAATTCATGCCTGAAGGAGGAATCTGAGCTGTGTCCTTACCACCTATGAGATATTAGCAGCAAGTTGTGAATAGATGTGATAAAATTACTATTGGTAGGATGATGCAGCTGTTGCAATGTAACTTTTGGCTTACACCAGGCTTATTCATAATCTATTTTTATGGTTTTCAAAATCCAGCAAAATAAAAAAAGGACCACTGGCTAATTGTTACCATACTGTTTATCCAAAGAGCTATTTGCAGTGCACTCCAGAAGCAATTCCCTCTCCTGTCCTCCCCCTCTCCAGCCCTTGAGTGCTTCTAGTTATAGCATTTGATTTCTAAAATTAAACTTGGATCCACCTTAAAGCTCATAGTTTAGAGAATCTGGATAAATGAAATGCCATTTAAAGCATCCCCATGCCATCCCTTTCCTGTACTCTACCAGACTGGAACTTCTTCACTGCCTGAATGCTTAAGGCAGCATTTGCTTTAAAGCTTTTATCTTTTTAAAAATTTCAAATATTTACCTTTCTGTTGATGTACTCCATATACAAGAACACACAAGTGAATTTCACACATGACTGTGGGTACTCAGTAGTGATTTGATTTCTAAGCTCCCTTCCAACTCAAACCATCCTAGAATCCTGTAAAACAAATGGTAATGCTAAAGGTGGAAAATGAACCCATAACTTTTATCATTACCTCATTGTAACATCAAGAAACTAGACAAATGGAATCCCTGTTTACACTACAGGAACTGAAGAGTCACAGGAGGATCCAAGTGGATGGAATTTCTAAGCTTTGTTACATTGCCTCAAAGTAATTGCAGAATTCCCATTTGTGCCTTTAAACATAAAGAATGAGTGTCTTCAATTCCACAAACAATTCAATTATTTTCTAATCCGAGTTTGATTGACCTGCTAACTCACAGCCAGGTAACATTACCTGCAAGGATGCTTTTAATTAATTTTTAATTCATTCTCTTAGGCTCCTAAGAGGCACCTGGGCTCAACAGGCACCCTAACAGCAGAGCATAATCCAGGTATTCTGAAGGAATTCTTCAGCTGGAGCCTGGGAGGGAGCTGAAATCTTTCTTGCAGTCTTAAAAGTCTCATGAGAGGAACCTCCCAGAACCATGAAACTTCATGAAATTTCTTTTTATGTGGGAAATCACCTGAGTCTGGTCTCTCCTGACCTGAGGAACAGGTACTTGCAGAGGTTCAGAACAGAAAAAAAGACAGGTCCTGCTTCATTCCGAGGCAGCCCTGCAGGGAATTTGCGAGCAAACACTGTAGTAGTTCCACTGTTTCCAAATGCTTCTTCTAGTCTATTTTTGTCTTACTAAAATACTTAATTTCCTCTCCAGAGTCATCTGTAAAATTCATTTTTGATCTCCTTGATCCCCTTTTTGGGTAATTTGTGTATTCCAATGTCTGTGTCCTATTTAGTGACTTGTATAGTGCATTGTTTTGCAGTTGCATTAACACTCACAGTCTAAAAATACCAAGTCTGTTCACCAGCTTTCTTGAGCCTTTGCCCAAAACCCTTTTTTCATATGACAGCAGGCAAACTTACCACAAGAAAAGAAGAAGAAAAGATTTCTTTGTCCCAGTTTTTGTCTCAGCAAAGGTAAATTAAAAATTGGATGGGTGATCCTCTTAGAAATAGTAACTTAATCCTTAAGAAGCATTAGATAATTGAATGTGGCTGTGAAAATTAATTAGATTTCAATATACAATGTGAATGTTTTCATAGCTTTGACCTTTTAGGAAGTATCAGAAAAATCTTTGTGGGGTATCTCCTGATTTTTCTGTTCTAGATGTTTCAGGTAATAAATGGATCTTTGGTATGTATTTCTTTCCAACAGACCAGGGTAAAAGACCCCTTTCCAATGAAACTTAGCACTTCACATAAATTAAACAGTTGAACTCATTTCTAATCAAAACTTCCTAGACTTGGTGCCTAATTAAAAAAAAAATAAAATATATTCTACAGGTATTATTTGGAATGAAATATTTCCAATGGCATGGTGCATTTTATTATTGCAGACTTTGCAATGATGTTGTCTTAAGGTAATGAAAAAGCATGGAAGCTCCATCTTGGTGATTTATTTACCAATAAAAGCACTTTCTATATTTACTCAAAAAAGTGTTTATGTCAAGAATACTTCTGAATGTCTCCAATGAATATGAAGAAAATGAACATTCTTTCTACTAATTGCTGAAAAAAGGACCCAGGTTCAATCTAGAACATTTTGAAAACCTAATCAAAATAACATGGAACCCATCTGAGGAATTAATCTGAGGAAATCACAACCTGCCTGTGGGCAGTGAGTGAAGAAAAGGAGATTCTTTGTGTCCAAAATACATTTTTCAATCCACAGGACTGATCAGCCAGGCATATTTTACCTCATTCTGGCTCTCTGCTTTCTAAAGATGGTTCACCTGCAGATGATTTCTCCAAACAAGGCAGTGTTTATTTGGAAATAAGCACCTTTTAGAAGCATTGCACCCTCCTCTCCCCCAGCACTTGCCACACATGTTCATAATAAAAAGCAAGTCATGCATGCCAATTTTTTCGTCCATTAAAAACACTTTTTGATTCATCCTACCTTTGCAGGAGGAAGCAGTGAGTTTAAAACCCCACTTCCTTGGTATTTTAGTTACATGATGAGTGACTTTGCCTACTGACCACTGTATTATCTTACTTTCAATGAAACCTTCTGTTAAAATTGATATAAAAATAAAAAATTGTCAAATTTGGTTTGGAATATTTTTTGTCTTCTGACAAAAATATTCCAAAATATTCTTTCTTTCTTTAGAAAGAAAAAAAGCTACCAATGAGGACTAAAAACAAACCACCAGAGGAGATATGATGAGTCAGTGATAAACCTACTTAATGTTTGCCACTGAGCAATTTCTGTTCTGACAATTTAACAGCTGACAGCAAAGTGCTTTTTAATGGAATCACTTGGGTAAAACTCAATCTCCAAAGGCTTCATGCAAGCCCTGGTAAGCATCTCACATCTTCTTGAGATCATACAGCTCTTGATTTAACTCAAAGCAAACATGATTGTAGCTTTTTAAAGCATGTAAATGTATCTGTCTCTACCCCTAGCAGGCTACTTTATTCTACTTGATTACCAAGAAAGCAGCAGTTCAAATTACAATTTCTTTCACAGCTTCCTGCACCTATTCTAAGTGTAACAGCCAAGTTTAATGGGCACACCAAAAACAGTAGCAAAGACTTTTTTTCCAAAGTTTTGGAAGAAGCCTCAACCATTATGGTCACCCCAGTGGGATTTTCAGGTTCCTTGTCAGACCTCTGTAGTGATCCTGGCATTATTGACCTAGAACACAACCACTTAGAACATCCCACAAATGGGATAAGGCTGCCTTGAAACAATTGAATTCATGAATTAAAAATATAAATATTATATATATTAAGAAAAAAAAGGTGTGTAGAAACATCCTGAAAGATTATAAATTCGGGAAAAGAATTTAAATACCATTATCTTGTCAGTTTTAAAGCTTTTGGATTGTTAATGACATCCTGGTTATAGGCACCTCATTTAGAGTAAACCTGTTGCTATCCCAGATGTGAGAACACCAATCTGTCCTACCTATATCTCTTTTTTTATATTTTTACTTTCAGGCTCAGAAGAATTTCAAAGCATGTTAACAGAAAGTGTCACATCATTAAATGACTTTAACCTGACCTTGCTGCAGAAAGGGGAAACCTTTCCCTACCTCTCCCCACTGTGAGTTCCAAACAGGAGTACTGAGGGTAGCAGGAATTAATTAGGAGTATGGAGCATGAGATAACATTTTAATGGGGCTCCTTCACCAAGATGATGGTGCCATGACTCTCATGTCATCTGAGGATGTGCTGTTTAAGGTTTCCATCCTTAGGCTGGGGTTAGGAGGAAAAACCAGCCTTTCCTTTTAACTGAGCAATCCTGGGAAGCATTCTGACATGTCATCTCCTGAATAACCTCCAGGGAGCAGGTTTAAGGACATCTGAGGCTTACATAACACACAAATTCAGAAGAATATTCTTAAAAGACAAAAAAAATTGATGCAATTTTTTTTTTCCAGAAAAAAAATGTGGCCTGAATTTAATGTAGCTTCCCTTTGTATAATGAAAAAATGCCAGCATATGCCTCTTGGGAATTTGCAAGAAAGCAAAATAGAGTTTGAGTTACATGTAGGAAAGCTATTCTATTTAATCAATAATCAAAAATTACTGAGCAGAGCAATTTAGTCACAGGCTTCCTCCATTTTAGTTGTTTAATCATCAATTTCAATCAGAGAGACAAAACACTTCATTGGGAGCGTGGCATCATATTTAAAGTTTTCCTCCAAGTGCCAGCTATCACTTCTGTGACATTCAATTTTCAGTACTGGTGATATGAGAGGAAGCTCATAAAAGGTGGGAGAAAATCTATTTAGCTGTACTAGAGATCAGTACAAAGTCCTTGAAGTGAATTTGATGCCACAAGCCTGTTTCTGTCTGAAGAATGGCTGAAAGTCTTGACTCTGTCAAGATTAAATCAGAGAACCTGAAGAGAATTTGGAGCTTGTTACAGACTTTTATTTCCTTTAGGATCCTCCTCCAAGAGCTACATGGAAGTGTGCAACAAGCCAGCCCTCCTGAAATCTGATTACTTTGTTTGCTGCAGGAGGAAGCTCTCGGGCAAGGAGCATCGTCAGGAGGAACTGCAGGGCTCAAAAGTCACCAGGGTGAGAACTTGGATGGAATCTGCTGCTCCACATGTGTCACTGACAGGGGGTACCCAGTTCTAGAAGAGCAGGCTGCAGCAGGAGATGTTGATTCTGTCAGCAAGTGGAAACATTTGTGTGGAAGTGTCTGTACACTGCGCTACGTTTCAGTGGCGCTGCTCGCGTACAAACATTTCTCATTAGGAATTAATCACTTCTGGGGTTTATAATCACTGTGGAGTCAACATTTTGCTGGGGCCTGGGACACATGTGGTGTCCTTATGTTTTTCCACCAGCACTGAAAATGTGTAATTTCTTGTTATTAGCACCACTTGAATTATCAAAGTGTTCACGAACCCCAGTTATGGATGTGGGCCCCAAAGCACTTGAAGCTGTTAATTATGGAAAGGAGAACCAAAATGCTTTAAAACTTGGGAACAAGGTGATAGGCAGCAGCTGAATACTAGCCAGGAAGACTGGTCAGCACACCTGACAATGCCTTAATCACCGACAGCATGTTGGATTTAGCTGTCAGCATCAAAAAAACCGAAATATTTCATTAATGGTAAAGATTTTTTTTGAACTTCATCAGTCTTTGGTGCTGGCAATACTGCTGCATCCAGAATGTAGACCTACATGGAATATACACAGTTTCTGACTTGCCACCCAGTCTTTCCAAATAAGAAGGTGCTTAAAAAGTCTCAAAGTAATCCAGACAACAAAATAGGTATGTGATATGTGATCTCTGCTTCCCAGAAAATCTGAAGACTTAAGATATTTTACATTTAAGCAAAGAAATCTTGATACAAAATAGCATCTATTGCCATATGTCTATATCTATATATCTCTCAACCTGAACCTCCCCTGGCACAGCTTGTGGCTGTTTCCTCTTGTCCCATTGACACTGAGATAAATTTAAAAATTACCCTCAGAAATAAAACCCCCTCACTGGTTAAAAGCCTCTCTTTCCTTTAGATACTTTCACAGACTCAAGAAAAGCAAATGCAGAGAAGGTTGTTGCTCATTTTGGTTAATTCAATCTCTGCTAAGTGTTTGGAGTGTCAGGTACTGTCCATACAGGACATTTGTTTCTTTTCCCTTTGTGGCAGTGTGTGACACAGCTGGCTGTGCTGGCTGAGACCAAAAATTCAGGTTTCCCTCTGGGCTCAAAATCCTCAAAAGCCTGTGTCTGATATGACATAACCCTGGCTGTGATAATCTGGGGAGTCTGGAAGAACCAGTTTTGCTCAGTGAGAAGCAGAGCAGCACTGAAGAGTGTGAGGACTCCCTGTGTGTTAAAACAAGGCTTAGAAAAACACTTGTGAATTAAAGTGAAATGCAATCCTGCTGCCTCCACATCAGCATGAGCACGTGTCGTACAAGCATAACAGAATTTGCTAAATAAACTCTGAAGCAGCTTCCCTGTTTAAAATGAACAGAATCCAGCAAAAGGAGTGTTTGGTACAGCTCCCAGACAAAACCTGCCACTTGCCAGAAGGTGCCCCTGAGTTGCTTTGGGTTGCTGTATCCAAATGCCACCAGGGCTTTGTCTGCTCGAGCTCAGAGCTTCTTTCCAAAATCTGTGTGTCTGGGTCGAGGGCATCAAACATCCTGCACCTCACCCAAGGCAGCAAACTGGGCTGGGCAACAAACTGGAAATGATCTTACTCTTCTGGAAAATTATCTTTGCAAAGATGCAATTGCAAATAGTGCTGCCAAAACTCCAAGGATTGACACTGATATTCATGAAAAGATCAGATTTTTAAGAGAATAAACCAGAGACTGTAATTCTCTAAATCAGAGACGATAAAGTGAAACATTCCAGATTATATCCAGTCATTGTGGGCAAATGGAGCAACCAACTTCCATGTTTACACCTTGGAGAGCATGACCCATAGTGAGAGAGAAACAGGGGAATGCAGAAATATAGCAAATGGAGAAAAAGGCACTGACTCCCTGTAACTCCTGTGTGCCTTGGAGAATTTTCATTACAGATGGCACTTCCAGCGCAGTAGCTCAAGGAACTAATTTTTAAAAAAACCCCTTCAGACTGTATTCTATAATCAACTGCAATTTTTGTAGATATTTCCTGTGATGTCTTTGTAGATATTTTCATGATGTGCTTGGTCCCATCTAAACTTGATTATCTGACACATGGCAGATGCTGTAAGGGCTTTGAGTCCCTCACAATTTGCAAGATCTAGACTGCTCTCAGATTTAGGCTTCTAAAACCAATTTCTTTTTTTAAATCCAGTTTTGTAACCCAGCCAGCATCAGTAATACTTTGTGTATATATATATGTGTATGATATATAGACATTTAAACACACTAAAAATGGAAGATGTGGAGAATTTGAATCAACAAAATTACCAACATTTCCACAGCCTTTTTCCCTCTGCTTCTGCCTTGAAATTCTCAAGTATACTAGCAAGTTAATATTGAAGAATAAATTTCCCTGTTTACATTATATGAAAAATACAGAATGTGCAGTGCTGAGCCAAAAGGATTCAGCATAGACCAGGCTAAGAAGTCTTTTGATTATCAGCTGAGATCACTTAAATACTGAAATTTCTAAAAGTACTGTTCACCAATCTTTCCTAAAATCATCAGGATAACATTTAGAAGATATTATATACATATACATATATATATTTTTTTTTTTTTTTTTTTTTGGTTCTGTTATTAATGTTGTTGCTCAGCCTTACCTCCAGGAGAGCTTGCAAGGTAAACTGCAGGCACAAGTGGAGGCAAGGCCAGGGGTTGCCTTGCAGGGCTGCCCTGCAGCACAGCTGGCAGCCCTTTGCTCAGCCCTGTGATGTGGTTACTCCTTCCTCTCCTAAGCACCAGATTCCTGCTCCTGGAACGTGCCAAAACAAACAGCTGGGGTTTAAAAGGAATCCTTCTGTGAGAGTGCTCCATCAGATCTGAGCTGCTGGGGAGGAGGTGAGAGTCACCCAGGGGACACGCAGGAAACTATGGCAGGAATGATTTTTTTTCTCCCCCTGTATATATTTTTGTAGGGAATTGGTATTTATTAGATGTTCATGTTGAATGTAATGTGAGATGCTGTGGCAGGAAAGCCAATCAGAAAGGGACAAATCCTGAGAGACAAACAAGTGGTCCAAAATGTAGAAGAATTGCAAATTGGGAGAAAAACCACAGAAATGTTAAAGGACAGAAATGTAAATCCATTACAGCTGAGCTGAAGTGCCAAAATAGGACAAATGAGGCCAAAAATACCAGAAGAACCCATACTTTTATGTATTTTGGCAATTCTGCCTCTCACCTGGCTCTAACTGGAAAATGTAAATGAATATGAATTTAATAATAAAACAGAGAAGCAAACATTGCAACAGAATGCCTCCACAAAAAGTTCATTTCATGCTTGGTATATAAAACACAGTTCAGGTGTATCAGAAATTATCCAGCTGTCACAAAATTTTGGCAATGATGTTGATAGGATAATCCATATTCAAAAATCCCCTGAGCTTCTGCCTAACTGCTTAATCTCCAATTGTAAAATTTTAGATACCTGGCACCAGAGAGAGTAAAAAGGGACAAAGTATTTCCCCTCTTGATGCTAAATATTTGAAATCATGCAATGGCTTCCTGTCACTCATAACATTAAATGCTTTATATTGGATTAATTGATAATATTTGCATTAGGGCAATTATCATAATTTATCAATACTGTGCAGCTGAAACACAGTTAAGCCACAAGTAATTCCTAATTTTTTTTAAATTTTTGCTCCTTTTTAATACCCATGCTTTATTTTTTTTTTTTTTAATTTTTTAAAAATGTTTTCAGGCCAGAGATACTTTTATTTCTCTATGCAGGAGACACACAAGTCAGCTGAGTTGTGCCAAAAAGCTGGAAGACCTTAACTGGCTGGCAGTACAGGAATATAGAAATATAAATCAGGTTTATCACTTGGAATTTTCATTATCATCACACAGAGTTTGATAGGCATATTACTGCTGCATGAAAGTGATAAATCTGAGGGGTTTTTCCTGTGTTTCAAGCCAAGAAATTCTAAATTTCCTCTTCATGCACCTTTAATTCTTTCAGTCATTCTTTTTCCTTTGATTGGACATCATGCATTATTTTTCCAGACATATTATTACTACTCTGGTTCTAGCCTATTTTATTTGTTGCCATAGTTTTGTCTATAAATATTTTCCTTATCTATTTTTTATTTCTATTATTTTTCTCCCTGCTTCTATTTATGTCATCCCTCCTTTCTTGTCCTTTCTGTTCTCTCTGCTCTGCTACCCCTCTAACGTCTGTCTGCTCAAACAATTCCCCCTCGCTGTCCTTTGGGCAGAGCCCTTCAACATCTGCACACTTCTCCATTTGGGGCAAGGAAGGGAATTTTCCTGACTACTTAGAACACATCAACTTATTAAAGATTTCCAGGAAAAATTCCCCACAGAAGCTGTGTGTTTTCATCTATCTCCAAACTCACTGAGCTCTGCCCTCCCCTTTTTTTTTTCTTTTTTTGTAGAACTCTTTATTGAGTGAGCTACAAGCAATATCCTGAACAAAATAATGCTCCTGATGTCTGTTTCCTACCCAGCAGCTATGCAAACAATCCTTGCCCATTTGCAATTCAAGAACAATGGCTGTAGATTATTTCAATGAGTATTTAGGTATTTAAATGCCTTTCCCAGGTCCCTGAAAATCCCAGACATGGAGGGATGTGTGTAGAAATGAGAGCAAAGAGATGGAAAGGTTCAAGATAACTCATTTGTGGGGAGGAAGAGTTTCCTCCTGTGGCCAAGAAGACCAGATTCACCCAGCCATCCCTCTGGATGTGCTGTTCTGTGCCTTTTGGGGTCCTTGTCACCACTTCTGAGCCAGCAGCTGCTGGGTTCAGACTCTCCAAAGATCTGTGCTGCCCCACAGGTGCTGCATGTCCACCTCTCCTGGTCCCTTTCTATTCTGCAGGGACAATGCTTGGAGTGCCTTTACTCAGTTAGGAGCACAATTACAGAATATCCTGGGCTGGGAGGGATATCCCCAAATCCAACTCCTGCCCCTGCACAGGACAGCCCAAGAATCACCTGTGGCCCTCAGAGCATTGTCCAAAACTCAACTAGCTCAGTGATGATAATTCCAGCAGTTCCCCTTAATTTGCATTCCTTAAATGGGGCTGTTTTTTCTCTCCCCCCAGCCTTTGGCAGCATTAAAAAAGATAACAACTATTTACATAAAATTGTCTCCATGGGCAATTTCCCTGGCAAGTACAGGAGCTCATTAATGTATCCTGGAGAGGTGGCTGTGTGCTTTGATTTCTTATTTTTTCTAGGTATTTCACAAAGCTCTCCACCTCATCCTTTCACCCAAATTATTTTGTCAGAGATATTTAGCCCAGCCACCCATTTGTTCTTGTAAATGCCATCTGTCCCACAAACCCAGCCCAGTGACCCTTTGCAGTCCTTGCTGCTGGGGATGTGCTGCCTCCTGCACCTGCACCAGATCCTTGGACTGCAGTCAATTCAGCTGACACAACCCCCATCATTTGTGTATCACAAACCTCAGGGAGAAAAACTAAACCTGAGAAGTTCCATTGCAGTTAAGATGATTTCCAACAACTCCAGCTTTGTCAATCCCTAATCCTAACCTCCCTGCTCCCTGGCATGGGTTTTGCATGGAAATAACAAGACCCCTGCCCCTTCCCTTCAGTAGCCACACTGAAACCAGTCCACTGCTTCACAGTTCCTTCACAGCTGTGTTGGCATCCTGTCACAAAAATCTTCCTCCAGATCTCAGACACATTGCAGAAGATTCAAGGGATAAAGGCAATATAAAATTGGAAGTTGGCCAATGAGGAAAAACCTGTTTGTTTCACTGGCCTGATGAATGTTCATTTATTTAAGACCAGGCTGAAATAGGTCCCTGAAGGATGATCTAATAAACCTTTAAAAGTGTCACCTTGCTTTATTGTCAGTGAGTCAGTGGTGGGACACAGAGCAGATCCTTGACAGCCAGATTTAAACATCCATTTAAGAGAGGTTTAACTGGTGCTTGCCACCACTTCTACACGAGTGAGATGTGTTATTTCTTGCATTTTTATGAGGTTACACAACACCAAGTTCTCGTGGTTTGCTCAATGCTGGTACAAAACACAGCTTAGGAGGATGCAGCAGACAATCTGCTTCGCAGATGTTTGCTTTTCCTAGCTAGCTTGGGTTTTCTTACATGAGTGCAGGGTGATGGTGGTTTCAGAGATTCCTCTGCTGCTGATCACATTTTCTGCAAATTACAGGGTAATAATTCCACCAGAGCCTTCTATCAAGGACAAATTATGATGAGAGACTCCAAAATTAAAACTTTTTTCTGAGTAGTTGCAGGTGAAGCTACTGGCTTCTCTTCTTTCCAAGGTCACCTAATACCACCCAACTTTCATGAAAAGAATTTTACCAGACCATTTGAAAAGAGGTTTCCATAGCATGTTTCCAAAGGCTTTGGAACTCAAACTACATAATTCAAATTTTTCTGAGACATTCTTGTCAAAGAGATATATTCTGCTAGCCCCTGATAATGTCCACATATGGCAAAGAAAGGTTTTTAAAAGTTTGTTCATGCTTAGGAAGAATTTCTTAGACCTGCTGGTCCATATTGTGTCTGGGCACTGAACCACCACTGTTTCTGCTGAAACAGAAGTTCACAATATCTAATCATGTGGTATTTGTGCAACACAATTTGAAGTTTCTATGGGTAATTGTTTCAATACCTTGATATTCCAGCAGTCCTGTAAACCTCGCCTCTGGTTTGGCCAGGGCAACAAAATCCTGACTTCAGGAAACAGCAGACTGCCAAGGCAGATGAAAAGGCTCTGTGGGTGTCACACAAATCAACTCCTAACAGATTAGCCCAAAGTCATTCCACCAGGTTAATACCCCACTGAAGTCAGGGAGCCTGGTTATATTTTAATGGTCAGATGTGAAACTTCAGGAAGCCACCTACAGTTCTGTGCCATTGCCTTTAGTCACAACTTATCCTTGGACTTTTCAGCAAAATGATGGATCATATACTCAAATTTTAATATTGAACCTGTTGGAACTGGCCCTGAGAATCTGAATGGTAAAATTATTCACGTCCAATCAAGAAATAGAAGCAGCAATTCATACCCACCTGTAAATCTTCACATTTTTGAAGGTTACAACTGACCAAAATATATCTTCACTAAGTATTTGACAAAGAATTTTTCAGTACTTAAGAGTATACAGACTGCAGAAACCTAGCTCTGCACAAATTGGCCTTTGCAGTCAAAAGCAGGGCTGAGATATATCTTAAAATCATGAGGTATTTTTTATAATTCTTCCAGTTCTCCTGTATCTAAATGCTGTCAGATATTACAGCAATGAGCCCCAATACATATTATGTTATGTATATACCTAATCAGAATATTTTCTTTTAGTTATAAACACCATTTTTAAAGTGTCTTCATTGCTGAGTTACTGGCAAGCACAAGTTCCAAACATCGTGGAGCTCCTGAATGCTGAGCAGCATTTTGGCTGCCTATACCAATTTTTTAACATGCATCTCAAACATCCACCAATTCAAACCATATTTAATGTGAGTATTCTTACCACACAACCAAAAATAATGGGAAATTGAGGGCCAAATTTTTCTCCTCAGACCAGCAGAATAGAAAGAAGCCCAATGTGTTCCTTCTTTAGCCTGATCTCTAAATGTAAGCTCTGTATGCACTCAGATCAGGCCAAAACAGGTTATTCTTGGTTTGTGCTTTTGCTGCAACTACACCCCTAGCTCCACACCCACTCACTGGATGCAGGGAGAGATGGTAAAACATTAATAATTTTAGTTACATTCAGATTTTTCTTCTCCTGTGAAAGCTGTCAGTGTTTAGCGATAGCAGCACCCAGCACTCCAACATTTAAAACCACCTCTCTTTGTCCACAGCAAGAGCCAAGAATGAAGATAAAGCTGCAGGAGACACTTGCTTTACTCTCACAGAAGCAGCACCTTGTTAATTGGAGGTCAATCACCAAGTGAGAGGCACTGAATTAAAATTTAACCTCTGGTTCCAAAGTGTCTCAGGTGAGCACGCGGGCGAGTCGCGCTCATCACCGCGGGAGCGACTGGGAGACACTGAAATCATTGACCTGTAACCTGGGAACGACTGTGCTGGTCAAACATTGCCTTTCCTGGTTCAAAAAACCCAGAGGACAGCGTTGGAGGGCAGGCAGGAGGGGAATGGGAATGTCATTTTCATATCTGTCAAGTGAGGGGTCGCAACTCTCTCAGCTTTGGGCATCAAGCACAAAACGTGCAGAAAAAACTGAGCCAATAACCCCAGTGCAAACATCACTGAGCTGTCAGGATTCCAGAGGTTGTGTTGTGGCCCAGCTAGAAATGAAAATGCCTTTCTGCTCTTTCAGCTCTGACACTTGCACCTTGAGGATCAGCATTTTGTAATTTTGTTGTGACACCCAGAGCACAGATCTGGGCTGCAGATGCCACCCTGATAGTCCATCCTTCTTTTTCAAGGCCAGATAATTCTGTGGTTTATGGGGAAACTTGACACCTGTACACCTTATTCTTCTGTCTGCTCTGTTTCTGGTTGATTCATGACTCAGCTAATTCAATTTATATATATTAACAATTCAACTTATATTTATTTTCAGTAAAAATGGAGAGTTCACTCCATGATTAATATTCCTGACTGTGACTCAAACTAATCAATTAAATAACTACATTTAATTACTAGTTAATTAAATTACTACATTTAAATTTTTGCACATATTTGTTTCCTGGTTCCACCTGGGGAATTCCTGCAGATATTCCCTAAGAAAGCCATTCCCAAGAAACAAACAACTCTGTCTGCATCACACATAAAAACATGAGCCTCACCCCATGTTTTATGCTATTAGTATTTCAAACTAAAACATTTCTAAGAACATGACATAATGATTTTTGGGGGGAAAAATCCACTTGTTTGCATCAGCAGTGCAAATTTCATGATTTTTGCCAGCAGCAGTCCATGAAGTTTTGCTAGATCTCTAAAAGAATTTGCTCTATCTTTTGTCTCATTGATTACTAAATATAAAGTAATTGTATTATCTGCTGTAAGTATTAGTATTAAAAATCATTAGCTATAATTTACCACATTTCTTTCTCTGTATTAAAATATGTACACTTTTCATGTGGGTTTTGAGATGGTTTATTTTCATACTTGCCCACAGGCCTGTTCTGGGTCTCTCTATACCTAGGAAAGATCAGCTAAAAGAAAATACAACATCATGTCCACTCTGTTGTGAGCAGAAAATCAAGTATGTGGGCTAATACAGTCATTTCTCAGGGGGGAAAAAAGGAAGAAAATGGACATCACTGTCAGGATGTGGTTTTATAAAGCAGAGGACAGTTTGAAGGCAGCTGAAGGATTGCTGCAGCTCACAAATAACCCCCATGACCAGAGAGTCACATTGGCACTGAACACTGAAAATCAGCTTGGCAGAAATTAGGCTGAGAAAATACTGAAGTTCCAGCCAGGCCTTGGTTCTGTAAAAGCTCTTCCTGTTAAACAGCAGTGCACTGAAGTGGTGG
This sequence comes from Haemorhous mexicanus, assembly GCF_027477595.1. Taxonomy (NCBI): domain Eukaryota; kingdom Metazoa; phylum Chordata; class Aves; order Passeriformes; family Fringillidae; genus Haemorhous; species Haemorhous mexicanus. The sequence goes on from NC_082342.1 coordinate 1,890,141, forward strand.
GACAAGGAGAAGGATGGCAGAGGGAAGGATGCTGAAGTGTCCTTGTGGGTGTAGGAGCTGTTTGTTTTTCTGCTTGGCTTTCTGTAGAAATCCATCTCCAGAAAGATTTCCCTGCAAAATCCCATGAAAGACATAAGATAGTGGCTCTCTTTCACTCCAGCCATGCTCCTGGGGGAATTCAGTTGTTCCAGCAGCAGATCCTGGCCCACAGAAGCATCAGCAGCCTTTCAGCTCCAGCATGGATCTGATAAAGCCTTGGCTCTGAGATTTTCTGGGGAAAATGAGTGCTCTGCTACTTTATTTCACCAATTAAACCCGAAATGTCCCTGTCCTGGCTGCTGGGTGGGCTGCCAAGATTCACTGCTCTTCTTTTGTGTGTCCCTGACCTGCCACTGATGTCAGCTGCCTCAATTAGCCTGCCAAAAAAATCATAGGGCAGGGGGGACCCTGCCAGACACGCAGAGTCCTTCCACTGCTCTCTTTGCTGTTTGGAACAAGAGAAAAACAATTATTTAACTCTTTTATGTGTCTCCATCCTTTGCTGCTTTCCTAAGATCACTTCATGTGTCAAGTCTCCCACTTTTTGCTCCTTTTTGTCCTTCCAGACATGAGTTTTTGGCAAAGTGGAACAGAATTTCCAGCAAGAATGGCAGATTTTCTTGTTTTTTCTACAAAACCCTTAGAAATTATTTTTATTCCTCCAGCACCCACAGCACAACCAACCAAACAAGTCCAATAGCCTGGGAAGGACCATGTTTGACATGAGCAGAAGTTTATATTGATCTATTCCCTAAAGACATTTTCTTTTTGCAGATCAATCACTGCAATCTTTACAGTCTCAGGAAAGGCTGAACTTGTGGAGAAAATCTTCATCTCTTAAACATACACAGTTATATAAAAATATCTTCCTCTTCTAATGAAGATTTTGAATGGATTACCTGAGTTTTCCAATAAAAAAGGATCTCATTCAAAAGACAATAAAGGTTTGGTTATAGTGTGGAATTTATGTTTGGTACCCTTAATAAACCCATTCACTAATGCTTGGTCTGAGGACATGAAACTAAAAATGCCTTCCTTTGATGGCACTGATTTTTGAGAATGTATTATTCAAGTAACAAACACTCCTTTTTATGGAGATTCTAGCCTAGTAAACATATCTGTAGCTTTTGATGAAACAAAAAAAAAAGAACAATGAAGGCAAAAGGGAATAAAGAATTTTAATCCTTGAATTTCACGGATATCCTACATGTGGAAAGCAGTTAAACAAGTTTTGATGACTGAGAAAGATCTCTGCATGAGTTTCATTAGTGAGAGGACTTAGTCACATAAATCTCCTGGATACTGACAGAAAATAAAATGATCCATGCCTGCTAAAAGGGATTGGAATGGAAATATCTGAAATATCTGAATTTGAGATAAATATTGGTAAGTTAATTTGCAATCTCTTTGCTAAAAGCACAAATTATTTGTTCTCTCTTTAGTCTTTTGAGCAAGGAGGGTTCATAGAACATTCCTGAGCAAAATCCTTCCAATACACAGCCAGATTCCCCTGCAATTACTGACATTATTTGCAGATGTAAGTAGTGAATATATTCCACTCTTGATGGCCATTGCACCTTCCTCTGACAGAATTTCCTGACTCTTTGGGTGGGTGTCCCAGATCTGGCTGAGATAATGAATTTTCTCCCTGGTAGCTGGTCTGTTTTGAATTTAGGATGAGAATGGTGTTGAAAATGTTGTTTTAGTCGCTGTCAGGGTTAAACCACAGCACTTGTCACTTCTAAAGCTGTCACCACAGAACCTGTCACCTCCAAACTCGCTCCTCTCCCTTCCCCAGAGCTCTTCTCAGCAGCCCATGGCAAGGATCCCACAGAACACACAGAAATGGGACATTTCTGGGGTTCTGCCAGGGTCCCAAATTTAGGATTTTTAACACACAAGGCAAGCCAATGGTGCTTGTACTGGGCAGGGCTGCAGCAAATTTCACGGGTCCAGCTCTCTCTGTCCCCAGCCACAGCTCAGCCACCACCCCTGAGCACAGATTTCAGTGTCTCAGGTGATTCTGTCTCCTTGGTTTATTCCACTGAGCTGTTATAGTGCAATGAAATCATTCTGAAACACTAAATTTGTGAATCAGAGTGAACATTCACTGCAGCATTTACAGCCCACTGCCATGCCATGGGGTTTTTACTGAAACAAACCCAGCCAAAAGAAAAATTGAAAGAAAAAAACAAAAGAAAAAATCCATCAGAATGCAGTAAGTTTTCCTTATTTTGTCTCCAATTTTTATAGTGTGGAATCTTTTAGAGGAGTAGCCAAAGGGAAAAAATGGATTAAAATCACAGCTTTCCATTGTTTCAGTTGTAACTGAAACAAAATGAAAAGTGATACAGAAAACATCCAAACTCCCTCTAAAGCAACTCTTGCTGCACCAACAGAGCTGATGTTTATTTAAATACTGAAGGGTGGATAACAGAATAAAATTACCTAAAGCATTTTGTTGCATGTTGACACAATCTTAATTAACTCAATATCAGCACAACTCAAACACACATGAAGAGAAAAGCAGTTTAAGAGAGACTTTAAATAGAAGGAATAATAAACAGCATTTATGCAAAGAAGATGAAGCAAAATTTTTTTAGGATTTAAATGTATTTAACACCTTAAACAATGTTGGTTTTCTTACAAATTCATTACAAATTCTAGGCATGGGGATTGATACATTGAGGAACTTAAAAGGAAAAAAAAACAGAAAAAATTGAAAGTGGTGTGGCTGTATCACCCATAAAGCTGTGCCATAAATTTACAGTTCTAACATTCATGGCATCATGGATCAGAACTATATTGATATTGAATTAAGATGATGGAAAGTAACAGGGGTGAATTAGCATGGGTAGGATGAATTAGGCAAGATGGTAACAAAATAATGGAAAAGCAGGAACATGGAAAATATGATGCCTCCAACAGTTAGGTGATGTATTGAAAAGCAGAGCAGATGAAAATTGTGTATATACATACATTACAAAATTCTCACAGTTGCTGCCAGGAATCTTAATTTTGCCCAGAGCCATGGATTATTAATAAAATAGCCCAATCTAAACACAAATAAATCCATTGTGTTCAGAAGATGAAAGAATTATAAATTGTTGTAAAATGGCATTTCTCTGAATTGAGCAGCATCCAAGTCAACTTTATAAGCAACAGCTGTGAAAAAATTTGCATGGCAAAAAAAAAAAAGGGGAAAAAAAAGAATTCAGAAACAAAAGCAACCACACAGTTGGGGAATAGATGTTCTGGGCTGTTGCTCTCTTGGCTGCCAGAGCAAATATTTGGTGTCAACATGGACAAATAAATATTGTATGTCTGAGTCACCATTTCGAGCCCAGAACTGCTCAGTCAATGGCAATGTGCATTAATAGGATTGCAATTCTTTCCCAGCAGTTTCAATGTATAAGCAAGAGCCTTCAGGAAAAATAAACAACAGAGGCTGTCCATGTGTAAAATGTGAGGTGAAAGGTTTTGGGTTGCCATCAGAGTTGCTAATTTTTACTATTTAGTTGTGCACTAATTAAAAATTTTAAAGAGGTGCCTCTACCTGAATTAAAGTGCAAATGAAGTCAATAGTGTGGATTTCATTTAACAGTAAATGTGAAAGACTGAGAGAGAGAGAGAAATAGAAAAAGAGGTGGTGAGGAGGGAGAGAAAGAGAGTGGCAGAAACAGAATAAGTAGAAAATACCACCACTCCATGGATCCCAAGTAGCTGCTTTTCTCTTTTTGTTGTTGTTGAATTGTAGTGGGCAAATAGCTTAAACACTTGTACAGATTCAACAATGGTTTTATTCTTCCTTTTTTTTCCTCCCCAAGCCTTCATTACATCACTTGGTGCTCTCTGGTACCAGGCTGATGAAGGAATAAAAGCCATTGCTAAACCCTCCAGAATGCTGAGAATGCTTTCACTTTCCATTTTATGGTCAGCCTGCATTTGTATTTGACAATTTTGCTTCATGAAACCTGTCCATGTTGACTTGGGTTAGCAATTATTGTCTGGTAAAATCAGTTCAGAATCAGTATAAATTCATAAATTCAACTGGGCTTCCTGAATCTGCAATCTGACAAATCTCTGCTTTTGGTGGTCTAATGATTTACAGACAGCAGAGATTTACATTCTCTTTTCATCTAAGAAAATCACAAGAAATGGGATTTTCATGTACATGGTACAGCAAAACAAACAACTTCACCAACAAACCAAGACCAAAACACTCTCACAAGGACAGTCCATCTCTGTAAAACTTTGGGGTTTCATTCTTAAACAAGAAAAGCAACAATTTCTCTCAATGAAAATTATACTAGCACTTTTTTTTAATCTCAGGAGATAACTCCTTTATCCTCCTAGCAATTGTATGCCATCCTTTATCTTGTGTTCCTGCATAAGTTCATGAAACAATTTACAGAGAAACCTGGACATTTGACACCAGACTAGTATCAACAAAGTTATGAATAGAAAAGAGTTTGACAGAGGAAGCAAAGGGCAATTTCAGTAGCAGACAGCACTTAATTAGTTACATGGGTGTCTACAGCATCTTTCCAAAACAAGGAAGAAGGAGTGCAAGTCTAAGTTTGGAGAAGCAAAACTGCTCTGTTTTATTTTTGCTGAATAAAATCTTCAGTGTTTTCCTCACTCCTGTGGGGCCCAGGACTAAGAAATCCATGCTCAGCTCCCCACACTCCTTAAAGACTGAAACTTAGTGAAATGTATTCCATAAATATAGTGGGGTTTTGCCCAAGTTTTCCCCCAGTCCTTTGCAGATGATGCTCTCTAAAAGTTGTGTCTTCCCAAGCCCTTTTTGAACACTGAGCAGGAATTATCCTGAATTTCCCTTCTGTATTTTAAGGCCTGTTCTGCAAGGGAATGAGTCTCTCCATCCATTCCCAGGATTTTCACAACTTTCCCACAGAGTTCCCTGCTCAGGACATCTCGAGCAGCTCAGCCCAGCCTCAGATCTCAGGGTAACAGAGCTGCACATTTGTTTGCCATTCATGGAAAGCATCAACAGCTGAGGCTTTAGGAAGTCTATTCACAAGCACGAGAGCCTGACAATATTGGGTACATGTGGACATTTCTGAAACACCCAGCAGCTAATTCAGAGCCTTCTGGGGCTTGCCTGAGGTCTGTTACAGAAGCCTCACATTTTTACAAAACAATCTGTTCCTTTCCATTACACTCTGCTTGCTGCAGGGATTTGAATCTGGGCTCATCCTCATTTGAGCAGGGGAAATTAAGCTGAGGAGTCAGGGGCTGTTTGTCTCACTTTTGCAGAATTCTATCCTTGCCATGAGAAGTTCTCTAAGACCAGAAGTTCTCTTCTGGCAGGTTTCTACAGCCTTTAAGTTTGTTTGAATACAGATGGGATACAGGAACAGTTTCTAACAAATCTGTGTCCCCCAGCTCACTCCACAGAGACAAAACCCCAGGGTTATTTGTTCTGGTTTTAGATAATTCCCTTTGATCTGTATTAGTCACAGTTCCTCTAAATGTTTTTATCTTGCACACCCCTAATTTTCTCTAATTCCAGGTTTTTCTGAGGGCTCTCAAAGTGTTACCTGTAATTGTAGAAACAGGAGTGGAAAGCTGGGCAGCTCCTTTGCCATTGTCTCTGTGCTGGGTAGAGGGTCCAGACCCCTCATCCCAGCCCACACAAAGCACTGAAACTCCTTTATTTCTGCCATTTTTCCAGGATTAGGAGATGATGGAGTGCAAGGACATCCTTACAGACCCGTCCTTCTGCACTGATGTTAGGGATGATGAGCAGCCACCTCCTGAAACAACTCCTGGGGAAAAAGCCTCTGCATTACAAGACAATTCTTCATTCCTTTTTCCAAAACAAGGTGAGAATGGCAATGTTTTATTATTGCTAACAGCCATGATGAATGTGACAACAATTCCCCTTTTTTGGAATGCCAGTGAAGAGGAAATAAAACTTTGTGGGGACCACAAACACCACATTTAGGGGCTCTGGCAATGTCTCAGGGGGACTAGAAGCATTAATGTGTCAGATATTCACAGTGAAGTCTCTTTTGAGAGGAGCTGGCTGTCCCTAACATGAACAGTTACAGATTCAATAACAATGCCCGTGGCACCCTTTTGGGCAAAAAAAAAAAACTTCTCCTGCTGTTTTTGCTCTAAAAAAATTTCAATCAAATCCAAATATTACTTCCTTATTGACCTACAGCACTCTTTTTTGAATCCAAAGTCCAAGGCTCCAGTCATAAACTTGACACATTGTTTGGTTTAAAGAACGCAGGTGTTTGATTTTGCTTAAAAGTTTTTTTTAAGTTGCTAAAGATTTTATGTAAACACACCTGTAACCTCAGGTGAAAAAAAGCCTCATCATATATCAAAGCACCCCAGAAAAAAGATAAAATCACTGATACTTATGTTGAAACTGCAGATAGGCAAACATTAGTCTTTTCTGTACAGGCAATTTAACATATAGGCACAAGAATGAAGCTAACACTAAAATTTAAATTTAAACTCAGATTCCCTTTGAGTAAAGATTAAATTTGAGGAAATTAAATCCTGCTGCAGGTGGGAATGAGGTTTGTTGGCCACCACGTAGGATGTAAAGTAGGTGCTGACATGTGACTCACAGACTTAAAGAGTGGCAACATTAAAACTCATTTTACATTTTGAATATTCAGAACAGAAAGACATCTTGCACTGAAGCCTTCAAAGTACCTTTAGGATGAAAGAATGCACAGCTTCTTTAGAAAAGGGCTTTATGTGATTTAAAGCCTGTTTTCTCTTTGATAGTCAATAAGACTGAACTGCTTCTGAAACATTTCCTCATTTCTTTTGAAGTGAAGGCAACTGGCTGGAGCCAACTCTTCACTTCTGCTAAACAAGCCACTCTAAGAAGATTCTTAAATGAATTTGGAATCCCAGAGGGAGGAAAAAGCAGGGAAGATTAGAGAGAGGGGTGTACTCTGAAGCACAATCTTTTCTCACTAAAAAAGCTGGCCTGAAACTATAAATAACTATTTAACTGCAGTGAACTTTTGCATGAAATGATTTTAAGACTTTATATATGAAGCTGCACCCATTGCCAGAGTGTATAGAAAGAATTTTTTCCATTGTCTTCAGGTTTCACTCCATAGGCTCTGTGTGACCTCACATCTGTTTCCATACTGAGTTGCCATGGAGCTTCCTGGTGATGGAAATCTCAAAACAGGCTGAGACAGAAAACATGCACGTGGATCAGTGTCCTGGAAAAAGTGACTGGATACCTTTGACTTCCACTGGATAGAGCAGAATTAAAATGAAATCCAGCAAAAAGGTACGTGCAGCTCGCCTGGTGCTGAAATTAAAGCAAGGAAAGGGGATATTTGCTGAATAAGAATATGGCCCATGAAATTATACTCTGATTTATGTCAGTGGAAGGTCTAGTCGAAAAAAGAACACCTATCTGTTAAAGTAATTCAATAATAAGTGGCAGAACTTCCCACTACAGTTTTACAGAACAAAGTCCCTCCTTTTTTTCATTGTCTCTAATTGTACAAAACCAATATTAACCATGACAGGAAAAAGTGCTCACAGTACATAAGCAATGAAAATGTTAATTTTGAGATAGGCAATGGTGAGGCCTGAAATCAAAAGTATGTCTTTGAAAAATACAAAGGTATTTCTGTTGTAGAAACAAGTCAAAAGGATAGGGAATAAGGAAGGGAAGTAATTTATCGTTTTATTTACATCCAGGATTTTATCTTCTATTCTGCTATCCCTTATTAAATCCACAAACAGATGCAACCATTTTATCAGTTTCTGTGTAAGACATTTGTTCTGAACAAAGTTCAGTCAAAAGATGCCTGGCAGAAAGTGCATTTCCATTTCAATTTCCATTTACCAGGGAGGATCAGGCCACTGAGATTTCCTCCTTCATTCCTCCTCCTGCTGGAGACTGGGAATGAAGGAAGCAGCAAGACCTAACACCACCTCCTAGGATCCTGCAATCTGCCCTTAACTGGATGCAAATTCTGCCTCAATCTGCCTCAATTCTGGTTTAATTACAGCTCTAAATGCTGGCCTTGCTTCAAAGGAGCTCTCCAAAGAGCTGGGCTAAATTCTGGGTGTCCCACCTTGCAGAGCATCCCCACAAAGGATGAAGGATTTATGGGTCTGGATCTCACCCAAACCAAATTTGGAAGGCACCACTCAAATTTGCTTTGAACCCTGCATTTCATGCAGACCTGTTAAAATCCAGGTGAATCAAAACCGGTGCAAAAACCTGTTTCTGTATCCTCTTGTGAACCCACTCTAATTCAGCATTTCAAATCCATCTGAAATAAATTCATGTGGTTCCACAAGGGCAGGGACCTGGCCCTGTAAAGGCAGAGGCCTAACTTGGTCATTTTTGAAAGAAATTCAATAGGAAATAAAACTGCAATGCAATATCTGGTCTAACACCAAAACTGTGTTTAATCTCTATGTCTAAGGACAAGATTGTTTTCCTTTCCTATTTTCTTTTTGTCAGGATTTTCCTTTGATGCAGAATTGATGTCTGAACGAGAGCCAGTTGAAAATGAGAAGTTATGTGGCATGAATATTATAAACTTTGATGAATGAAAACTTCAGTGGATGCAAATCATTCTTTACAAGGTATTTGAAACAAACAAACAAAAATAATTTTGATTAGACATGGGCCTAAAAAAGTGGAAGAGTCATAGAATTTTTTAAAGCATTTTCCAGTAAGATGGTTCCTCCTTTATTTCTTTTCCACAAAGTGTTACTGGGGATCACTCACTTTCTTTATATTTTTAAATTCAGGTTGTTGCCCTCTTTTCCTCCTCTTTCTTTTCTGTTTTCTCTGTCAGATGGAATCTCATCCTGCAAACCTTTATATTGCTTTAATACAGATTGGAGTGAGCTTTTCTAAAGAAGAAGCAGATTGCTGAACACTATTTTGGAGTAAGTTCTATTAGCACTTAATGCAGCTGCCAGGCACTACATCATGATGTCACCCAGAATATAATAAGAAAGACTAAAATGTGAATATTTTTACACTCTATGTTTTTAAGGCTGCAGCCTTGATGGCTTTAGCAGACATCAACTCATTATATTTATTACCTCTGATATTACTTTAGCTGCCTAGAGCTGATTTAAATTCAATATTTGGAACTGTATTTTCTAATATTAGGAAATGTGCTAAAGCCTCTTTCTTTCCATGTCACACTCTGTAATTTATTGCTTTCTTTCCAGCCTGTCTGATGTTGACAAACACTGTACAAATTCTGGATCCAGGGACCCAAACATACTGTGTTATGTTGTCCAAACAAGAAAAATTTGGCCTAATGCTGTTCTTTTCATTTGCTGTGTAAATGTTCTACTTAAAATATTTCAGCAGCAAATTTCTTTTGTGCCTGCAGCTCTTCCAAACATCTTGATAAAGCTGATGTCAGACTTGGTTTCTGCATGGTGGCATAGCTGGATCAGATCCCAGGGGATTATCAGGAAAGAAACTGCAGTAGGAGACATTTTAAGGAGTAAAAGATATTTAAGAGTTCACCTGCACAGTGAGCACAGCAAAACTCCAGGAAATGGCATCCACAGGTGCTGTGCTCCAAAACACCCCAAAGAGAGAGACACAGATTCCCTACAGGCAGGGAATAAGTGTTGGCACTTCTTGCAGAAGTTTTTTTTTTTGGACATTCCAGCCCAGCAGATGCCACATAAAAGTTCCTTAAGAAAACAGTTAGATAAGATCTATTAAGATGTTAAATCTGAATACAAAAATAGGTTGCCTAAGGCAACAGGAGGCAGATAATAAAAGACAGTGGGGGAGTGGCTGAAAATAGGTTTGTGGACTTAAAAAAATAATTTAGAAATCTATTTAATTTTATAGTAACACTAAAGGTGGAGGGAAAAAACAAACAACAAGGCATTAGAAGAATTGCAGTGTTCTCATAGTTTTTATCAGTACAAAATAATCCAAGATTTTGATTAAAAACTAAAACCATTCCCCAAAAGGATAGCATTGAAATGTACCAGCTTGTCTCAAAGTGCAGTGGATTTGTCAAGAACTCTTGCTTTTAAATATCTTATCTTGCAAACGATTTTCTTTAATTTCATTGGTGATTTTAGGGAATAGCTGTCATTTATGGCTAAGCAAATAAACTTGGTGTGTGAATGGTCTGATATTGAAATTGAGGTTGCATTGTGGCAAGATCCATTCAGATGCTTTGCATTAATATTAACATCAGTATTCATTTAGTGAAAGCCAATACATGTGTAGAACTCTGAATAAATGACCCAGCACAGGCAAAAGATCAAAAATAAATTTGTGAGCTTTAGTGATGCTGGAAAATCTTATTATTTCGATTTTTTTTTTTTAAATTTCATTTTTCAATATCTCAAACTTCCTATTGTGTTTATTCCTAATGTAGAGGAGAGAAAGTGGCAAAAGAAAATATTACAGAAATATTCTGGATTCCCAGCAGATTAAACCTTTATCAGTGGCAGTGAGGACAGCACCCCAAGAGGTTTATGATGCAAACTGCTCGAGAAGAGGGATTGAGGACAAAATTTTGGTCTTGTTCAAGTAATTAAACTTCTTTCCACCTCCTAAAACTGCACATTCTTTATGTTCAGTTCTCGGATTGCAGTTCTTTAATTGTTTTGTGCTTGATTTCATGAAGAGACACCACATAAACCTGAGCCACTGCATGGCTGAAATCAGCAGGTTTGTGGGATCAGGATCTCCCTTGGAGGGACCTGTTCCTTCCACAGGGGGAATGATCTCCATGTGGGATATCAGAAGTAGGCTTGAGGCTGAAAAGAACATCCTGGGCAAACCATACTCCCAAAGCTGTGCAGGCACCTTGCTCTCCTTTAGGAGATCTCAAAGGTCCATTTAATCAATCAGGTTTTAATGACCCTGCTTGTCAGTCTAGAGGATTTGGGATAAAATTCCTCACTGGATCAGAGAAGAATAATTAATAAACATTAATTCCCAGCTGGAGGCAAACCACTGCAGTGTGAAATAGCTGCAAGGTTTATGAAACACCAGATACTAAACCAGAAATTCCAGCAAGAGTTACCCATGGGGAGAGGCACAACCAGCAACAAACTGCTCTGCTCACTTCCCTGGGTGTGCTTCACGAGCTGGCATCAACTCCAAAGATTTGTTCCTGTTTATGTATTAATTGTGATGTGTAAATAATCTAATTTCTAGTTTAGAGAGGCCTGTTCAATCACAAAATCATAGAATGGTTTGGGCTGGAAGGGACCTTAAGCTCAACCAGTGCCATCCCCTGCCATGGCAGGGACACCTCCCACTGTCCCAGGCTGCTCCAAGCTCCATCCAGCCTGGCCTTGGGCACTTCCAGGGATCCAGGGGCAGCCACAGCTTCCCTGGGAACCTGTGCCAGGGCCTGCCCACCCTCACAGGAAAGGATTTTTTCCTTTTATCTAATCATAACAAAGACTGAAGCCCCAGGTTTCCCTTAGAGAAGTGTGCTCTTGGGGACCTCTGTAAGGGCTTCTTCTTCAAACCTTCCCAGCTCCCTCAGGATAAGATCAACAGCAGCAGCAACACCCTTAGGTACTACTGAACTTCTGGATTTTCCATTGCTACACCAAAATCAATGCACACCAATGGTGTAAAATCAAATAAATCTATTTTCCACAGATTAAAAAAAAAAAAAAAAAATTGGGGGGGGGGGGGTAATGCAACTGTAGCTGGGCATTTAGCAATGTGTAATGACCTCAGATGTGTTAATGCACTCCTGTGCAAACACAGGCCACTGAATTGCAGGTTCATCTCTTGAAGGAGGCAAAACACAATTGCTTATTGTACTTTGATGCTAGAAATAACCTCAGCTCTAACTGCTCCCTGTTTTTTGTGTCCCTTTTGCCTCTGAAAGAGAGTCCACAGCTGGAATACTCCTCATCCTCCACACCAACATCCCTGCAGGACCTGCTCTGAGGGAGGCTGTGGGAAATCCACACAGCTCACCATGGTGGAACAAACAGCCCCTTTTGCCAGCAAGGTTTCCACTAAAATGGAATCCCACTAAAATGGAATCCCACTAAAATGGAACCCCACCAAATCCTGGACGTGTGCTTTCCTTGGCTGCAGCAGGGGCAGCCTGCCCTGTGCTTGGGAAATTGTTACAGGAGCAATTTTAGCTGCTGTGGATAGAACTGGAAATGTCTTCTATGGTCTGGCACTTCATGTGGTGGGCCCACAGATTAATGACCCACCTTCAAACTCAAGTCAGACCCTCCCTGCAATTATTCAGGAAAAGCCCCACTGTTTCCACAGAAATCAGGTGAATTAATGTCAGTTCTGACTTCTGTGTTTTGGATGTCCATTAGGGCCAATAATGACATAAACTACTTTTATGCTAGTATGTATATAAACAGTGTCCCTAATTTCTGTTTTCTCTGAGAAATCTGGGTATAAATTGTGCTAAATATAAATATCCCTTTAAAAAATTCAACACTGGTGGACAGAGAACATTTTTCAGTTTCCTACAAAAGAAAGGATAACGAATGTAATGACAATGGACAATCACAGGTCATCCTTTCTCTTTATGCAGTTTAGTAGGGAAAAAGATGTGCCAAGTGTACATTCAGATATTTTTCTATACCTGTTGAAATAATTGTTAAAAACCAAAATATGAACTAAATGAATACAATCCATATTGCAATTTGTCAAATCACTGCATCCACAGAAGAATTAAAAAAAAAAAAAAGAAAAAAGAAAAAAAGCCAGAGGACAGCTGCAATGTTTGAAGTTTGGTGGGAAAACAGCACTTTGTGTATTTTCAATGGCTTATGTCTTTTGGAAGCCCTTTGGATGATTTATGTTAAAGACAGATTTAGGTTAGGTGGGCTCAAGCTGCTGTGTGAAAACCTGTCAAGCAAAGCACAGAGACTTCCTTAAATCCTTAATGAGATGGATTTTTTTTCCCTCCTCAAAAATAAAATAGCAAAGCTGCAAACACAGACAAACCAACCTACACACAAATAAATAACACAGAAATGTCCCTTCCAGACATCTTCCACTGCTCCAATATTGTCCATTGCTGTATCAAATCTCACACTGTAAGAAAACACCTCAAACCCAGTAGAAAATAAAGGCATTATCAGCATTGTTCCTCTCCAAACTGTCTTGCAATGGAGGAATTAATTTCTGTTACAAAGTCACATGCTCATAAGAAGCTCTCCTGGGATATGATCCTTTGCTTCAGCACATTCCATGAAGGAGAGGAAGACAGCAGGTGGATAATTCCTGGAAGCTGCCCTGCCAAAGTGAAGCTCCCCACATCGTGTGAGCCACGTGGCACAAGGTTTTTTCCTGCCCAGTGAGAAATGCAGAAGATAAACTCATTTTCCCCACTGCTAAACCCATGCCAGCATTGCTCCTCTGCTCTTTCACCCCTGCTGGAGGTCACACTGAGCATCAGCAGCATTCCAGGCATGGACAGAGGGTGGACAGACAAACTGCTGCCTTAGGGAACCTTCAGACTGAACTCAGGGGTACGTGAGGGACAGAGAAATTGCTGGGTTTTCAAACCCTCACACTGAGCTCAGCCTTCTCCATCCCCTCCTGCTGGCAGACACCTGATGGCTCCAGCAGATCCTCAAAGTCTGAATGCTCCCTAGAAGCAGGCAGAGGATGTTTTGGGACCCTGACCTGAGTGTCTGGAGCACTTGTGCACCCCTCTCCTCTGCTTTTTTGGTTATCCTGACTGCCACAAGCAAACCCAGCTGGCTCACACCAGGTGCTCCTTCCTCAGCCCTTTGCAGGGTTCCCTCAGTGGGAGGCCACTTGTCAATCAAAATTAAATTCCAGCCTCCTTCTCCCAGGGACTCAGAGCTACCCACCAGAGACTCAAGGAAGGTCAAACAAGATTTATCCATTGCAGCTTAACTAAAGTGTCTTTTCCTGCCAAATACCTCTGTTATGTTTATATGGCCCAGATCTCCATCCTCAGTTGTTTATTTACAGATACCAGCAGTGCCACAGCCAATTACCTTTAAACATCCTAAAGCAATGTTAGATAAATAGAAAGCAATTGTGTCTGTGGGTGTTTTTTTCCTACATTTTAAGTATTTTTTAAATGCTTTTAAAAGCTTTTTGCTCAATCAGACCCCAAGAAAAAGATGAGGTTGCTTTCAATTTGCATAAGGAAGTTCTGCAGTCGATTTTGGAAGGAGGTAAGGACTACCTGACCTTTGGGCAATGTAATCAATATCCTGTTCTGAAAATAACAGCTCACTGTCCTGGAATAGAGGCCAAGGTAGGGCCTTTTGTCCCTTGATTCCATGAATATTTTAGTGAAGAACTCATTTCTAGGTTTTTATCTGTGAGAATTTCTGATGTAGTTATGGGCTACTGATGTTTCTGATCTTTCTGGAATATTGCTGAGCAAAAAACAATTTTTAAAACTGTGGGGGTTTTCCTAATGTCTCCTCTACTTTTGCTTTTAATTTCTAACAATGAAGCTTATTGCCAGAAAAGCTTCAAGAAGGTAATTTTGGTACTGAAGAGTATTTACCAACTCAGAATGATGGGTATTTACAAGAATTCATACTTGCCTGTCACGAATCCTAAAGATTTAATCCAAGCAATCATTTATAGCTTTATCTCTTATATACAAAGGGTAAAAGAGGAAAGAACCTTTATAAAGAGTTTATCCCTGCTGTCACTCAACCCAAGGAGAGTTTTCTGTTACTGAAAACAGGGAAAACAAATAAACCTGGATGAATAGTGCAGTGATCCAATAAGATTTTGGAGATTAGATGAAGATCTCACTGAGCTACTTGTATATTGAAGTTAGGCAGTTTTGGGTAATGAATATTAAGGGTTATGTATTGATTTTGTATTATGTTTGATTTCAAAGGAAGTAACAATAAATCCAAAGTTTGAAATCACACACTCACAATCTTCTTTCAGAAGTCGGATAAACTACGGCGCTGAGGAATTATTTTCTTAACTGAAGGAAAAACTAAGAAATTAATAAAAATAAATCTTTCTCTGATTGTTGAGAAAGCTCTATTAATTCAGTTTGAGGTATTTAGGTAAAAGGGAAATGTAAAGACATAAAGAAACAAAGAACACCAGATATTCCCAACTTTTTAGCCACTTAACAGGCGATTAATTTCCTGTAATTCCAAAAAGTGATCATTGCAGTTCCTCACTATTTCTTGTCTTGTAATCCACAGAAAAACCTTGCAGCTTAAAGGAAATTAGAACAGAGGGTGATCATGAATCATCAATGAAAACTTGCTACAGAGAATGAGATCTTGAAGACTTTTTCCAGTTTGATGGTTCACTTTTTTTGCTCCACTGACCCATATCTTAAAATGTATACTTCTCTCTTATATATACACTTGATAAAGCAAGGACTTAGTGAAATATTCATTTTTTTTTTTTTTAGTCTAGAACCTTGTTTGAAGGGGGAACTATTTGTTTTGAAGGTTATTTGAACCTGGAGGTCACAGAGCATGGAAATACTACAGCAAATTGGTTAATGATGCTGGCTCCTAGCCAGGAAATACTACTGTAAAATGAACAGGAAAAGGGCTGGATCCTGTACCTCTAGACTTCCTAGAATATTGTTTCTGAGGAATGCTAAAAGCACCTTTTCAATACATTTCAGGAATGGTAAGAGTCCAGATTTCATGCTTGTAATTCTGAATTTCCAACTTTCACAATGGAAACTTTTAAATTGTTTCAATTCAGATCCTTATCTAAATATTAGTTTTAACAGTGAATTGCTTCTCCTCTTTTATATTATTTTTAGCTTTCTGTTCCTAAAGTAAGTACCTGAATGGAGGATTGTGGACCCCTTTTCAGGGAACACATTTTGTTATTATTTGCATCTGATTTAGTCTTCATAGAAGAAAAAGAAATGCATAAGACAATCAATCTTTTTCTCTCAACTGTAGGACTATGAGTAAACAAAACCCCCAAAGCTTTCTATTCACTGCCATCCTTTCCTGAGCTCTTATGAGTCTAAATCCATTCTAAAATGAAAAAGGAAGAACAAAATTACAGATTTGTTTTTGAGAGCAACATGAAAATCCATGTGTCTAAGAACAATGCCTTCCTAAGCTGCAATCTTGAAAGAAGAATTTAAATTTTTAAAAAAGATTCTCTGGGAAATTTCTCTATTTGTAGAAGTATTAAATGAAGGTAATAAGTCAGCAACTTTTCTGTCACCTGAGCATGACCCTACTCCTGCCCATTTTCAACTCTTCTTTTACTGTGCTCTTACATTCAAGTAACTTCGATCCTTTAATTATTTTTTTCTCCATTAAATAATCTTTCTCTGACTGCATAGACTTGGAACATCCCCCTTCATGGTGATTCTGCTTTTCTTTGGCTTATGAACTCCTGCACCATGTAGCACAAAAGACATTTGCTTTCCAAGAGTAAAAAGAGATTGATGAATTGTGGTGAGAATTTCCTTCTGAAGCAAAGTGCATTCCAAACATTTTTCCCATGACAAAAATGCTGGATTTTCATGCATAGACTCTGTATACACAGCATATATACACAGAATAATCCTGAATAGATCTTTGAGGACATAAATTTCTCCCATGACCTGATCTCTCCCTGTGTTCAAAAATTCTATGGCAGCAAAAATCTTCAAAGGTATTGAGAGTTCCAGTTAGCTCCATAATTCTAAATGGAGACATTGCAGGCATAAAGGCATGTTATTTCTGATAAGAAGATTTTAGGAATGATACAATAGGAAACAATCCATCACCAAGACTCACTGAACTCTTTTCTGCACTCTCATAATATACATGATACAGTTTTACATATAGCCCTTAAGACAGAACTTGCAGTATTTTTCCTGCAAAAATTAATAAAAATCCATTCCCAAAAGGGATTGTGGTCTCTCAATACTTCCCATCTAGCAAATATAATTAAATTTTATATTTTTGATGTTTAAAGTTGATTGGAAAATTCTCTGTTGAAAAATATTCTCTCCACTTACTTCCTTGAGTTACTACATGATTTCTCTTGCTGCTGCTCCTGTCTCTTTTTCTCAGTGTGACAAAAATCTGAAACAGAGCTGTTCCCTTGTAAAAAGTGAGTGGAGATCAGGATCCCAGATCAGGATCCCAGATCAGGGAGAGGTTGAACCTTTATGGGAGATGGAAATCTTTGCCATCATGCACTCCCTAACATGGTACTTGCAAACAACTTGGACATCAAGTTGGAAAGGAGGGGGAAAAAACCAAAATAACAACCTTGAAACAAACAAACAAACAATAAAAACCCCTTAAACAAAACACAACCCAAAAATCAGATATGTAGGAAAGCCAACTCTCTTCATCTTTAATTATTAGGTACAAGGCCTGAAAAGCCAATTCCAGGTCCCACTGAACTCCAAAAGGATGTTTGCTATCAACAGCAGACCATTATTTTTCTAGCTCTGGTTAACCAGAAATATTAGAAAATAAAATGACATCAGATTTATTTAAGGAAAATTGTGTCAAGGTATTTTTTTTTTAGGATTCTACTCTTCCTTGATCACATTCCCTCTTCTTTTTGATGTCCTTGTTGATGGCTTTCTCATGTAGAAACTCAAAAATTTCCAACCAAATAAACAACTTCAGCTGGAATTCTTTGAAGGGAATACTTGTATATACAATATAATAAAACACATAACACAAACCACAAAGATAATGCAGCAAATGCACACCATCTCCACTGGGGTGTCCCTGGTGTCAATGCTGGGCATGGGACATTGCTGCAAGGAAATTCAGGACAAAGAATGGTAGGACAAAGAAGGGAAAAACCCCAAAAGTTCTCTCCTTGCTCCTGCCCTTGAGATTGCCACAGTCACCTCCTTCCAGCAAAAATTCCTTCAGCAACTCAGTTCTCAGTGCCTCAGGACATTGAACAACCTCTGTGATTCCAGTGTTTGTACATAAATTTATATTGTTTGTATGATTTTATATTTCTATTATTTATAATTATATTTATGTATTTATATTAACTGGGAAAATCGTGCTTTGCAGAGAAGGGAATGAGCAATGGAGCAGAATGACATGTGGAAAAGCAGATGGAGAACCAGTGACATCTGCCAGGATAATTGTGTTTGAAAATATCCCAGATCCCACTTTGACAGAACTGACTGGCAACATGGTTATTTCAGGGACCTACACTCTGTGGTATTTTTGCTGGTTTGTACCTTGAATATGGCAGGTTGTTTGCACATTTCACATTTTTGTTTTCACAGCCCTGGCTAGGAACATATGAAGAAGCTGAGAATAGGCAGGACATAAAATATTTGGCCACAGAAATTCTGTATATGAGTGTTACTTATTTTCCTTTTCATATATGTGCAGTCAGCTCCAGTGGCTCAGTTTATATTTTGGCTTCAAATGCCAAGTTTAACTTGGCTCTACAACCAAGGATTTTGGTTTACCAGAGGTTAATAGCAGCTTTTCATTAAAGTTGCCCATATAAAGACACTTGAATGAAAAGTTTAGGATGTTTGACATAGTTTTCTGATATTTCTTTTAGTTGCAAAATAGAGACCATTAATATTAATGCTCAAATGTTTGAGAAAACAAGAATGTAAAATACCAGACATGGTCCAGGTGTTCACATAAATTTCAGACTGAGTTTCCTTTCCTTGCATCTCTTCTAGGAGGAAGAATTCATAAATCTCTGCATGACACATCTGTAGAAGGCTGCTCACCCAAAAAGAGCTAGGCTTGCAAATCCAGGCAAGTTTGGGAGGTGACCTAAAAAGCAATTTTTATAAAGAGTTTATCACTTCAGATCAAGCCTTAAGTGCCATTCTGGCTCACCACTGTCTAGATGCTCCCACTTGTGCAGGATCTGCATCTGCACTGTCAAAGCAGAAATAAAAATGAACAAATGCACGGGGCTGATGAGATTAATGAAAAAAACCATGTGGCAAATGCTATTACAACCCTTATTTCCCACCAGTGACAAATCACAGACAGTTTGGGAGGTTTCTGAGGACTGGAGAAAAAGGAAGAAATTCTTGAAGCCATTGGGAAACAATAATTTTTCCATGCTCTTTGCACACCTGAAGACTTTTACCTTTCTTTCCCAACTTAATTAAAGACAGAAGAATATGGATTATATCAGATATCCAGAATTTAGTCTGATTCTTTCCAGTAGTAATCTCGTGGTGCTATCAAATAACGTGCAAAGGTATTTTTTTGTGGGAGGATATAAAACATTCTTTAAAACACAGTTATCAGCTCAAGGAGCTCATGATATTAGAAGTAAAAGTTCAGCCAAAAGATAAGGATCACTGATGCCTGTGGATCACTGATATTAACACAAACTGTCTAATTGTCTCTGCTTTCCAAAATAAAAAAGTCAGCTCCATATTATTTCCTGCTGTTTTCAAAGCCAGTGTTTGGCATCACTTGACAGAGAGCCCTTAATCATATTAAGAAAATGTTAATTAGGAATTTCTTTTTGATATTTATGATGCTAGAAGTGAGCAAAGAAGAGACATAAAGATAATCCTTTAATAATCCTCCTTTCCTTTCCCTTTCCTTTCCCTTTCCTTTCCTCTGAAGAAGGAGAATTAAAGTAAAAGGGAAGACCTGAAACAACTGAAGTAACTTGAAGAACTCCAAAGAGGGGAAAAGAAAATCACAAGGCTTCCTCAACAGTTCAACATAAATTGACTTTTCCCTGCTTCCTCTCTGCTTTTTCATATTTTCTTGCATAACTTTCTTTCTGGTTTTGAAAGAAAGCAAATTTTTATCCAGAGACCAAGTGTTCCAGGCTGAAATCCTTGCTGGAATGATTATTCCATGCTAATAACACTGAGAAACCACAGCCATACAGTGCTGTCCAATTTTTTTCATTTTAATTCCTAAAAAAACCAATACCATTTTAAGCCATGTGTGAAGATCTGTCTTAAATTGTATCCTGGAAAATATTTTGATTTTAGAAATTTTATGTTTCTACAGCAAACAGAAAAGACATGTTCAGGTGGCTCAGCCACATTTTCTCTAGGTGTTACTACATTAATTGTCCTTTAATGAAAGCAGTGGATAAATTATAACTAATTAAACCAAACATTATTATAATTAATAAAAATTAAAATTATTAAAATATTTTATTTAAAATTATAATTAATTTAAATAAACAGAAAAAGAAATAAAAATTGCAAGAGGGATGTACTGAGCTTGTGCAGTAAGCAAGGAATTATGAGAAAGGTGGAAGATACCAAATTAATTTTTGGGTACTAGGAAGGGAGGAAATTTGGGTCCAAATCACTAAACCTCAGTAGATCATGAGGAGTGGAATTTGCATGAGAGGACAATCCCCTCCCTTGTTCTGAACCAGGGATGGTGACAACAGTGACCATGACACGAGGACTGACATCAGGGAAGGGACACAAGTGACCCAAAATGTCCACTCAGGAATATGGGGCAGAGTGGGAACTCAGGAAAGGGGGGGAGTGCCTTTGTGAATTCACAACCCTTTCAATAAAGAAAAACCTGAAAAAAAAGATTATACAAGTGCCTGTGTGCAACATAAAAAGCCTGAACCAAAGTCCACTGAAAGCAACTTTGGTCTTCCAATTAACTCCAGCAGGCATCTCATGGATCCTATTTGTGATCATTAGGAATGAAAAACAAGAGTCTTATGACTGGTCTCTAATTACCCCAAATATTCATTTAATGAAATCCTGGCTGCAGGAGAGTGGGTGAAACTCTGCCACTGACTTGCAAGAAGCCAGGAGCCCTGCCAGGACTACAAAAACCAGAATTAACTGAGGGGCATTCTGCTCCTACCTTCAGCACAGGTAGCAAATCTGAATTTAATTATCACAAAAGCTCAGGCAATGACTGAGGAATAATCAAAACAATCCTCTTGAATATCCAGTTAGATATAGATATCCAGTTTTTATTAATTTGGAAGAGTCACAGTAAGGAACCTTAGGAAAATGATCAGTAGATCAGTATTTTAAAAATCAGCTTTTCTTTTGGCAATTATTACTGAAACTGCTACAAATTTGGCTGTATGTCTCATGCTGCTTGCACAATGCAAACAAATAGAAATACACAAAGAGACAAATAAATAAATGCATCAACCTGGGACTGTTTTCTGCAACAGACAAATCTCGAGGTACAAAGGCTTGGTTTGGGTGTTGTGGTTCTGTGTCTGGTCACAAATTTTGGCCTTGCACAATCAAAACAAACACCTGTACCCCACTACAGCCACTGTGCTATCTCAGGGTGTTTAAAGGCAAAAAATGTCTGGATTTATTCATGTAGGCATTTGAAGGCATTCATTGCAAGGTGGGGAGGCAGAAAAGTTCATTATCAGAGCAGACTGAGAGTCCCTCCCCAGCTGTTTCCTCACTGATAGGAGAACAGACCTGAACTGGATCTTTTAAAGTATTTTTAGGTGAACAAAACTACTACTTTTCCTTAGGAAGTAAATCTTAACTTTAATTTCCTCCCTGATCAGTTGGGGAACAAAAAAAAAAAAAAAAAAAAAAAGAGGCTAAATGTGTTCTCCATATTTTTAAAATTCAAAATCTAAGTTTATAAAGCATTCTTCTGAAGACTATCTTGGAAAGTAGATCAGGAGCACAAGAAAAATTGAGAGTGGAACTTTGGGGAGTCAAACACTGCTTGGACATTTCAGGCAAATAATTTTATATGCTTTAGTTCCCTTAAAATAAAAAAATTTCTCTCACTTCACCCAAAATTCTCTCACTTGACCAATCACTTTTAAATGGGGAGAAATATTTTTGTGTCAGATACTCCACATTAAACAGAATTCTTACATCAGTGGTCATCTTCTGGTATTCAGAAAGGTTTAACATAATTTCAAATCATTGCTTTTAATCTCAGATGAGTTTAGATCAACATGAAACAGCAAAGAATTGGTTAATGTGACTGTAAAATCTTCCCAGATATTTTTGCCAGTTTCCTCTTGCTTTTCTGAAAATGCTGTCTGCATCAGGCATACATGAGATTTTAGAGACTGCCACAAAATTCATATAATGAAAAAATGTTAGGGGCAGGTATTTATGAAGTAAAATGTGCCTGGACATATGCATTGATTTGAGGATTTCCTCAGCAAGCCACTTTTGCCAAATAATTCATTTTTCCATTCACATTGTTGAAGCTCATGGAGCATTTCTAACTACAATTTAGCAATAAATTATTAAAGTATATTCATACCTTCTCAAAAACATGAAGCACCATTATGGCTTTACCCTTGTCTCTGCTTTATACCTCAAATCATCTTCTGATGCTGACTTCTGCAATTGTCTTATTTCATCTTCTGCACTTTTAAAAATTTACAACATGTGGAATGAAAATGTTCTACCGTGCCTCTTCAAACTGCTTGTTGAGAGGGAAGTCTTGTGCTTATTTTATATTTTCTTGTTTGCAAAACCTCTTGGTGCCATATTCCCTCAAAGCCAAGGATATATTACATAAACTTGTTTCACAGGCAGAACTTCTGTTGTTCCCCTGCTGGGAGTTGACAGTGAGGAAGGTTCCTGGAAGGCAGTGCCCGTTTGGGATCCCCTTTTTGGGGACACACAGAGCTCATGACCTCGTGCCATACTCAGACAAATTCTGATCATTCTGTCTTCATTTGGAAATAAAAAAATGCATGTCCTACAGGAACAGCATCCCAACCTGCCCTCTGTCACACTTCCAGGCTGAGAAAGATTTTCTTTTATTTTTTCAGATAACGCAACCAACGCCAAGTAAAATTCCCTGAGAGGCAAAGCAGCTGAGTGAGACCATGGCAAGGTCAGGCCATTTTCCCTGCCCAGGAAGATCCTTGTACTGTGAATTTCAGTGTAATCTCTACATTCCATCACATCACTGATGGCAAGTATTTGGGGTATACACACAGCAGAGGCACGGGAGTAGATAACCAGCTCCTCATATCTGCAAATTCCTCAGCCATGGCCTTGTTCCAGTTCTTTGTTATCTTGAAAGAATCCTGACTTGCCTATTGCTGTGGTGCCAAAGGTCATTTTTGCAGATCAAGCTGGTTTCCTTTGTGCTGGGATATCCTGCAGAGTTCTGTTTGCTAATTGATAATTATACTTCCTTTCCAATTTGTCAGGCACTGATACTTAGGTCTTACAGAGACATCAGGGTTAAAAAGAAATTAAACTAAGCAAAAATGCTTTCAGTCAGTTATATTTAGATAAAATCAGTGTCTGAAGACTTGAAGAGGCCTTAGGCTCAGCACATTTGTTAAAAGAAGCTTAAGCTGTGTACATTTACAGTAAGATTTAGGATTGTAAATATAGTTTTAGATGGCCTGTAGGCATTTTTTAATATTTCCTGCTGTGTCTCATTTAATTAATTGATTAACTGATGAAAATTGCTACTGGAACTCCCTCATTGTTCAACTTTAACAAACATTTATTAGCATAAAGACTCTTCTCTCTAGTCCTGATGACTTCAGGACAGACCTGACTTCATAATTTCTCACAATGCTGAATAGAGAGGATTTAGAGAATAGTCACAGAAATAGCACTGCAAGGACAGAATGAAGAGGAGAAATCTCTAGAAATGAGGTTCCTCTTGGTCTGGCTGTGGGAAATGGCAGGAACAGCAGCAGGTACTGTACCCACCTCTAAATATCTGTCTCTAGGGAGTGGAGCTCTCTTGGTCTTCTAATGCTTATTGCTCTGGAGCTTTCTGATTTTCAGAGAGAAAAACTGAATAGAGAAGTTGGCTTAGCTTTCAGAATGTTTCTTTTTAAAAAACATTCCTCAGAATTCCCCAAAAAGCCCAAGAACAAAGAGGAGACTGAAGAGAATTACTTGTTATCCAAATACCACTATCAAAAACCACATTCTTGGCACATGCTTAGTGATATCCTTGTTAAAAACCAAACTCTGCATTATTTGATTCAAATTAAGTTTCACCACCTTGTGCTGCTTCTGAGCCAGACATGAGAAAGCTGAGGACAATACCAAGTTTTGGATCTCTGAGCTCCAAGTGACACATCAGTATTGGACCATAATCTAGAAAAACACCATACCTCATGGAGGATGGAACAGCTCTCAAATATTCCCTTTTGGTTGTGGCTCTCTTATAAAGCAAAAAATTTGTGATTTTAGGGTGAAGATGGCTTATTTAGAATAGTATCTCTTTACCTTAGGATGATGTGGATGTTTAGAAAGGCAAAAAAAATAACAGAATGTTCAACAAGGTCAGAGAGAAATTACAGAATTCTGGCAAACTGAAAGAGAGGAATGGTTAATTTCTGATATCAAGGTGCCACTGACTGAGCATCCTGAGCTGTGAACAACAGAGCTCACACACTGCCTCAAAAAGATGTGCTCTCTCAGCAGAGGTTAACAACTTATTTTTTCATGGTTAAAAAACCTGAAGGATTAAAAGATGTGCATCACACAATGGACAAGACAGACCTCCTGAGGCCTTTTGGAAACAATGTTCTTAAAATGTGAATTTGTTCATAAATATTTTCTTTCTCAAAGAGAAAAAAACCTTCCTGGCATCTATGAAAATATCCTGACATTGTGAACGAAATAAACTGCTTGGAAAATGGTGACATCTGCAAGATCATCCCACTGCCATTTCAAACTCAACTTTTCCTTCCAAATTCAACTTTGCACCTCATACTTCACTAACAGCAAATCTAACTCTGCTGTAATTTTTTTTTTTCTGTCGAAAATTTTCTTTCCCCTTTGCATTTCCCTGTGGGATGTTCTCTTCCCCATCAATGCATCCCTGCAGCACTCAGAGCATTATTTCCCTCTGCCTCGTGTGCGTGCTTTACCCTTCCCAGTGTCCAAGCCTTGACAAAAGCACTGAGCTGGGAACATTTTGGAGCTGCTGTTTAATTGCAGCAGCACTGCCAGCTCAGGATGCCAACAATAACATACAGTAGATGCTGTGTGTGGCTTTCCCCTCACTCTTGGGAGAGTGTTTCTTTGACAGGCTGGATAATGAAGTGGGATGCAGCAGAGGGCAACTTCTGCTAGACATGTGTACGTGTTAGAAGCCATGAGGCTGAACATTCAAACAGCTTTTAAAGGAAAAAAAACAACAAAAATTGTGCTGCTAAAATGCTCCCAGTGTCATTTTTAATTACAACAGCTTTGACAATATGTGGTGGTTCATCCTTTTAACAAAGCACATAAGTTTCAGCTTTGAAAAACTCTGCTAAAATCACTGACTTTGGGGCCCACTTGTCATGTGCAGATTCAAGGATTATGTGGCTTTAACACAGATCAAAATTTTGGTTTCCCCTCTTGTTCAACAAGGTCATAGAGGAACTACAGGATTCTTCTGGAAAACAGAAAGAGAGGAATGGTTCATTTCTGATAATAAGGATGGGAAACATCAAGGTGCCACTGACTGAGCATCCTGAGCTGTGAACAACACAGCTCACACACTGCCTCAAAAAGATGTGCCCTTTCAGCAAAGGTGCACAACTTATTTTTTTAATTCTAAAAAACCAGAAGGATTAAAAGATGTGCATCATTGTGGTGGAAGTGTCTGCATTTAAGAAAGACACTTGAAACTTTGGCCCTCATAAATCTAGAGCTGAGAAGAACTTCCCCACCTTTCAAACCATGTGACTGAGAGCCCTTGCACACCACCAGCCTGAGGAGCAAACATGAGGAATAAATACCCAGCTGCTGATAAAATCTCCCATCTTATCTGTTCATCCCCTGTTCAACCTCTGAGTCACCCTGCAGAGCTACAATTCAATATATGTACCCATAGTCCATGAAAGGCATAAAATCCTGATTTTAGAAAAATTTAACTGGCAAAAGAAACCATTCACAACAAGGTTCTGGTGATGTTTTGGCATGACAAATACAACCCTTGATGTACACACAGCAGGCCTTTCCTTTCCCTGGTGACTTTATTTAGTCCCCTTTCCATGTTTCCAAGGATATTGGCCTTTACCTTGCCCTCTGCTCTTGCAGTGCTGAGCAAATAAACAGAGGCTGCAAAAGACAATTTCCTTCATCAGGATATCTCCATCCAGCTGCCTGCTGAATTTCAACAGCTCCTGAGGCAGCAAAGATGTCACAAAGTTCATGGCAATGACAAACCTATTGAAGAGAAGCTTAGAACTGATGGCCCAGACCGAATGAAAGGAGAGAAATAAATTTTGGCAATATTTATTAATATCATTCCAAAGAGCTACAGCTGCAATCATGGTAGGACTTCACCATGTTTGAGATAAGGATTATCTCATGCTCAAGGACAAGTTAAAACTCTTTTTGAGGGCCACTTTTAATGCAGAGAACTGAATATAATCAAAATAATCCATGCCCAACAAAGAGAATGACTTTCAAAGGCAAAAATCTGTGGTTGTCCTCATACAAGGCAAAAAAGGCATGAGTAAAATAAGAAAAGCACAGCTTTCCAAATACCTTGAAACTGGTGAACTAGGATAGAGAGAAATAAATGCTTTTAGTAAAGCAGGCCGTGAAATATTTTTTATTAAACTGCTTTTCACTTTCCTGGCACTTTTTCATTACTTTTGGCATCCAAACACATGGGACCAGCACTTGAAACTGCTAAAGTACAAGGCTCCATAGTTTGCTCTTGAGAATTTTTCACCAATTCCTCCAGTCTGCTTGCCAAATTTTTAGATTAAAATGTTTATCATTTAGCCCTCTGTTTATCTGCTTATTTTGGGTTTTTCCCCCTTCTTGAAGCTTG
Source organism: Haemorhous mexicanus (assembly GCF_027477595.1). Classification (NCBI taxonomy): domain Eukaryota; kingdom Metazoa; phylum Chordata; class Aves; order Passeriformes; family Fringillidae; genus Haemorhous; species Haemorhous mexicanus. The sequence continues at coordinate 1,916,862 of NC_082342.1, forward strand.
GAAAAACAACATGTCACACTTAATTCTACAAATCTGCTCCCTCTTTTTGCCATTCCCCAGTGCCTCAGAAAGAAATGTTTCAAAATATACTCTGTCCTTTAAAATTAAAATTAATATGGGTAAACCTTACATAAATATGAATGGGTTTTGTCCTGTTTTGGCATATGCCTTCAATCAAATTTTGCTAGGACTGACACATTTTTCTCTGGGCCCGTGGGTAAAAACAGGCTCAGTCTTTCTCAAACCATCAGAGTGACCCATGGCCATGTTGATTCTGGATTTATCTGTGTTATCAGAGGAACAGTTCAGCACTTCAGTCTGGTTTTGCTGAGATATTTACAACTATCACACCAAACCACTCTGTTCCAAGCATGTGAGATCTCTTTTTTCCTCTGCAATAACAGCAACAGCACTAAAAAGGACATTTTGAAGGAGTTTAGCACCATTAATACAAATTTATGATCTTATACAAAATCTGCTACATAACAGGCAAAATTATTAACCTCCCTCAAAAATCCCTTATGGGGTGGCAGAGATTTAAAAAAACCCTTTTCTCAATGGAGAAGGAAACCCATCCTTTAGCCATTCTGCTGCCTTTTTTATCCTGAAATCAAACCTGTATTTGCCTCACATCATCTCCAGTCCAAAAAGCTGTATGAGAGTCCTCTCTGTGAGGATGAATGATGCATTTTGTGACATTCACAGCTTCTGTCTTACACAGAACTTTCCCAAAAAATAAGCAGGAGAGTGGTTCAGAGCAGGACTATTAAATGCTTTCTTTTTCCTAATCTGATTGCATGAGATGGGAAAAAAGAAATCACTGGCATTTGTAAGCTCAACTTCATGGGAAAAATAAAGGTAGTAAAACCTGTGCTAATGCTGTAAAATTGTCACTGCTGGATGCTGTGACATTATTGACTTCTCTGTGCTTCTGGGTCCTTTTGCATATAAATTCATCTGCAATTTTTAGATTAGATATAAAATATTATTAACAAAGCACTGGCAGAAGTCACTCATTAATGAGCTGTGTTTGGCAGGTGTAAAATACAGCAAAAACCCTTCTGCTTCAAAAGCAGCTGCTGCTGTGCTGTGCTTTATTGACAAATTCCTGTAATTTATCCCTTCATGACACTAAAGAGGTGGTAATTTAATCTTAGTCTCCTCAGATAATGATCTTTCTGCAATATAAAAAGCATTTTCAGACTGACCAGTCCTGTTTGCCACAGTGTCAAACCTCTTTCTTAACACATTTGCCTGGAATATATTTCTGAAAAATTGATCAGCTACTCAGGAAGGTGATTTGAACCCTGCTGATTTGTCACCTGGTGAATGATTAAAAACAGGAACAAAATGCCAGGTATGAGAAGGGTGCAAAGGCCAGCACAGAGAAACCATACACAGAATGAGGTAAATCAAAGAAAACTCTGAATGCCATGATTGGAAAAAGGCAATAGGATGAGCTTTGAAAATTAGGAAATCAGAGGCTAAAATGTTTTAAATTTGGTGACAATGTTTTCAGTGGTGACAATTCAGGGAAACAAAAACCCAGGAGTAAACATGGCTTGGGAGGAGCTTTAAGAAGAGAATTTTCTGAAAATAAGGTTTTACTTCATGGTAGTTGTTGGGTGTTGGAGAAGCACAACCAGCATCCCTAGAGACATCTCCTTGCCACACTCCCTGCTCCTTCTCCTTCCTAAAATACAAAAAATTTATTGTTGTTCAAGGAGGAACAAGAGATCGGATTTATTTCAATCTGCATTCTGCAGTAAATATTTGCATTAAACCATCTTTGTGCACTGGGAAAGGCAGTTTGAATTTCATAAAGAAAATACGTTTTTGGTTCAATAAATTAATTTCTTAGCCAGGCATTACACCAGAGCAGTGGAACAAAACTGAAGAAGGAGCAGTTTAAAGTTATTTTAAAAATAATAATTCCCTATTACACTACTTTGAACCTCAGAGGATGTTGAGAGTAAAACCTGGTAGTAAGTTCTTACAAATAAAGACACCATAGGATAACTTCAAAAAGGCCTTTTCGAGGGGAAAAAAAAGAGCTGATGTCAAATGACTGTGGAGACTAAGAAGAAATTAAGAAAATTATTCATTGTAATAGATTTTGAGAAGAGAGTATTTTTATGATATGATATAAAAGTTAACAAACTATATTTAATTATGTGCATTACTCATTTTCTCAATAGTTGGTCAAGCAAATTGTTGGTGTATCTTTCCTCTCCAGTGAGACATAAAATATGGAAACTAAACTACTCCCTGGATAAAAGAGTGACTGATTTTCAGTCACATTCAGGAGATTGCCAAATGTTATCACAAAAGCTACATTTTTACTGTACAAAATCTTCTTGGAAAAATCAAGCAGGTCACATGGACTTTCAAGCTTTTAATATGAAAACAAAAAATATTCTACTAAAATTTTTCCTCCAGACTTCTGCTACTTACCTTTTTTTTTAAAATGTTTAGTCAGTGTTTTTTGGTTCTTTGTTGCCAGAAAATGAAAGTGTTGGAGACTGTCAACAATAAGCAGAGCTCCAAGATGCCACTGAGGTCATACTGGATTGCAGAAACCCTCAAATTAACTTCCCAAATGTTCATTCAGAAGTTTAAAAACTCTACCTATGTCTTCTCGTTGCCACAAGGAACACAAAGGAAGGATGGATTCACGTTGGATGATTTGGACCATAAGAGGAGAGGGGAAGGGAAATATTCTGTGAAACAGTAAATTTTAAGGACCACATGCTTGCAACAAAATCAGAGCTCCCCTTTTGAGAATTTACAGGACCTCAACACACAGGTAAAGGTTTAAACCTTTATTCTATATTTCTGGTAAAGATGTTGAAAGCCATCATGGCATTTTAGTAAAGCTTTTACTCAACAGGATTTGTCAAACTGGGAGTGATGATTTAGAGATGTGTGTGTTTTAGCTTTGAGGTGTCTCTGTCACTAAAAGAAAAGCCCTGAGTCTCAAAATGTCCTCAACACAACCATACTTGTGAGAAAAATGAAAGATAAAAGAGAGGCATGTAGCTAAAGTTATCTGAAGAGTTTTGAAATGAAAAGCTATCAAATGCAATTTTCTTCCTTGCTGTGTTCCCAGAGTAAGAAAGTATTTGTCACAGCCTCACAAAACTCCAGCATCCCTGAGAAACATGACAGCCAAGAGGAATCTGTGGAGACGTGTTTCCAAAGCTCATACATGGGTTAAACCCTCAAAATTCCAAATTCCTGGAAACCAGGCCAAGGCAAACAAAAAAAAAAAAAAAAATAAAATAAAGAAGAGAGGCAGAGGAGGAAGAAGAAAGCTTTCCCAACTGTTTGACACTTTCCAACATGCTACTGTGGGTTGGTTATTTGCATAGCAGTGCCCTGCACTCACCAAAGGTATTGCTCCATAAAAGTAATGAAAATGCAATAAATTGTTAACCCTGGGTGTTATGGGCACATAAAAACTAATTACATCTCATTCCTTTTTGTGAAATTGCCACACGTTCAGATTCTGGGATTTGACACTTTGCATGTTAAGGGCCTTTATGTTTTGCTTGATTCTCCTGGATAGAGGGGAATAACCAGAATTAATTCTGCTAATGCATGACATGGTGACTTCTGACTGCTTATGGAAATTGCCTGACACTTCTGTTAGAAAAACCCATTTTCAGATCCTTAAACTTTACTGTCAGATGTAGGCTGGTATTTTTTTATGCCACTTGAGGGTTGATTTATTGTTTTACAATGCAGCCATTTCTGAGAACAAGAGAGGAGAAAATGTGCTGTTTCATCCACATAAATTGCAACAATAATAACAATAATAATAACAATGATTGGGAAAAAAAGAAAATAAAACCAGCTGAAAAGACCTGGCACTACTGAAAAGCAATTTCACAATGATACCACTGAAGGCCAGATGTGCCTATCCTGATCTTTCCCAGTAAGATGCAGCCAGATTTAACCAAGTTTAAAGAATTACAAATACAGCTCAACATGACCAGCATCAGATTCCTGCACAGGAAAAGAGACTTTTCCTCTCAGCAAAAGAGCACCTCAGACTCTGTGAACATCCCATCTGTCCTGCCTATTTGAAAAGCTTGGAATTCCATAAAACTGAAAGATCTTGAGGTTGTTGTGAGCTGGAGCTGGACAAGGATGGGACACAAATATCAAACAAGAATGTAGAGTGCTCAGGTGGCTGGAAGGGTGACCAGATGCAAATAAAACAAGGGAAAAAATGGATTAAGAGTCAGGAAGAACAGGCACTACCTAAGCAGGCAGACTGAGGCAAGGAGGAGAAAATTAAGTTTGTGGGAGTGAGTCGAGGGGTGAAAAAGCTGGGATAAATGAGTCAGGAAAAGAGAAAGGTCTATTGAAGACTGTGGAACAACTTTCAAGACATCTTAAATTATAGATGTATTTCTATATTATTTATATTTATATATAAAAATTGCTGCTTGAAAGAGTCCCCCAGTGGCCCTGTCCCTGCAGAGCAGACATCTCCCTGCTCAAGGCTCCCTCCTCTGCCTCCAGAGTCAGCACAGAGCTCTGAGCTCTGGATTTTGCAGCTCCATGCTGCTCCCAGAGGTTTCCTCTCCTGCCATCAGATGCCCACGGAGCAGAACCACTTGCACATCACTTCTGGAGGGCCTCCCTCGCTTGTTTTGAGGCTTTTTTCTCTCCCTCATGCACACACATGCACACACACACACACAGAGGGTAAAATTAGATCTGACAAGGCATGCAGATGGAAGCTGGGAAATGCTGCAATTATCGCTTCCCACGTAACCTTAATTCAGGCTTTTGTGCACGGATTTTAGGGTGCAGCTCCCAAAAGTGCTGTGTCATTTCCAACAAAGAATGGGCCCTCTCTGGGAAAAAATGAGAGTCATGACATGATGGCAGTGCTACCTACAGAGATGAAAAGGCAAATGAGGCAAAAACTTTAGGAAAATTGGCTAGAAATGCCAAGATGGGTAAAGAAAAGTTCAATTTCCTTGACACCTGATAGTTTCCTTGGGTTTTTTTGCAGTTCTGATTTTAAAAAAATTCACAGTGTTCTTCATTTGACAAAAGACAATGACAACTTCTTTGCCCTTTCTATTCAGGTAGACATTATTCGAAGAGAATGGAAGATATGTTGGGAAGCCCTTGACTACAAAAATAATTAATTAAAAAATCAAAATGCTTAAATCCAAACACATCAAGCAGTACTTGTTGCTAAATGCTGAAACTCTATTCTGTTTTTACCCCATGTTCTGAGCAGAAACTTTGGAGAAAATAAAGATAAAATCTTACGAAGCCTTTTGATTTCAAAAGTTTCTCCAAGTTCTGGTCTCATGACTTGTGCAGCTGAATCCTGCCTTGGGGAAAGGGATGAGACAATAACATGCTCCAGACTTTCAAAGTTGTGCTGGACAACTCCCTGAAGCTGAACTTTTCCTGGGTCAGCTGCTGATGGGCTGGTCTGCATTTTGTTTGTCTAGACTGGCGTTCCTGGATGTGACCCACAAAACAACTGCACTCTCATGGTGACAGCTGAAGGTGGTGGGGATTTGACTGGGACTGTTCCACATCTGTCAAAATATTTTGGGGAAAAAATAATTTAAAAAAATCCAGATCCTGCCTGGCTTAAATTTGGCACCAAAAAGGACTGGCGAGTCAATCTCTGTGTCTGTCCTGTGGTTTGCAATTTTCACTGTGGGAATGACTAGAACACGGCACTGTGAAAATGAAATGTTTGTGAAGTCGTTCTTCTCCACTGACATATCCCTTAATAAACCTCAGGAGAAAATGGATAGCATTGTTTTCAGATGTGGCTTTGACCAGCAGGCAGTAAAAGGGCCACACAATGAGCAGAAGGAAGAATTATTGAAGAGTTGTTAATTAAACCAAGCGGAGCCATCCCAATCTGTCTGGTCTGTGCACGGAATGGTGCAGAAATCTTGTGAGGGGAAGAAAGGAAAACAACTCCCCTAGAGCCCATGCACAAGAGGTAGAAACTGGATTCATGTGGGAAATTCCAGCTTCTAGGTTTCCTGCTTTTCAGGCTTTGACTTCACATTTTTACATCCTTTTCCTGTAAGTTGCCACAGCATCATTTTAGGGGAGGGGGCTCCCCACTGCTCACATTTAATGCTGGAATTGCAGCACATCATCTTCTAGGGGCAGATGCAAACACTTCAGCCCATCAACTTCTTCCTTTCAATAATGTTGTAGAAGATTTCTGGCCCCAATCACCCCAATTTCTGGCACCTGGGTGTAAAATACACTACAGGGTCTTTTGAAGGTTGCTGTTTTTATGTGGGCACTGTATTGATTTTGTTTGTGTGTCCTGTATTAGAAGCAGTACCAATTGTGAAAGAAGGCCTTGGTAATTGATTAAAAAAAAAAAAAAAGAAAGAAGAAACATTACAACTCTTCCAGAAATTAGCAATCTGAGCAAATATTCTCCTAACACAACTGCTTCAAGGCCACCTTCTTGTTTCAAGACACCTATTCCAAGGTATCAACATTTTGGAACATTCAGGAACTCCACAGTTCCTGCCTAGTTTCAGCCAAAAAGTGAAGAACTTGGTTAAACTCCCTTCTCAGCTTTGCTAGACTCCATTTTCCTACTTTAACATCTATGAACAAAGCAATGAAGGTGAAGAATTCTACCACATCTGTTTTCTGGAGAGAAGAATCTATTCCAAATCAATCCATCAGTCAATTGATGATAATTTATTTTCTCAGCAGAACAGAACTCCTGCTATCAGAGAGCAGCACATTTTCCTCCTAGGCCTGGCAAACCAGCAGTCCTGCAGATTTTCCCTGGCATTTGTCTGTCTGTGAGTTGGTATGAAAGCAGAACCAACTTTCATTAGCTGCAGTGGCTATTGGAAACCTCATGTCATTCAAGGGCCAGACAAAAATGAACAATGCTCAGTGACCTAAATTCCTCACATATTAACACAAAGCATATTTCTGGTATAAGCCAATATTCTTCGAAGTTGTTGGAAAAGGCTGGAAATCCAAAGGACCAGGGAAGGGATTAAAAACTGATTTTACATAAAGATACCTATGACACTCCTTCTCTCCTTTTCTTCCCTCCATCAGTGCAGCAGAATTATTCCAGGGATAATTTGAAGACACTGATTACTTCAGTTGCATTATAAAACACATGGTGTCACTTACAAGTCTGAATTCTCTTCACAAACATTATTTTCAAAGCTACTCAGTGTGTGGAGATACTGAAGCCCCAGGGATCTCCCAGTCTGTGTCCAAAAAATGTGCAGCAAAACAAGATGTTCCTTAAAAATGTGTTTTACAAATAGCCTGCAAGGAGTATTGTGAAGAGACAGGCTGCTTAACAAAAACTTGGTTAAATAATAGATGTTTCTGAACTAAGATTTCTCAGACTCTCTGAATTAATTCTTCCATTCCTTATTTGATAGAAATAAAAACAGCTGTTATGTAAGCACAAAGTATTTATTTTTGTACTTCCATTCATTCCATTTAAAGTATGGCAAATGCAACTGATGTTCAAAGTGGCAGAGAAAATTTGGGTATATCCATGCAATTGGATTCAGGCTCTTTGGTATAAACTGAGTACAGGGATATGGGAAACAGAAACAAGAAAGGAAATTAAAGTTTCAAAGCAATTTGGAAGAGTGGGTGAATTAGTAATGAAAAGGGCAACACTGACACTGTAAAATAAGTCAAAGGAAGACCAATATTTTAAAGACAGTATTAAAGTGGCCACTTCAAAATATTTCATATGGCTGTACATAACTTCCTTGTTTCAAACCCAGAATAGAAAACCACTTCTGACTTAAGAGAAAAACAGATTAAAACTAAAACACAGTTATGAAATATTTTTAATTTTTTTTTAATTGTGCAAAAACACTTAAGTTATCCTGATCCTACCAGAGCAGGATCATTGGTTTAAAAGTACTCCAACTGGAACATTTGGAAATTACTGAATAGGATCACAGCTCTTAGGAAGATATTCTCACTTAATTTACATTGGCTTGAAAATCTGACACACAGAAAACTGTTCATAAGGCTTCTTTAAAAGAGGTCAGAGTAGACCAGGTAGGATCTCTTGGAAAAATGCACAAAGATTGTGCCCTTTCCTGGGGAAATAAATGTGTCCTAAGAAAGGGGGCAGAGGCAACTCAAAGGAATATAAGGAAAAGTCTCAAATTGTTGATTACTTGAAAGGAGGAGGGAGAACCCACTGGATTTTAGAGACTGTGAGGAAGATGGTGAAAAGAACTCTGCTGGAAAGCAGAAAAGAGTGTGGAGATCTTAGGGCAAGGTGAAAGACCTAAATGAAAATATCAATTAAAGCTTGGAAGCAAAGAACAGTCACCCAGGAAATCTGGCAGGAGAAAAGCCAAGTGCAACCATTTGTTTTTATTATTCCTTCCCAGCTGACCCAGGATCATTGGGTCACAGTTTGGCATTTATTTATAAAAGAAATAAAAGGACAAGGCATAAGACACCTGTCAAAGGATCTGACTGCCTGGGAAGGGGAAAGAAAAAGTGCCTACTTGTACCTTAAAGGAAATCTGCAGCACTCAGGGTGTTCTGGGTGAGGTTCTACCATCCTCCAGGAACCCAGATACTGCTGGTGATCAGAAATCTCAGGAAGAGGTTTGCCAGGAAGGAGCTTTTGCTCAGTTGTTGCTTTAAAGGAAGTCAGTTTACACCTAAATAATCCAATAACTGTGTCCTCAACTCACCAAGAGTGTGTTTTAATACCAGGATCAGAATCAGCTGTACCTAATGACATTCCCAATTTGTGCTGTCTGTTTTAGAGACAATATCATGGCTAAATTTTCCAATATGGAGATTTCAGGCAGGAATTATTTATGTTTCTGATTCCATTTTCACTGAAGGCACCAGCACTTTTCCATCTTTAGCACGGGGCAGATTCAGACATACATGCTGTTGTTGAAAAGATTAAATTAAGTCATATTTTTCTGTTGAATTTCTGCTGCAAATTAGCACTTAGATTTTGCTAACAATTGCTGCAGATAGTACATTTAATTGTCAGCAAATCAGCATTGCTTCAAATTTCCTAATTAAGCTATTTTTTAGAATGCTTGTAAAAGCATGTTACAATCAAGGGTTACTGACTGAGCTGAAGCAAAATTTACTTCCAAAAAGTGCTTCTATTCAACAGTTATTTGTTACAGCTACAGTAGAAAACATCTGAATTAACAGGAATTTTAGGTCTTCTTTCAAAAGAAAATATTATGAGAAAGAAATCTTTCTCTATTCCTCTGTAAATGTTTTCAATTCTGTCACATGTAGAAACAGAATATCCAATACAAGAAAACCTTACTATTCTGGAAAATGAATGACTGCTGAAGAGTCTGTTTTCATAGGAAACATCCATTTTTTGCCAGAAGGAAAAGTCTTTTTATAGGTCTTATTTTGGTCAATTAAACAATGAACAAAAATATATCACAAAACCATATTGTTTATAAGAATTTGGGCCATTTATCTGCTCAATTTAGCAAAACAAAAGTAGAAACTTCCATAGCTCTAAATCCAACAGGATTTAGAGGATTTATTGGATTCCTGTAGAGAAGTTTTGCCCATCTTATCTAATTGGAAGAAAGAAGGGGAGAGACAATTTACAACAGCCTGTGACAGGGCAGGAGGCAATGGCTTCCAACTGGCAGAGAGGAGGTTTAGATGGGATTTTGGGAAGTAATTCTTCCCTGGGAGGGTGGGGAAGCCCTGGCACAGGGTGCCCAGAGCAGCTCAAAGTGTCCCAGGCCAGGCTGGATGGGGCTTGGAGCAGCCTGGGACAGTAGGAAGTGTCCCTGCCCATGGCAGGGGTGGCACTGGATGGCTTTCAGGGACCTTTCCAGCCCAAGCCATGGCTGTGTGAACATTTCAGCTGATGTCATCCTGAGCTGTGAGCCTCTGGATGGGTGGGTGCATTTCTGTCAGGGTCTATGGCACAGACTTTCCCAAAGGCTGCCTCAGTTTCAGGGGTTTTAGTGCAGAGCTGCCACGTGAGCCCTGATGCAATCATGCTGCCTTTGGGACAGATGGGGCAGGTCCCCCCTCTGGCACACTCAGCTCAGCACTGCCCCTAATCTTTTCAGTATTTGCTTCCTCTCCCTTTGACACATTCATCTGCTGCTGGAGGAGCCAGACATTCCCTCCCCCTCCTTTGGCTGATGTCTTTAGCTCTGTCAGCTGAATTATGAAATTATACAGAGCTGTCAGCTGGATTCATGGGATAAATGCACACCCTGTGAGTTATGGACATCCAGCACTGTTCCACAGAAATGTCCTTGCTTTCAACATGTTATGAATGCGTCCCTCTGACCAAACAAATGTTTCACACAGGCCTGAAAAAAGTTTGGGTTCAGGCCATCACATGCTGTGAATTGTTTCACCTTTCTGATGTTGAGCATTTGGAAAAAATGGCATTTTACACACAGTTTTAGATTCCAGAAAGAAATAAAAATATTCCATCAGAGCATCCTTATTACTGTATTCTGTAGTATTAAAAACCCTCCTGCACCTGCAGGAAAGGAAACAGGACAAGTCATGTTCTGTCTAGAAAAGCATCTTAGGTGAAATTATGTCATAAAATGTCACTTGTCAGTTTTTAACAGAAGTACCAAAAATACAGGTCTTGCTTTTCCAAAGTGCTTCACAGAAAGGGGTAGGACCCCACATCTTTACCTTAATAATTCATTTTTCTCACCATGAAAAGTCAGCTGTTCCAACATCAGAAGTCCACAGCAAAAATTTCTAGGAATCCAGTAAAGAAGTTATTCTCCTCCACTGAAAGATAATCAACAGAAAATAATTGGAATATATGAATAAAAATGTTCCTATTTTCCAAATGTCTCAGGGGTCCAAACTGCACAGACTTGAAATTTCTTAATATCAAAGTTTGAACTTTAGCAATCATTCTATTTATAGGCAGACATTTCTGTAGTAGGTGAAAGCAGCATAGGACTTCTGTCCTTCCAACATTCTTGGCACAAAGATCCTGTGTCAAACTGTATTTTATGGTAGGAACATCAATTTTACTCTAAGTGGTAAAACACTGCAGTAAGGACAGGTAAAACTAGATCAGAACACTCTGGACAAACAGCTTATCACTGGGTTTATTCTTACAATTAACCCACCATGGAAGTTCTACCTGATACAATTTCAAAGCCTGGATTTAGAGATGGGAGGTGACATTGAAGTTTTCTCTTTCCTATCTTGGCAGACATGATGAGAACAGTTTGGATTTTTTGCTGAGAGTGAAAATATCTCCGGGTTTTTTTTTTCCCCTCCACATTCCCATTGTCACGAAAGGCACCGAGAAGATTACGAAAAAAACCCTGTGAAAGTGGCCAACAGCTCATATTTACCAAACACAGGCCTGGGTTAAAGATAAGATCAAGATTAGAGGCTTAGCAGTCTGACAGGGAGCTCTGGAATTCACCATTTGCAGTGTTTTGGTCACATTGATGCACGATTAGATCTGTTCTACAACTCAGCAGTCTCCAGGACTATAAATTACAAATCCAGTGGTCGTGGTTGCTGGGAGGGCTCCCAGAGGATGGCAGAATTTGGCCTCTCAGCCTCTTGTCTGTGTTTGCAGATAGAGAAACCCAGACTCTGCAGTCTAGACCAGCCCTTTGGAGGCACGTTCCAGAGGGGAAAAAATCCTCTTGGATTCTATGGGAGAGCCTATCCAGTGAAAATATCCCTCTGTCCTACTCTGAGCTGAGCAGCAGTGAAGCACCAGACTCCAGGATAAACCAAGCTCTCACTGCATCAACCATGGCTTGTGAACACAACAGCTAAATAGGTCCAGGCAAATTTCCTTGGCTTCCAAAAGCTCTGGAGCCACTCTATTTTCTTTTTTTTTTTTTTGTTTCTGCAAGATTCATGCACCTCTAGAATATTTTGGCTCACCAAACCAATAGACTGGTGCTAGGATCCTTCCAGAAGGGTTTTGGCTGTTGAAAGCCCTGAGCTGAGGATAGGGGTGAGCAGAACAACACTTGCTTGCAGTGGTTTGCATTTGTTTCATGAAAAGACACTGCACTGCAAGAGAACTGGGGCAAATACAGCTCAACATGCAGAAATTCAAGGATGTTCTCTGTATCACTGAGATATCAATTTCCCTCACATCCAGCAGTTCTCTGAGTGCTTACGTAAACCTGGGGTACACATCCAGATTAAAAACATTCTTGCCTATTTTGCCTTTTTTTTCCCCCCAGATTGTTCCACTGAATTTGCCCAAACCAATTCATCCTGGCTGACTTTGTAGTTTCCCCTCATGGTATTTCTTTTATAAAGACAGACTTACAAAAAAGATCAGGGTCTACCAGTCATTTTTCTCCAATAGTTGCTTCCCTTCCTTCATTTTCAATGGTAAATTATTAAATATATTAGCAGGGGAAAAAAATCATAGTGTTCCCTGACTGAAGTAAGACATTATTGTAAAAAATTAAAAAATCAAGAAACAATATGAAAATTCATTTGAATGCAGTTGAATTGACTTTGTTCTTCACATCTGCCATAGGATCAGTGTGAAAATAATAACTGATATTTGGATTGCCAGTTCAATCCATGATGCAGAGCCTTTCTATGAAAGAAGACCTTCATATTCCCATTTTGAGAGTTTAGCTGGGAGGTGCATTTCTGCATTTTCCCTTGGCAGAGCTGAATTCAGAGGATGAGTTTGACTATGGCTATTCCAGACAGTAAACAATCCCCTAGAAACACATTTACTATTGTGTTCAGAGACAGAAGAACTGGACTTGGTTTTCAGTTCAGGTTTGAATTTTAATATTTAGCTTATCTATTTCTAAATATTATATTAAATATTCCATAGTTCTGAAGAGAAAATAGTGGGCAAGACTGTTTTATTGGGCCTTCCAGAATGAGAAAAAGAAATGGAAGTGTGTGCCACTGATCTGACAAACATTAGTGGAAAAAGTGGAATATTCTGCCTTAGAAACTTCTAACTTCTGTTCTCATCAGGCTGACAAGCTTGAAACCATGAGTTTGTTAACAAAACAATCACCAATAAGCTGTATCTCCACATTTATTTGGCATTTTTTGGGTCTCAATATTGTCTCTGCAGCTCAGAGAGAATGCAAAGGAAGGAGGAACAAACGGAGTGGACTTATGATTTCCTTGCATAATTAAGGGTAAGAAACTAAAGAAATATATTTGTGTCAGCAAATATTTAATAAATATAAAACATTATAAATATTATTCTTATCTGCACCAAACCCTTAAGCTATTGGATCAAATGAAGACTCTGACAATCCACTGGAAATTGTCTTAGTGCTAGTCAGTTGTCTAGACCTAGATCAGTGGAAAAAGGACATAACCTTGTCAACTGGACTAAGGTTTTATTATTATTACATTTATTCTTTGTTGAGAGATTCACAGTAACCAAGCTAATGTGAAAATGAGGAGTTCACAATGCACAATGGGGTGTTCATTGCATAAATGCAAGTAAACCACAACGTGGAGTGTTTTGTTTCTAACTCTTACCACAGGGTGATGTAACAGAAGAGTCTGATAGCTTATCTGCCTATGGACCTGTAATCAGCAACAGCTATCATATTTATTAGCTTTTGCTGAAGAACTCCAAAACTGTTGACAGGCCTGAATTGCTGCTTTTTCTATGATTAAAAATTCAATGGAAGAGCAGCAGAGCAGACCTGGAGGTCCTTACTTAGAAACACAACATCTCCAGAAATAAAGAAACAACAAACAGTACTCATGAAGGGAGGAAAACTTACAAAATATCTCACATAAAATATTTTTATTACTACTGCTGGTGTTAAATTAAGATGAAAGAAGTAAAGCCACCTTTTTTCTTTTAAAAATTGATTTTAACCAATTAATTAATTATTAATAACAGGATTCATTGACCCTGGCAGGGCTTTTGTGCTGATCCCACCCCTCCTGCCTTCAACTTTCCCTATTCTTTTCTCCAAAGAAAGGGAAGCTCCCTGGAAATGATCCAGGTGAGACATTAAACAACAGATTTGTAACAATATGGCTCACAGTCTGTTCTCATTTATTTTCTTCCTTGGCCTTAATCCCATTGAAATCCCAAGAATTGCTTGCAGTTACACCCTGAAAATTAAAACCAGAGTGAGACCTGTGGATTTTACAGATCAAACCACATTTGCAGTTAGTCAGAATTTTCTGTGTATGGGCACTTAAAGTCATAAACCTCTTACAACAGTGAAGATTTTCACCAGTTTTGATCACCTTTTGATACCACATGTCCACCTTCCATTATGCCAGATATCTCAGAGCTCCATCCAGCCTGGCCTTGGACACTTCCAGGGATCCAGGGGCAGCCAAAGCTCCTCTGGGAAACCTCTGGGAAACAGGTAGGAATTAACAAAATCAAAGGCCAACACAAGTCTGGAAGACTAAATATGTGGATCACTCTCCAACTCACCTCCAACAGAGCTGTTCTTAAGTAATCATTAATGCTCTGAGATGATAAAACAGCATGAGGATGAAGGGCTATGGGTTTGTTCTCCTGCAGTGTGAGGTGTTCTAAACATTCCAGAAGACACCTTCCTTCTGGTAATGTGGGGAGGCAAATGATGTGCAACTGAGAGTTTTACATTAAAGCTCCATTTCTGACTCCAGGATGACTCAGCAGATGAGGGGCAAGTTTTCCACAGCCCAGGTGATGTCCCTACCCCACGTGTGAAGCTCTGGAAGGAGACCCTGGCAATGCTGGTAATGATGTTGCTGTACTCAAAGAAAGCCAAATATGGTTCAAGCAGTTGTACCACAGATCTCACAACTGCAGGCCAAATGCACTTGCCAAAAAGTCCTCCTAAGACTTCATACATAATAGGTGAACTGTGATATTTGGGTAGAAAAGAGCTGAATCAGCCTTCATGGCTTTGGAGAGGAAGCAGCAACACAACAAAAGTTCAGGTGACTTACACAGCAACACTCCATAAATTAATCTTTGTGCTGGCAGGACCCAAATAAAGGCTCCATGGTGTTATTTTTATCCTTATGGGTATGTGTGGAATGTCTGAGAGCAAGAGTCTTCATCATCCCCATATTTCACAAAGAAAAGATGGAAATTAGGAGCAGTGAAGAGCACACTCCACCCTCTCAGGGAGAAGAGACTTTCTGGAGAGGATTGCACTTTCAAGGCAGGGAATTTTATGGTGCTTGTCTCACATGCAGATATTAAATATTTGATTGGAAAGCTTCCTTGCTGAGTTAGTGTTTCCTACCCAGATAGCTGCTGTCTCCCTGGTTTCCAAAGCTGTGATAGAAGAGTGAGCACAACTGATGCTGTGCCAAGAGATAGCAATGAATTATCCTGTGCTTTCATTACTTTCCTTTCTGATGGAGCAAGAAACTGCTGTGCCATAGATACCCACAGCTAAATATTGGAGAATATTCTTTTTCTATTACTCAAAAAAACCCCAAACATCTAAACAGTTTTCTTACATCCTTGTATTCCAAAGGCCCAACTTAAAATTGAATTTGATTTGCAACAAGTTTTCCTTTGTATTTTTTTTTAAATTTATTTCATGCAAACTAAAGTTATGGTAAGCCCTAAAATGCAACCAGTCCACAAAGTTCTGTTTTATTTCTTCATTTTTGAATGTGTGCTAAATATGAAGTGAATTTTAAAAAATTGAGGCCAGCCATTCAAACCCAACTCTCTCTCTCAAAAGCAAGAGACAAGATACTTAATCCAGATCTTAATCAAATCTTTGCTTATCCACACAAGATCAGAGCTTTTCTTTCTAGTTACATCAGAAATTCTGCAGCAATTGAGAATATGATTCTATCTCATTATCTTAAATCTCAACCACAAATCAGAAAAATAAAAACTGACCAAACTTAAAATATTCTGAGAATTATTTTCCAGGTGAACATTAAAAGATTAGGAAATATTTCAATATATTTATCTGAATACTTCAAATATGTTAATTTTCTTATCTTTGACCATATAAAACAAAACTTTGAGTCTGTCCCAAGACTTAAAAATTTGGGTGTTTGGAATAACCTTGATTTTTTTTTTTTTTGGTGCACCATTCAATCTTTCAAATATATATTTTGTTCCATGTGAAAACAGGAAGAAATTTCAAAGTATGGGTATGTCTTGCAAGATGAAATGAAAATAGTTCTTGGCAGGTTTGCCAGAATGGGGCTTGTTGGCTTTGAAAGCAAAATTCAATGAAATACATGTGCCATGCTGCTGCTATCACAGCCAAGGGTGATCTCTGCTTAAACAAACACATCTCTCATTGTTCCATTTGGGCTGAAATATTTGACTTATTCCCTGGCAGGACACTTCCAGAGGTTTCATCTGGAAAAGAAGAAAAGGGAGAAGAGATATCCCAGTTGCAGCAAATAGAGGGGAAATGAGATTGTATTGAAGAGCACAAAAAGTATCAATTCTCAGAAACACAAAGTTTTGGCCATTTCCAGCACAATTTCCTTAATGCTAGCTTAGAAAGCAGCTTCTTGTCAACTTCCACCTAACCTTGCCTCATTATTTATAATTATTCTGTCTAAAAAATACATTTGTACAATGTTCAGCACATTGTTTTTATCTCTGTTTTGGTGACAAAGTAACACAAAGGCAGATGTTCCCAACACAGAAAGTCTCAACCTGAGGAATATTTAATATCTTGGATAAAAGCACCTTTGTACTTGTAAACTATCAAAAGCACAACAGACAGATGATGATGTAGAAAAAAATGAGTGAGGAAGGGAGGTGTTATGTCAGCTGTTCCTCACAGAACAAATATCTGCTTTTCTTACAGGAAAAATGAATTATATTTACCCCTGTCTGTGGTTCTGGTTGTTTGTGGCCTAAACACTGTGTTACATTTCAAATGTGCTCATGGAGAAATCCTGAGCAGCCTAAAAGTTGTATTTTTATTGCTTATGCAATAAATGCTTATGCAAAAAAATACAAATGGAACTCCAAAATCTGCCTGTTAATAGGAATTCTGAGAGGATACTTGCTCTTAGCTAGGCAATACAACAAACCCCACCATCAGCTCTGTGGTTTTGCATGGTTAACTCTGAAATACCTAAATGTCTGCTGCTATAGCCCCAGCCTGGCTAAGCTAACCCAAGGCTGGATAAATTCAGGGATCCCAAATGTCCTAAATGTTGTGCCAGACTTTGCATAATACAAGACATAAATCAGTTTCCTTGGATTTATTAACTATTGCTGTACATTAAAAACATTCCAGGTTGCCTTTTGTTACCTGCCTAAAATTAGAGTTGTCTTTATCTAAGTGTTAGGTAGAGGGGAAGGAGAATTGTGCTTAATATTTTCTAGAGTAATCATTTCTATTCTTTTATCACTTTGAAATTTAACCAACACATTATAGGATTGTTTTCCATCCCTCATTTTCAGAAGTGTCCATCATTCTGAAACAGAAATTTCTGGAGGTAAAACCTCCTGCCAGAGGCAATTCTGTCCCACAGGTGCTATTGAAGATGTTCAACCACAGGCTGTGATTTTCTCTGTCTGTACCAGGAAGTCAATCAGATGCTCAGAATTCAGCCTGAGAATTGCAGAATTCTGGAAATTCTAGCCAGGTGTTTCTGTAGCTGCCTGCACACTTGGTTTGCTTGGAAAGAGAGGTGCTTTAAGGCAATGGAATGGGAAATCAAGCTCAATTTTCCCACAGGATTTTCCGTTCATTATGCATTCTTCTAAGTTCAAATATATATAAAGACATCAATTGAAATTTTACAGGAACAGGCAGCTTGTAGGAAGTCAATTCTGCATTGTCAAAGTGACATTAACATTTTAAGGAAATGCTTTCAAGGCTTAGTGGATTGAAATAAATCCCAAACCAGACAAATGCCTGAGAAAGTAGTGCTTGGTATCTTTTTGTAGCCTAAACCCTGAGCAAAGATATATTTTGGCTTGCACTGGATATGCAATTTGAACATGGTATCATGCATTTCTTACTGCCTTCCCCCATCCACTGTCATCAGCAAGCTGCTTAGCTTTCTTGTCAGTAATTTTGATAGTGGTGCTTGCCCTTACATGTTCAAGCTTACTTTTGGAGGGTTCCCTGGAGGGTGTCTTAACTGAACCAAGATTTGAATTCTATAGAAAAAAAGAAATCCAAACAGAAAGAACTATTGTTTTCTCATTACTGAGCTGAGATGCCTGCTCATGTCACCCAGACCTTGGTCAGCTTTCATGTGCATTGTTGTAAACCTGAAGCATTCCCTAAAATCAAAATAATTATGCCCCTTCTCGTGTTGTTCCTCAGGAGTGTTCAGATTTTTTTTGAAGGGGGGCAGGAGACCAAGTTCTTTGGGGGTTTTTGCCTCTCTGTAATTCAGTTATCCCACTGAAAAGGCAAAAAGATTCTGCTTCAAGACACGACCAAATGTTCTAGAAAGAATTGTGCCAGGGTATCTCTATGCCAGCTATGGCTGAAGGACAAGAGACAGTGGAGTCTTAAGCAGAGGTCAAATTTATATTTAACCTTTGGATTGCATCTGGCCACTGGAGCCAGATTTTCAACTCCAGAATTGCTGAGGAAGTGGCTGAGTATCAGTGAGCCAGTGGTCTGGGCTGATGTTCAAAAGGAATATAATCTGAGTTATGGATTAGGGAATCAGCAAATTCATTTGGTTTATACCACTACAGCATATGTATTTATTCATATTCATCATGCTGCAAATCCCTCCTTGCTCCCCATGCAAATCCACACATTTTCCAGTGTAAGCACTTTATCCTGATGCTTGGGGAAAGTTTTGTCCCCTGAGGTTTCACTGCAGTTTACCACCAGAAAAATACTTCACCAGAATGGCAATGTCAAAAATGACACAGAAACTCAGGCAAAGACTCCTCTCATTTCACTTTCCCCAAACAAATGGTCACAAACACCACACAATCAGAGGATTGTTGCCAGCCCAGAGCCTCATTTCACTATGTCTCTCTCTGCAAGATTATATATTTATATGTTTGTCACCAGTTACCACTTGTGTCTCTTCAGAATTCCCCCTCCCCTCAGTCTGTTATCCACAACCAAAGGCTCACTAACAGCATTAACAACTCCTCCAGCTTTTTCTCCAGTTAGTCTGAGAGAATCCAAAGAGATTCATCATTTCATATCTCTCCAACAGAAACAATGCTGCTTTCTTTTGTTTGTAGCTGCCCACCTTGATGAAAAACAGCCCTACTTACACAGCTTTTTTGAGGTGTAATCTGCTAGAAAGCATCACTTCATAAAACTGCCTGAATCAACAGGTGAGGAGTCCTTTAAAAGGTATTGATGGATTCAACCAACATCTACTAAAATGGCACTTAATTTAATTACTGATGACTTATATTGTGACAGGAAAAAAGTTACTGCCTTGGCAACATAAATGATGTAAGTTTTCAAAGCTCCATATATTCAATGTGGATTACCAGCACTTCTGCACTACTCAGAACTTATTAAAATATTCACTTTTTAGTCTAAAGAACCACCTGAGAGCTCCCACACTTGCAATGTCATACAGGTTTCTTAAAAGGGATGATTGGCACTTTTTGCCAGAATTTGAGCACATTCAGTCAGATTATATTTCACACACATTCCTCAATAAACTCATTATCAAATCTAGACACAGGATATCTCAAATGACATCAAAATCAGCCACCACCTTCCTGAGCAGCTGCTGAACCTGGCCTGGCCACTTCACTGTGGTTTCAGGGAAGATCTGAGGGGTTTAATAAACCCCTCAGAAAATAAACAAAGAGGGGTTTAATAAAGCCCAGAAATCACTGAAACCTTTCCCTGTGTTTTCAGCCTAAAGCAAGCATTTCTCTGCCTGTAAACCATGGAACAGAATTCCCTGGGCCTGAGATGGGCAAGCACAGGCCTAAATTTGGTATTTTCTTAAACCCAGCAAGCTTTTGCATTATCTGGCATGTGTCTGCAGCAAAAGACACATTTATGTGTTTCACAGAGTCCTGGATGAAATTCATTATTTACTAGAATGCCAGATTATTTCAATGTTTTGACCACACATCCACATTGCTGGATAGTGTAAACTTGTTTGTTTATTCAGGCAAGAAATAACTGTACTTGAAAAGCCAACAGTATTTGGATACATGAACTTTTTTCTTTCACTGAGATTTCTAGAGAGATAAAAGGAGAAAAACAGGGAAATAAGAAGAATTTTGCTACAGAATGAAAGATGTTGGATTGGTTGGATTTTATCCTAACACTATAGTCCAAATATTTTGGTTGGAGCTGCAGAGAGAAATAAATGATGAAAAAGATCAGTACAAGAAAATGCTGTGGCTGTTGTGCATGGCAGAGGGAGGGGAACAAATTTGTTAGGATATTTTATGATTCATTCTTAGTTTCTGTTTTCATTTTTTTTTTTACAGTTCAGCTAAAACCAAAATATTTTCACAGCATTCCAAAGATGTTTTAAATGCAGGAATAAATACACATAGCAAGGGAAGCTGGAGACATTTTTGCTCTCCACGTGCTTAAAATATGTTTCACAATGAGAGTGGCAATCAAGTGTCACTGCATTGTTATGCATGATGTTATCTCAGATGGGAAAATGAAATCACAAAATGTTCTTGATTTTGAAGAAAACCAGTAAGTGACCAAATTTAATAAACACCACTTAAAGACACTGGAAAACATCTGCAGGGAATTTTCTCCTTTGGGCTTTTGCTTGCAAAAATTGATACATAATCCTGTTATCCAAGAACATTAAATAACATTAAAGTTGTTTGTCCATGTTTAGGTTTTGAAATGGGGAGGAACCTTACAATACTTTTGTGTTTTGTAGGTGTCACCCTTTTGTTTGAGCATGGACTGTTTCAAAAGTCTGTTAATTTGATTTATGCCACTTTTTGGCCAGCAGAGGAGGAAAAAGGCAATTAAATTAAAAAAAGCTCATTTCTAATCTATGAAATGACTGCAAAATTCTGAGTCAGTAGCTTCAACAGGAGCCATGGGAAAAGAAATAAATTAAAATCATTCCTTCACCTCATGGAACTAAGAAAATATTTCTTGTAAAGGACTTGTCATGGATTGTCAAGCCATTAGGAGCTGAAGACTCCACTTATCTGCAGAAAAATAGCTTAAAAGCTACAAAGCAACTCAGTTTTGGAAACTGATTCTTCCCAAATGGAATTCAATGTTTAATCATCCATCAATAAATAAGCCTTCTGTCACAGAAAACAAATGACATCTTCTCTATCAAACAAGGGTGTGGGCAGAATGATCAGCTGGGGATTTTTTGTACTCCAGGAGATTTTCTTGAAATGTGAAGCAGGAGCTGAGACTGCTGCAAACTTCCAGGATTCATTCACTGCCAGGAACAGTGGTAATCAGGAAAGGCTGCTGGGTTCTTCCAGCAGATTTGAACAACCTCAAAAAACCCCCCCCAAATTTCAATTTAAAAATCATGCACTTTGATGATTTGCATTTATTTAAATTTTTTATTAATTTTGAAGTACAAATTATAATCCAAATTAATTTGCATCACTTTGGCTCCAATCTACCTGTCAAATACATTCTCTGAGCTATGGACCAGTATATTTTACTTTAAAAATTTTGCCTTTGACAGCTGGAGTACCTCCTCCAAAGCCTGGATTACTGTGACTGCAGCCCAGGTTTTTTTTCCCCTTGTTCTAGAAATAGACAATGAATTTCATCAGGAAGAGAGTTCTGAAATTATGTTTTTTATGGCATTCATTGGTAAAGCTTCAAACTGGGGAGCTGCAGAAGCCAAGCCTGGTCAGGCTGACAAATCACTGTTTACTTCTGATCATACTTTAAAAGAATTCCAGAAAAGAGATAAAAAACCCAAATAACATTGCTGCTCCTCTTCCTTTACAGAAGAAGCCTCTAACTGTGAGGCTGAGACAGAAATCAGCTTTGCAGAAGGGAATTGGTGTGTCCTAAAAGTGAGGAAATTCAGGAACTCCTTGTCTACTTGAACACCACACACTGGGATGAATTAAAAGGCTACAAAAATAATTTCAAAGGATCTCAAAAGAGGGGAAAACCAGCTGCTTAATTAATATCTTAATTGTCATGTGGCTTTCAGGTGTTATGATTTCAGGAGACAAGGAATTATTTACTTGTTTTTTTCTTAGCTGCAAAACTGGAATCAACTCTATAATCCCCAA
Source organism: Haemorhous mexicanus (assembly GCF_027477595.1). Taxonomy (NCBI): domain Eukaryota; kingdom Metazoa; phylum Chordata; class Aves; order Passeriformes; family Fringillidae; genus Haemorhous; species Haemorhous mexicanus. The sequence goes on from NC_082342.1 coordinate 1,939,021, forward strand.
TAAAGAAAGCTGTCATAGAGATGAACTCAAATTTAGAATATCAGTATTTTTTTACATTTATGTTTTGCTTTGACTCTTTGCTGAAAACTAATTTTTACCCCACTCCTCCATTTCACACCAAGTTGCATTTAACAAGAAAAAAACCCTCTGTGCAATTAAGGTTCCTATTTGTAAAAACCTTACCCAGTCTGCATTACAGCTGCATTTCTGTTCATTAAAAAAAAAAGAAAAAAAAGAGGAAAAAAAAGGAAAAAAAAAAAGAAAAAAAGAAAAAAGAAAAAAAAAAGAAAAACAGAAAAAAAGGAAAAAAAAGAAAAAAGAAAATAAAGAAAAAAAAGAAAAAAGAGAAAAATAAAAAAGAAAAAAAGGAAAAAAGAAAAAGAAAAAAGAAAAGAAAAAAAGAAAAGTTGAGTTTGTGGCTTTTTTTAGGGGCATGGGGATGTTCTTTCTTTGTTTGTTTTGGGGTGGAGGCTGTTGTGGGTTTTCTTTTAACCTGGTCACTTCAATACACAAGTGCTCAGAAGAAAAATTGGGTTTGAGTTAACTTTACCTTCAGATTTACTGCTTTCATGTTGCTCAAAACCACATAATTTTTAGGGGAAATATTCTCTGGAACATCAGACACTTGTAGGTACCTCTTCCTTTAAAATACTCCAATTGGAAAAGAGCTTTTAATACTTGATCTGAATGGAATTTTGTACAAGTAGACCTCTAAAGCTCACCCTGGAAACCCTGTGAGGTGAATTGCAGGTACATAAATGGGATTACAGTTTGTGGCTCCCCAAAGGTTTTACAGGAATCAAGAATCATTATTGGAGTAAGTGCCCCATGTTTCTTTACTGGCTAAACTTCTGGTTTGTTTATTTTGACCACAGCTGGAATAAGTGCTTTATTTTGGCTTGCAAAAGAAGTACAAATCAAACATGGCATTTCTTTCAAATCACATTTCAGTCAGATTCATGTTTTCCACCCTCCTGAACCGATCCTTGGAAACAGAAGGTTAAAAATGTTTTACATTTTCACGGCGCCAACTGAAACAAGCCCAAATCTGAGCCATTAGCAACTTGTGAGAGACCATCCAGAGAGATTTCACATGGCTCCTGTCTGCAGGAAAATATTTTCTTTTCTCTCTATTCCATGTGTGATCACCAGGCAGTGGCAGACACCTCAACCAGATGTCCACAATTAACAATCCCCCAATTTCTGGTTGGGGGTTCTTGGTGCATTTATACCAATGGGCAGTTATTGCCTCAGGAGTGAATTTCAGGTCAAAATCCACCACTTTTTGTTGAAGAGTTGCTTGGGTAATCTAGCTGGTAACCTGGGGAAAACCTGTGCTTTTTGCAGAATATGTTAGCAGGACTGAAAGCTTTCTTTTAGACTCTTTTCCATCCTATTGGATCCATCCCTGGCAGACAAAACACCCTGGTGTGTCTTTTAGGCAGAGCTTAACTTCAACTGCCAAGATAATTTGGGCTGTGCAACCAGCCTGGCTTTTTTTTCCCTCCTCAGTGAAGAGAAACAATAAAATATTGGGAATGGCAAGAAATTTGAGTCAGTCAGGTGTTTTTGTGTAGGGAATCTGATTCATCACAACCACTTGAAAAGCAGCTGAGCTAACGAGTTCAAAATTTCAGCAGCTTGGGAACAAATACTCTTAAGGCACCAAAGTATCAGTGGTGTTGCTCAGAACCCTGAAGTAAGAATTTGGTATCGTGGGCCTGGTGGCATCTCATTGGTGTAACTCATGTTTGGGGGTTGAGGAGCTGGTTTTAGGTAAGATATGAGACTAATACCACCTCATAAACCACAGAAATTACTGTAATTTGCAGAAATTCTCCTGCCAAGTTCCCCCCTCCCCTTTTGTTTACACCTTTTTTCTGCTTCCTCATTTTCAGTCATTATATACAAATACAGATGAACCAGACCTTTTATACTCCAACATATTAAGGGAAATTTCATTTGGAATACTTTCTGTGCCTCGACAAAGTCTCACCAGTGAATATACATTTAAGAAGTTCCCAACAATTGAGGAACACACCTTTAGAAACATTACTTCATGTGTTTTATCCCATTTTATCTTATCCCCACACTATCCTGGGTTCAGTTTCCTCTTTTGCTCCCCTCTGTGGTGAATGGGCTCTGGAAAATGTTGGGTGTGGAGAGACTTCCTTGCTCACTGGGGAAGAGAGGAGTTTTCCCATCCCAAGGAGTGCTGCTTGTTATTGTTCCTCACACCCTTCTGAATCATAGAAAGCAACCCCTGCTTCTCAATATCAACCTTTTCAACACAGGACAAGTGAAAAAAAGGACCTCTAAGTCATGCCCTCTACCAAAAGCACCATTTTCCAGGCACGTGGATAAACTCCACCCTGCATATCTGACCATAAATCTCTGATTTCAATGGGAAATAGTCAGGCATGTTATGTACAGCAGATATAAAAAGCACAACTTCTGCTCCTCAGTGAGGTCAGTTATTTGTGAAACCTTCCAATCTCTTCCTCATGCTTTCAATTAAAACTTTGCACATTCATCCCCTTAACTTGGAGGAACTCAAGCTCAGGTAGATTGAATGAAAACTGAATACAGAACTCATTCCATGAAACAGTCAAATGAGCCACCCACCACAAAAATAGGAGGGTATGTTGTACATTTTCATGTGGACACCTATTTCCATGTGGGATTTATCAACAGCATCGTTTCAAAGATGGAAAATAAATTAGGTCACATGAAACTCCACAGGAGTTGCTGTTAAAAGAGTTTGATGTTTTGTCTGCAGGTCATGGAGTTGTCACAGACAAACTGGAGGGGAATGCCAATGCAGTATCCATCTGTGTAAAGCCAGTATTTTTGCAATATTATAATCCAATTTTGAGAGTGAAAGTAGTGGTGGTTTGAGCTGCACAGTAGACACGTGCTCTGGACAAGTCTCATATTGTAGTCTTCCTATTTCTAGGAAGCAAGGCCCAGCCTTCCCTGCATTGGAACAGGCTTTTTCTTCTAAAAATGATTTCCTCTAGCTGCAATAGCTTTAACACATGGTGGAACGTGTACAGAGAGGAAAGAAAACAATATTGATGCAACCATTCCCCTTTCTCTTTCCTCTCTCCATTGCTATAATACCTGCAGGGGAGGGAGGGAATGGAAACCACTTAAAAAGGGGGTTTTTCCACAATTTCTTTCTAAGAAACCATTTCATACCTGTTCAGGAAGGGAAACAATGATGTGAATCCATTTTCTCTGAATTTTACCTCTGAGAATGCAATAAAAAACCCTTCAAGAGCTTCTTAGAAACTTTTGTTTTTAAGTGGGTAAATATTTGTCCTCAATTCTAGGGCAAATATTTTTCCACAATATTTGAGCAACAGCACAGTTGCAATGAGAAAAAGAACATTACCCGAAGCCAGAATTTATATAATTGAAAATACAGCAGATTCTACATTTTTAAAATCCTGAATATTATAGTGATAGAAACTTAAGTAAATTCTAGACAGGCATTTTGTAGTTTGCATTTAGTTCCTTATATCTTAGCCTTTAGTCTGTACAGCTCACCAATATTTTTCTGCAAAATTGATTCAAGACAGAAATCTTCTATGAGAAATTCAATACATGCACTTTTAAAACATTAATTACCCACCTCCAAATATTATTATGAAAACTCAAGAGTAAAAACTTTGTTATAGGAAAAAACTTGGATTTAAAAGTGTGATAAGGCCCCAGAGAACTGATGGCAAGTTATCAGGAACTGAGCAAAAAGTAGTGAACACTGGGATGAGAATTAGCATCCTAAATACACATTAAAGCACAGAATTACAGAATCACAGGGGATGGAAGAGACCTCTGAGACCAAGTCCAAGCTGTGTCTGCTCCTCACTGTTCCCTTCCCTGAATGTGAATGACTGAGAACTGACCCCAAGCCTGTAAGATTTCCTTCTTACTTCTCCTGATTTCACTGGGATTATTTTGGATACAGAGCTACCAAAAATGCTGTCACATAGAGACTGTGACAGACAGAACAGAATCCAAGCAGCAAAGGGGAAAATGATAATTAGACACAAAACAGTTGCAGAGGCCCCAAAATAAATACAAACCAAGTGTGATCTTATTCAAACATAACAGTTTTGCTGTTGTAAACCAGAGTCATTGTTTAGGAAAAACAGCTACTGATTTATGCTGGGCAAATTCTAATATCTGGAAATATGGTTTTGAGTTGTGTTATACACAGCTCTCCCACATGAGAGCTTACCATCCCCTCAAGTCCCCATTTAAAAATTACAAGTTATCTGCTTTTTTCCATTTTGGTTACATTTTCCCCATTTCTCCATCCTTAATATCCACTCAAGTTGTGGAGGATGAATGCTTTGATCACTCACTCAGCTGGTTTGATAAACCAACACATTTTGGAGAGGAAACATGCACAAAGTAAGTGAAACTCCTCCTTTGACCTTTAGCACATACTGCTATTGCTCACTTTTATTTTCCCAGCCTTCCAGAGCCCTTTCTGCTGTGACCAAAGCAGTGCTCCAGACCTGGGACTTCCTTTTATTATTCCAGAGGATGTGCCAGGACAAAGCCGGATGTGGAAACTTCTGCTTTCAGCAGGGGGAGAAGAGGGAAGGGGTGTTCTCTTTTTCTAAGGTGAGAAGTGGGTCTCAAACAATAAACTTTACATAGGAAAAATTATTCATCCCTGATGCTATTCCAGGAAGAGGGAGCACAGTTAAAACTGCAGCTCTGACAAGCTGCCTGTCAAATGCTGATAAAAATATCAGTTTTCTTCTTCTAAATTAAAACAAGAGATGTGATAGCAGCCTTTAGACTGCATGATTTCATTTAAGATCAGGGCAACAAAGGCTACCAGGAGAAAAAGGAGAATTGGTATCACAGTTTGATTTTTAATTGCTGTAAGTTGCAATTCTATGAATGCTGTGATGTAATTTTGGACAAGTTTTCATGGAAGAATTATTTTCTCTCTGCTGCAGATGTTCTCACACCATTCAGCATCTAATATTCTAGCAGCAGCTGATGCACTCCCTGTCCTTATTTGCTTTCTGCACTATTTCACACCTGTAGACAAGTTGATAAAAACTACCAGCAAAGCCCCTGCACCTCCATGCAATGGGCAGGAATCACCAGGAGATCATTCAAAGATAAAGGTTTATCACCAAAAACCTGCCCCAGAGTGTGGAGGAAGGAGCTGAACATTTCTGACCTGTCCCTGACAGTTACTGCCAGAAAAGCAGCAGCCAGCTGCAGGTAAGGGGTTGACACAGCTCTAAAACACCCCAATTTTTACCATCCCAGGCTAAAGCAGAGCATGTGAGCATGTCAGGTATCCAGGGAATAATCTGCTGGAGAGATCTGGCTTCCTGATACCACCCCAGAGGCTTTCAAACAGGCAAGAACATGAAAAAATCTGGGCCACTCCACGCACACAGGTAAATAACAGAGGGTATAGAAGTGTACCTGAGATTTCTGCCAGCTAATAACTGACATAATATCCCAGATTGTGTTTCCCTGAGGGCATTGGCACTTCATTTGTCAAAGGCAGTCCCAACTTATAACCAGGATTTTAAATGTCCAACCTTTTCCACACATACAAATCCTAGAAAAGAAGAGTCCTCCTATTTTATCTTCCCAAAGGAACAAACTAAAAGCTGAGAAAACACACAAGACTTTGGACTCTTACTAATGTGTCAGATCATATTAGATATCAAAAGGCTTGGGAAAAGATGTATTTTGAGTTAGAAGTGGTTCAAGAAACAGAAAATAATAGCTGAGAAATTCACTGTCATTACTCAGCACCCAATAAGGAGATGAGACCAACAGAACAGAAGAGGGTTTATGACAGTAAGAAAACATAATTGTGAAAATTCAAAAGAGAAAATACACAGGTCACCAAGTAATAAAAGGATATCTCTTTATTGTTAAAAATACGTTATGATAGTGAAGGATATTGCACAGTTTATCCTCAAAGGCA